>NW_016805059.1:3749692-3771230 GCF_001698545.2 Rhinopithecus bieti | reverse complement strand
TATATATATATATGATATAATGTGAGACATTGTCAATTGGAAGAGGTCTGATTTAGAATGGGTGGGTCCTCCTCAACCTATTTAGGTGCACACATCCAGCATGAAAGAAATCAGGCTTCAATA
Source organism: Rhinopithecus bieti (assembly GCF_001698545.2). Taxonomy (NCBI): domain Eukaryota; kingdom Metazoa; phylum Chordata; class Mammalia; order Primates; family Cercopithecidae; genus Rhinopithecus; species Rhinopithecus bieti. The sequence continues at coordinate 3,771,107 of NW_016805059.1, read as the reverse complement.
AGATAAATCAAGATCTAAAAGTCAAGTTAAGTTGAAAGGACCTTAGAGATCATGCAGCCAAGACCCTGGCAAAAAAAGTTAGGTGACTAGAGGGCATCATTCATCTCACTATAGAGACGGAACTACAGCCAGTCTTGTATTTGAGAGCCGGAATATTTTCCTCCAGGTCACAATTTCCTAGGCCAACTCACAACCCTCTCCATGCCTTCCCAAGCCTTCAGATTGGCCCACAGGCCTGATGAACTCACCTGCAGAAAGCAGTGTCCAACCGGGGCATGCTCTGCAATGGTGGCATTGTACACCTGCCTCCAGAAGATGGGTTCATTGTCATTCACATCATCCACAGTGATGCTCACCAGGCAGGTGGCAGAGAGCGGGGGCTCTCCGAGGTCCTGGGCCACCACTCTCAGCTCCACCGACTCCTGGACCTCTCGGTCTAGAGTCCGGATAGTGCTGATCACACCGCTTTCGGGATCAATGGCAAAAGATGGTCCACACTCTGCGGTGGGCAGAGCCTCTGGATTGCAGGGAGCCGAGAGCTGGACTAGCGTGTAGCGCAGCCAGGCGTGCTCAGTGCCTGCCTCATCAGCATCGGAGGCGCTGACCCACATGACTACAGTGCCAGGGGCCGCGGCCTCTGACACTGAGGCCTGGTAATGCTGTTGGCTGAAGAGAGGTGGTTGATCATTGAGGTCAGCGACCCGGAGCAGCAGCGTTTCCTCCGTGCTCAGCGGCGGGGACCCCGCGTCCGTGGCCACCAGTAGTAACTCATACAGATCGCGGCTCTCTCTGTCCAGGGGCCCCTCGACGCAAAGGAAAAATACCCCTGGGGGGCCGCCGGGCCGCAACGCGAAGGTTCCCTCTCCGCCTTCCAAGGACAGCGAGATACTCTGGTCTCCAAGACCCACACTAAGCTCCCCTGTGGCTTCATCTTCTTTCTCCCAGTCACCGTCCGCATCAGACACCGAGACGCGAGCCACGTAGTCGCCCGGTCGGGCGCCTTCGGAGACACAGGCGAGGCCTCCCTCTGTGAGAAAGAGCACGTGAATTGCTGGCCGGTTGTCATTCACGTCCAGCACGGCGATAGACACGCGCACTGTGGCAACCTCAGGCTCGGCACCTCCATCGCGGGCCTCCACCACCAGCTGGTGCCAGGCCTGAGCCTCGCGGTCCAGAGGTCTCCGCAATCGCACCACGCCACTCAGCTCCTCCACGGCGAAGTAGGCCGCGTCGCCCAGTGCCCCGCCTCCGCTACCCGCCCCGGGCACCTGCCGGGCGCGGACGCTGTAACGCACGAAGCCATTGGGCCCCAGGTCGCGGTCGGTGGCGCGCACGCGGCAGACCTCGGCGCCCGGCTGGGCGTCCTCGCGCACTGCTGCGCGGTACTCGTCCTGCTCAAAGACCGGTGGGTTGTCGTTCTCATCCAGCACCCGCAGCTCCACGCTCAGGCGGCCGGTGCGCCGCGGGCGGCCACCGTCCCATGCCTCGATCTGCAGCCGGTGCGCCGCAGCCTCCTCTCGGTCCAAGCGCCGCAGCAGCACCAGGTCTAGAGGCTCCAGGGGCGACGAGGAGCCCGGCAAAAGCGGTGACGGTAGTGGCCCCGGAGTCCCGTAGCGCAACTCGAAGAACGGGCCTGCGGGGTCCTTGGGCGGGTCGGACGGTTGCACCAGGGTGTAGCCCTGAGTGCTGAACAGTCCGGCGTCGGGGTCATGGGCACCTGGCAGGCGGAAGGCGGTCCCTGGCGGGCTGAGCTCGGAGACGTCGAGTTGTACGGAGTCGAACGGAAAGCGGGGCGAGTGGTCATTCACGTCGTTGACGCGAATCTCCACCTGCACCACAGCGCCCAGCAGCGTGGCGGCCACGAAGCTGTAGTGGTCCCGCCGCTCGCGGTCCAGGCGCCGCGCAGTGCGGATGATTCCGGTGTCCGGGTGCACGTGGAAGTCGTCCAGCAGCGGGGAGTCATTCGAGTCCTCCGACAGAAAGAAGCCGCTCCCCTCCTGCTGCTGCGCGGCTGGCAGCCCGGCGCGGATGTCACCGACCAGCGTGTCAGGGGGTAGCCCCTCATCTACAGAAAGGGTGAGGTTGAACAACTGGGCAGATGAGCCCGAGGCCGCCCACAGCCACACGTGCACCAAGAGCCAGAGCAGGGAGCGCTGTGTCCTGGCGCTGCTGCTGCCTGACCGCCCATGGGGTGTATCTCCCCTCCCGGGGAACAGAAGGCGCTTCCCGACGGGAGCCCCCCGCTGCTGACGCCCTTCGCCCATCTTCCGCCCACAAGGGCTCATTTCTCCGCCAGCTCCTTGGGAAGGCTCTCGGGTAACTGCCAGCTTGTGGCGGGATCGCAGAAAAATCCAGGAGCCTCTTCAGTGTCTGAGCCAGAGAAGAAAAGACTTTGTTTGGCAAACAAACCGACGGACCCAGGAATTCCCGAGGTTACATCTGCAACTGGTGAAAGCGTCCTCTGCCTGCAGCTCACGCAGACAGGGAAGCTCTAGCTGCCTCTGCCGCGGCAGCCACCTCTTCTGCCCCTGGATTTCCTTAAACGAGTCTCATCTCTTTTTCTCTCTCCTTTTATTCCTTTTACATCTGTTCCTTGTTCTACTCGGCTGGTTGTTCCCCCCGGTAAAGTCAGGTGCATTATTTCTTTTGCCAAAAAGGAGGAGATTGTTTGAAGCGCGCACACGCAAGTAGAGGATGGGGATCGGGCCGGAGTAGGGGGTGGAGTAAGGGCGGGGAGGCTGGGAGTTAGGGCGCTGGGGACTAGGGAGGGAGAGAGAGGGGAAAGGAGGGCTGCGGCCCTGTCCGCTGCTCCGGGGGCGGGGCCGCCGTTCCCGCGGCGTCTCCGGGAGCCAGGGACCGCGCGACTCCTGCTCCGACCCAGCCTCCACCGCCTCCCTTCCCCTCCCCGCCGTGTGACGCGGCGCACAGGAGGGCGAACTCCAACCTGCGAGCGGCGCTCTGCAGCAGGGCGGAAGAGGAGCAAATGCAAAAGCACTGGGAGACGTGCTCCGCGGGGAGGGTGGGGGACGTGCAGGCGGGGCGTCTGCTTGGGCTTAGCTTGCCAAGTGATGATGGGTGCGGGGAGGTTAGGGGAGCGGCCTCTCCGCGGCCTCCGCCTCAACTCCCTAGACCGTCCCTCAGCAGGCCTGACGCTTGGCTCGCGCTGAGCCTAGAAGGTAGGGGTTATCGTCACTTTGGGGTGCCAAACTTGTGTTCTCCATTTGGCGAGAGGGACTCCTGTCCGCAGCGGAAGGACAGATGGAGTCAAAGGCCGATGCACAGCTGGGGCCAGGATGGCTGCAAAGGGGAGAAGGCGGAACTTGGAAAAACCTTCCAGAAAACCCGAGAAATCTGTGGCACACATGGTGCAAACCACACTTTATTATGCCGCGCTACTACTCAGCGACGTGTGAGCCTCTTGTCACTCCCCTCTGCCACCAGGAATGACGACAATATATCCGCCCTGAGAACGCTTTTTCTACATTCAGCGCCATCGTAACACTTCCAGGATGTTTGACGATGCTGATTGATGAGCAGAAAGCCCCGGTGGCTGGCACCCCGCAAGCCCTCAGCGCTCCACCACCACCCCTAGGCAAGGAAGTTTGCAAGCGGGACCACTCTACAGATACCACTTTCAAAACTCGCTTCTGTCTGAGCCGAACGCAAATGCCAATAAATGGCCATAGTCGCAGATTTCCCTTCAATTAACCATAATAATTGGTAGAAACCGATCAATGGCCTCTAATAAAGCATGCGTGAGAAAAGACTCTCTGGACTCAAGAATGACTGGCCATATTTAGCGAATGGTTTCTGCAATTTTGCATTTGAGCCAGATAAAAGAATTAATTTCCTAGATACTGTTTCTCTCCTTTAGGGAGGACCAAAAGCCCTGCATAGTGGTTTCTTGCAGCGACAATAAAATGCCTTTTTTAATGTGCAATGGAGTTATATATAATTGCTAATCCACAGCCACACCGTTATCTCTACCTGTGACCAAATAACAATAAAATAATTGACTTTGTAGCAGATATGTTGCTGTAAATGGGGACATTATTAAAATAAATTCAGTTTTCTTTCCCCAGCTTTCTTTGGGGAAAGAAAGCTGAATTTATTTTAACCATTAAAATAGTTTTAATGGTTAAAACTCTCTTTAACCATTAAAGAGATTTGTTATGTCTTTAGAGTCTTTTTATCTTCAGTCTCTGCATTCGCACCCTAACTAGTCCCTCCCCCTTTCAAACTGTTAAAGTTTGAAGCCATAACCAAGAATGAATTGGCCATGAGAATCTTCACTGTGATGAATTCTATCTTTGCAATCTTATTCATCTTAATTATTTCATAGGGCTTCTTCAACTTATTTTTCAGCCTCATCAACTTACTTTGTAAACCATTGTATGAGTCTGTTCTTGCATTGCTATAAAGAACCTGAGACTGGGTAATTTATAAAGAAAAAAAGTTTAATTGGCTCATGGTTCTGCAGGCTGTACAGGAAGCATGGCAGGATCAGCTTCTGGGGAGGCCTCAGGAAAGTTACAGTCATAGCAGAAAGCAAAGGGGAAGCAGGCAGGAGGAAGAAAATGAATGGGGAGATGCTATACACTTTTAAGCAAACACATCTCATAAGAATTCACTCACTATCATGATGACGGCATCAGGGGATGGTGCTAAACCATTCATAAGAAACTGCCTCATGAACCAGTCACCTCCCACCAGGTCCCACCTTTAACACTGGGGATTACCATTCAACATGAGATTTGGGCGGGGACACGGATCCAAACCATATCAACCATATTGTTAACAAATATTTACTTGAGTCTAAAAATAAAGGAAAAGAAGCATCTTTTACTGCATCTTTCACTGACACATTCTTTGTAAACAGTGGTTTAGTTTAGAAACAGTGGAAAACAAATGGAAAATCAAGAACTTCAGACATCTATTTTCCCATTAGTTCTAAAGCTTTATATTTCAAGCATGTGCAATTCAAGGTCTCCTGTCCATTTCACAATTACCTTTCATTGAATGTCCTGAATGTCCTTAATTATAGAATTAAGAATCCGTAAAGTAAGAGAAATAAGAGCATTTCTCAGATATGTGAAAAATAATTTTAGATAATACAGAAGCCAACAGCCTGCAAGAAATCGGTCAAGGTCTGATCCTTATAAGGGAAGCATCATGGTGTAACTGGCCAGTTTTAGCTTTGAAGTTGGAAAACCCTTAATCTGCTCTGTAATTTGGGGTGAGTTATTTAAATCTTAAGGCTTAGAGTTTCCTCCTTTCTAAATCGGGGATGATACATCTAATTTACAGGAATGCCATGGGCCTTAAATGAGGCAATATATGTGGATTGGTACATAGAATGCATGTGGTAAATAGTATTTTTCTTGCCCTCTGTTGTTTGTATGATGAAATGTTTTAGGAGTGAATTATTTTGGAATTCTCGGTAATATCAAACTCTGACTTCTTAGCCCCCCAGAGTGTGTGAAGGGGAAGGACATAAAATTCCCACTATCTAGCTGGATACAGTGGCTCACGCCTGTAATCCCAGCACTTTCAGAGGCCAAGGCAGGAGGATTGCTTGAATCCAGGAAGTAAAAACCAGCCTGGGCAATGTGGCAAGACCCTCTCTCAACAAAAAAAATTAAAAATAGCCAGACACACTGATGCATACCTGTAGTCCCAGCTACTCAGGAGGCTGAGATGCCAGGATGGCTTGAACCCAAGACATTGAGCTGTGTCATTGCCACTGCACTCCAGCTTGGATGACAGAGTGAGAGCCCATCTCAAAAAAAAAAAAAAAAAAAAACTCAAAACTCTCCAGTATTGTAAACAGAAACTTTGGACAAAAAGGCTCAAGGCATTTCTTCATTTTGTGTTATGCAGTTTAAGTAATACAGGAAGTCCATCTTCAGAAACATTTTCCCACAGACTGTAGGTAGCCCTCAGTAATAATTTAAATAGTGTAGTTACCAAGTGCTCAAAGCAGTGTTCAAAGCACCTCACATTAACCTTTTAGGAAAGGAGTCATAAAAATATTCCCATCTTACAGATGAGGAAACAGGTTCAGGGGCATTACTAGTCATGTGACCAAAGTCCCACAGGTAGTAGAATTGGAACCTGAACCCAATTTTACTCCAGTGTTCGTGGTGTTCACTGGTCATTTACTGTTTTCATGATTTTCTTTAATAAGATTTCTTCTGAATTCTTTATGAAATCAGTACAGCGATAAAGTGAGTTTTGGAAAGACCTGGGAGAACTACAGAAGGGGGAACTTGTGAGCATGTTAGTAGGAGTGGTGGGGAGGCACAAGAGGGTAGTCACAAGTCAGTACTTGAAAATGCAACAACAACAAAAAAACCAACTCCGTACTTAGAAATGGTACTTAAAGGCCAGTAAGGAGAATCCTGTGACATGGAGGGTTCCTTCCCAACTTCTCACCCATGGGGATAGTCCTCTGAGGGTTAAGAAGGGTGCATGACACCAGGAAGCCCCCATACTCCCTTGACTCACATGCCATCTTTCTGTAAATGTTTGAGCCAGAGTGTTTGGAGCTTGTGATGGTTAAATGTGATGTGTCAAGTTGGCCAAGGCTACAGTGCCCACATTGTTTGGTGAAACACTGGTCTAGATGCTGCTAGGAAGGTTATGTCATGCTGGGAAGAACCCTAACTAATATAGAGCTTTGTGGAAGTGGAGATGATTTGGTATTTAATAGTATGGCCAGTATTTAGAATCTACATATATTTTGTGTTCTTAAAGTTTTTAAAATCAGAATCCTGGACATAATAGGGATCCTAATAAGTAATCAAGTACATCTTTCTGTCTTAGTTCTAAGCCACCCAAAAGAAATGATAGTCTTTTCCTTTTTTTCAACATTGAGAACCAATTCTCCACATGCCTGTATGATATTCTCAACTCCACAGAATATGATCACATTTTACAGATTATGAATCTCTGATTTGAATATCAACATATAGTTATTTACTTTGATTTTGGGAAGATGAAGAAAACTGGTCAATAATTTTTTATGCCAACACTTCATCATATAGTTGAAGGGAAGTATAACAAGGCTTATCGTTAAGTTTGTTTTATCATACTATATTGAATCATAGTTCCAGATCTAGTAGAAGCTGGAATGTAGAAGTGCATATACCAAAGTTGTCCCTGCTTTTGAAAATTGTGGTATATGCAGATCTCAGACCCCCTAGCTAAGGTAATTCCTGTCTAATTTCCCCTTTTCTCTTCTATCTTGCTTATTCTCCTTCCCAATGCTTGGTAAGGCAGACCAACTTCTCCCCATTCCCTCCAACAGACTCAGGATGGCCTACAAAGGCCAATCAAACCTGTTCAACCACATAGCCTCTACAATTTGGCTTTTCTAATTCTGTCTTTGGCACATGCCTTTTGTAAAAGCTTTTCTTTAGATGAAATAATCCCAGCTCCTCACTCCCCCAACCCTTTAATCATTTTGTTTCTGTTCTCTGAACTCTTTCCAATTTTCCTATATATTGTATCAGATGTGGAAACCAAAACCACACACCATTTTCTAACAGGGTCTATGCATTGCCAAACCTGGGGAGGCTGACTTACTACTTCAATCAGAAATTGAAGCCAAGTCCAAAAGGTTAACAAGTGGATGTTGGAACAGGTGTGATACCCCCATTCCAATAAAGCAACACTTGCTGGGTTGGTAATTATTCAGTGTGGAAAGGTAATCTACTCGCTTTCACATAAAAGAATTTTCAGAATATTCATGTGTTTGTATAAGACAGCATGATAGATAAAGCTGGTGAAAAAAAAAGATAAATAGCATTGGATCCTGCCCATATTTTTCTAAGTGCTATTGTTCTTTGTGAGAAGTTAAGGAAGCCAATCTGTTTCCTGGGACAAAGTAAAGTTCATTGAAATATATATACATCATATATGTTATAATAATTCCAGGCAAGAGAAAGCAAAGGAAATACCCAGGACCCTGCCAATCCCACAAATATTCAGTGAGAAAAACACCTGGATTCTCCCCAAGCCACAGCTGTTTAGTTGGAAAATGCCTGGTTCCCATTGAATCAAGGCAGTCAGGAAAAAGAGCCACATCCGGCCGAGTGTGTCTACTGCGTACGATGCACACACATGAATCCTATTTGATCAAGACACAGTTATTTTGGAAATAAATAGATCCTGCTGGATTCAAGCACAGTTCATGACTAGCACACACAGATGGGGGTGTGCTGAGTGCAGATATTATCTATGAGAAACTCCAATACACAGATATTTGGTAAGGAAACTTATGCCATAGGTTTTTGGGCTCTGTTACTATCTTGGTTATTTCTCTCCTGGAACATATGTGGGTTTGGCAGTGCTAGTCCTTGATTAAGGTTGCTTGTATCACCAAGATCTGAGTGTGTCCACCCAGATTCTTTAGGTTGAGCAGCGAGTATGTGTAAAAAGAAATGCAAAATTGATAAGTCAATCATGTTTTCCCTTAGTATACAATCAACAATATCGTAGCATAATCACAATAGGAAAGTTCCAGGACTTTCTGAACATACGTGAATTAGGAAAAAGCCTATATCTCTATCATCACAATGTACACTTTCCACATATTCCCATCTTTTCCTTTATTGGCATAAACTTCTATTGTGTCAAATGGACACATTTTTACTACATTTTCCAAATAACTTCTCATCGATCCATTATTTTAAAAAACCACTGTTGGCCCTGAAATTAACCTGAAAATTAGGCAAATATTTCCAATGAATTAAGTAATCATTATACTTAAAATTTACCTACCATAAAGCATACAGAGGTTTCTTATTGTGAACATAATTTATAAGGACTGAGTCAGTGCTTAATCTCTTTAAGGGTGTTTTTAGTTTGCTATCCAAAATCAATCTGAGGAGAGAACCTGGTTTTGAGAAATCACAGACTTCACATCTGAGGGCTCTAGAATCCTGAGGCCTTGGGAGAATTTCTTTTACCCAATTACTTGCTCCAGAAATCAGAAGAAGTTATGGTGGAAACAGCTTCATGAATTCAGGTTCTCCTCATCTTTCCTCTGTTGACTGCGAGTTCCTTATTTCCCATAACTCTTTGTATCTCAGTGCAAAAAAAAAAAAAAAAAAATGAGAGAAGGAAAAATAGAGGAATAATATTGCAGAAGCTTCTAGCCTCAAAGGATTCATTCAATTAATAAACTGTAATCTTTCAGGAAAGCAAGCCTAAATCCCCTGGTCAACAATGTCCATTCTGACCACTGCACATTGAGTGTTGTAGCCATCAAGCTGACCTCCAGGGTATCTGCAGTAGCATTACTGCATGTGCAGGAGCTTCTCTTCAAACACAGCTTCCTGTGTTTGCAAATGTATATGTGTAATTTTTTTTCCTCTGGCTTCATGGACTTTTATCCCTGACCCTGTACTTTTTTTTTTTTTAATTAATGTAGCTTCCATGTTTTTGCTGTGTGCTTTATCTTGAAAATCCTTTTTGAACGCCTCCAGTCTCTCTTCTCATGCATTTTTATCCCCAGTCTGCCCTGTTTCACCTGTGGGCTTTATTCACTGTTCTTCCTTCTGTTAGGCCCTGGTTTCTTATCCAGGCATAATGGGGAAGCTTAAAAATAGCCATAAAAAATGTAGTTTAGAAGAAATGCTTTAAAGCTCAAATGATAAAGCCCTTCAGGGGCACAGATGAATATTAAATGCTGGGAAGCAAACACCAGTAATCAGAGATGCAATCGTTCATTTTTGAGCAAGTGCATTGTGTGGCCCAAGAGGAAAAAGGCAGAGCTGTAAACGGCTGCAGAGTGGCCACAGCTGCCAATCCTTGAACTTTGCAGGTGCCCAGAGTGAATGATTCCAGGAACTCAGCTCTCCTTCTGCAAGAATATCACCAGCAGAAAAGCCATATTCACAAATCAAGGAAACCTGAAGGATTATTCTAGACCTAATCTCCAGAGTCCCCTGTGGTAGGCAGAATAATTCCTCCTCCCCCACACCCACAAAGAGGTCTTCGTCATAATCCACTGAGCCTGTAAATGCATTACTTTACTTGACAAAAGGGACTTTGCAGGTGTGATTAAGTTAAGGAATTTGAGATGTGGAGATTATCTAGGCAGACCCAATGTAATCCCAGGGGGCCTTAGAAGCGAAAAGGGGAGGAAGGAAAGTCAGAGTCAGAGGAGATGGGACAAGTGGTTGGAGTGAAGGAGCCCTGAGCCAAAGAACTCAGGCAGTCTCTCAAAGCTGGCAAAGGCCAAGGAATTTGATTCTCCCCAGAGCATCCAGAAGGAACACGGTTCTGACAACACCTTGATTCTGGCCCAGTGAGACCTGTGTGGGACTTCTAGCCTACAGAACTGTAAGATAATACATTTGTGTTGTTTTAAGCCTCTAAATTTGTGATAATTTGTTACAGCAGTCACAGGAAATTAATACACCCCTTGGCAGTGCTGAGACCAGTTTTTCCTCTTCCCTGAATTCTCTGAAGTAAATATTCACATTCTCAGTGCCATTGTTCCCTCTGGAACATGAACATTTACGTTCTCATTGAAAAGAAGACAGAAATTATCACAGCATCAGTTTTTGCCTCCAGCCAACAATATCTTAAGAGATCAGTTCCTGCTGGAAATTTGGGCATATTCCTTTCATAGAAAGTGTCTCTCAACAATGTCAAGATGAAGTTTTTCTTTGATTTAAATGCATTATTCAAAGTTCTGTCTTCGTAAAAATGTTTTTTAGAAAGAAAAAAACTGTCACAAAACAACAGTCTTGTTTAAAAGGCTAAAGATACACTATGTAAATAATATATAATCATGATTGTCAAAACTTTAACTAGATGTGATTTGGGGATAATATTGAGTTAGCCATAATTTATCAGAGGGAGAGAACAGAGTCTTTGGGAAAGCGAGAGTCAAGGACACAAAGGTTCTGTTTAAATCAAAGGGCTTGACCCACAGCCAGAAAATGGGGTTCTAGTTGTACTGTGGAGAGAAATAAATCCCAACTGTGGAAACAAATCTACATGCTGTATAATGGTCCATGAAATCTATTCAATGGGAGTCACTGGCTCCAGAGGTGGGAACCTGCTAGTGTGTACACAAAGAATCTGTTTCTTTTCATCTCCTCATACTCAAATGGAAATGTGGTGGTTTCCAAACTTTTCTGACCTACCTTAAATAATATATTTTATATCATAGGCCACATATATACATATACAATGTAATTAAAACAATCGTTTCATGACATCTTACCCTTCCAATGTGAGCTATATCCTGATATTTCCTAATTCTTATTGTTATTTTTCATGGCTGTTCATTCATTTATTTTTCAGTTTTAAAATGCTAGTCGGGATCAACTAAGTGGTCATGACTTGGAGTTTGAAAACATGGCTTAGTAGGACTATTATCAAGAAAGTACGTATTTTCTTTCAGTTGTAGTAGTAACAGTTATTCATTATTACCTAGCAACTTCAAACAAAATGATAGCTTGGAACTGAATACCTTTAAGGTCTTTCTAAGTCTATAGTTTATAGTTTTTCATCAAAAGAAGTATTACTTTATCTAAAGTTTTTTTAATAAAATAAAGCAATGACTAATAACTTGAAATCTTCTCTCCAGCAAGTTTGTTTAATTTTAAAAAATGGTTTTACTAAGATAATTCTGATTCTGTTTTGGTCTTCAATGATTAATTCTAAATCCCAAACATGTCTTTCTAATCAAAATCAGGAATTATTGAAATTTTTGCCATACCTTTTTTGTCACATTGTTCATTGGTGTTTCTGAATTTTGATTTCAGGAGTTGGGGAACTAGAATCACTCCTAAGGGAAAAAGCATTTTGAGTCACTTCCAGAGAGTGTTTTGATTTATGCTCTAGCCAATATCCCCTTGAAATTCTCCTCCCCTTCTCATCACTAACATTGCTGAAGGCAGGTGAAGCTAGTGTCGTAAGACTCACAGAGAAACTGCTCACTTTCACTTTCTTTTTAACAATTATGCTGCACAACACACTTCTCAGATTCTTGCCTGTAAAATAAAAGTGACACTGAACTCTCAGGGCTGAAGAATAGCTAATACACTGTGCTAACCCTTCAGAGATGCAAAACAATAGCAATCACTCATCAGTTTGCTGAGAGGTGACAGATTCCAATTTCCTATTTTCCAGAGACACTCTCCTCATTACCAAGCAAAACCAGACTGGTTAACTTGCCCAAGATCTATAGCTTGCTGCAGTGATCTCATCGGTCTGTGTCCCTGATGGGAACTCAAGCAGGTGGTGTGGAGAGCAGCGAGATGACATATGGAGACATATTGCCTAAATAGGCTGATCCACCAGGCCAACTAATTTTCCTTCTGAGAAGAGCAATTATTTTAAATTGCCCTATATCAAAATGACTTTGTTCTTGCCACTAAAATATAATGTCAATAAACTATAATGTAAATGAGTGCCTCCTGCTACTTTGATTTTTAAAAGTTAAAGATTAAAAAAATTAAGAAGAAGAAGCAGAGCCCACATTGCTTTGTTTAGAATTAAGACAGGATCACAATTCTGGGCTTTACAACATTAAGCTGGGATGTGTAACTCACACTATTTTAGAAGCCTTTTGATGGTATCACAAAACTATTGTGTAACTTTGTTTTTAAATTGTATTAATTCTGTTGAAAAGTGTTCTTTTGTGTGAAAGAACATGGTCTCTTATAGAAAGTGATAGCTACAAAAATAAGGATGGTGGAAAGTAGATGTTGGATACAGGAGAGATAAAAAAAAAAAACTGACCTGCCCAATCTGTCTAGAACCAGAACTCAGGCTGGTTCAATCAAACACTCCTTATGAAAGAAATGCATTCAGAATTCCAAATAAGAGTTTTGAAGGAAAATTTTAATATCTGTATTTAGATTTAGCAGCCCTAAAGGGAAATAGGGTGTTGATTTATGAAATTGAGAGAAATTATGAGCAGCTGGAACATTAAGGGCACATTGTCAGAGGGAGTTTTCATTGCCAATTTGGAATGAAGTTCCAGAACAGTCCAGAGCCATGATTTAAACACATAAGATCTTACAAGCCCCAATCTAGTTAATTTTAGCATGTATAATATCTAATCCTTGGATTATTTGATTGATAGAGCCATTAAAGATACAGCAGTTAAAAGTAGATACAGAATGTATTAAATTTTATTACATTTTACAGTTTTTTTCTTTAGAGATAACCATTTTTTAACTTATGATGAGAGATTTTTGAAGTAAAAGACATTTTAACAGAATAACTGAGTTAGAGAGCTTGACTATCAAACTACAAAGCTGTTCTCAAGGTAAAGTATCTAAATGCATATAAGTTTCCTCATGTGAGCTAAGTTTGCAGCAGAGACATAAAACAATAAGAAGAAAGTCTCAGGGTAGACAAAGACATAATTATCTTCTATATTATTGAATAAATACATTACAGCATAATAAATCATCTTAACCCCTTTTTCTTCAAACTCAGATAAAAATTGTTTTCCCAGCTTCTTGCAAAGAGCTTCCAAATAATACATCCATTCCTGATCTCTTTGTTTTCTCCCAGAAATCTTTAAATCAAATCAAGATAAGCAGTTTAAACCATTGAATTCGTTCTGTCATCTTTAAGGATTTTCTCTAACATTACTCTTCATTTGTCCAGACAAACAAGTTACCTGGGGTTGTGGAGGACCTATCTTCTCCCTACACAAGAGGAAGATCATTTGGGGTATATTAGAGTACCACAAGGGGGAGTGAGAGTCAAATATTTTCAGTTGGGATTTCAGAAGGAAACCATCCTGACCTATGAAATATTTGTATTAGGAATTCAAGGAAGAATCTGGTGGAGAAGGTCCCTTCCCTGGAAGAACCCAGGATCTAGTAAGGAAGTAGGTAACAAAAATTAATTACATTAGAAGACAAATAATGCTGTGGGAATAAAGATTTATGGAACTTAGAAGACAGTTTCGCTTTCATTAATATCCAATCTGGCTAACAGAGTTCATTGCTTCAACCGTCTCTTAGCATCATACCTTAATATCCTTGGGACCTAGTCCTTCCAAGACATCATCCCCTTCCACAGCCTCCTCGTTCCCCACATCCTTTTGGATTAATCCAAACAAGTTTTTCCTTTTGTTTGGCCTTCTTTGAGATGCTCCCTGCTCCTGTGGGTAACTCTCCTTTCCCTCTGTGTCTCGCCGCTGCTGTTTTTTTCCTGCAACAGCACTTATCACTTTCTAAAATGAACATCTTTGTTGAGTTACCTGTTTATGGTCCACTTCTCTCTAAAATGTATGATTCTGGTGAATTTTATTCACTTCTCCATCCTCAGTGCCTACAACAACATTGACTGGATTTATGAATTCATGCAAACTGAAATCATTTTAAATCTATAGGTTCCAATCCCAAATGGGTCCCCACCGCTGTTCAACAAAGCTTTAGTCAACAAATTCCTTTCCTTGAGTTATAAGAACCTCCTTTACCACTGTTAAAAATTCACTTCAGCAAACGGTCTGGTCCTTCACACCCCAATGGCAGCCCCCCTAAGGACCTCATGGGTTTAGGGATATTTAGGGTACTGTCTGATCTGTCTCATAGTTAGCGTCTCTGCTGCATTAGGCAGGGTTTCCTAGTCTCTCTTTTAAATGCTTCTCCTGTGGCTTTTACATAAAGCCATTCTTTCTTGGTTTTCGTTCCTCAGACCTGCTGGATCAAAATCTCCACAGACAAGACCCAAGTGTGTGTGTGTGTGTGTGTGTGTGTGTGTGTGTGTGTGTGTGTATTTCAAAACAGAGTCTTGCTGTGTCACTTCACCCAGGTTATAGTGCAGTGTCACAATCATGGCTCATTGCAGCCTTGATCTGCTGGGCTTAAGTGATCCTCCCACCTCAGCCTCCCAATAGCTGGGTCTACAGGCATGAGCCGCCATGCCCATCTAATTTTTTTTATTTTTATCTTTTTAGTAGAGATAAAATCTCACTGTGTTGCCCAGGCTGGTCTCAAACTCTTGAGCTCAAGCGATCCTCCCAGCTCAGCCTCCCAAAGTGAGAGGATTACAGGCATGAGCCACTGTACCTGGCCTGTGTGGTTTTTGTTTTAAGAGCCACTGATACCCAGGTAGGATTGACAACTTTCTCTGGATTTCTTCTCTTCTCCTTTTCTTGTCCAGGTATAGCTTTAAATTTAGTAACTGGGTAAAAGCCAAAGTAAAGTTATAGGGGGCTGGGCTGGGGGGGACACATTTTGCCTTACAACTGCTTTTGCATGACAAACATGTCTCTTTTATTTGGATTACATGTTTCCAGATCATTACAAACAGGAAATTTTAATCAAGATGACCATATACACAGCTTACAGAAAGGCAATTGTAAGATGCATGTATTCAATATTTATATAAGTTTCAGAAAATATTAGTTGCCATATAGAAGAATATTGCTATGCCATGGTGATTATAATTTGGGGGAAAATCATTTGAAGGGATGATGCCTCAGAAGGACCAGGTCCCAAGGATGTTAAGGAATATTGCTAAGAGATGGGGTGTCCCCACTATGACACCCCTCATTTGCCCACTCTCTTAGCTTCAGCTTCCTACCTAGACCCCAACAATACTCAAATCTATGACTTTAAGATCACACAGCCTCTTTCTCCCTCAAATGTGAGTTCCTAATTCTCAGTGGATGACGAATCTTTTTCAACTGATATTTAACAGGGCCCATTGGTATACCACTTTCTCTCCTAAACTTCCTTTCTTTCACTGAGTCCAATGGACTATATTTTTTATTTAATTTTTTTCTCCATCTCTCCACCATTTCTTGAATCTGGATAATCAAGTCTTGTTTAAATGATTGGAATTGCTTTTTGACAAGTCAGCCTACCTCTAATACTAAACATGTTCGCTCCCCCCACTGAAAAACTACTAAATACTTCCATAGTTATCTTTCCAAAGAGACAATCTGATTATTTCTACTACCATCCCCTCTTGTTTTAAAAGCCTTCAGTGGCTCTCCCATTAAGAGCTAGAGTCAAATCTCCTTATTCCTGCATGCAATGTCCTTTGTGATCAGACCTCAGTTCACTTCCCAGGCTCATCACCCTCCTGTCCTCCCCAGGCCTTTACCAGCTCTCACTATGTGAGAGTTTGAGAAGATGTCACTAAATTGTAGCCTTTCAAATGCCTTCAACTCTTAGGCATGGGCTTATGTCTCCAAAAATGCAAAGTAACAAAATGTGGAAAATAATCAGTTTATTTTATTTTCTGGTTGGTTTTATTTCACATGCTAAGGTTCTTCTAAATTTATTCTGGCTTCCCTGCAGCAATTCTGCCCAATTCCATTTTGCCTGAAATGACAACAGCAGCAAAGTTCAGAAATACTGCCACCTTGTGATCACAGAGTAGGTGAAAAGTCAAGTGGTCGGTCCTCCCTTTATACATATGTTTATAAACAGAGGAGCTGAGAACTGGAGAGATTCCCTGTGCAGTCCCTCTTTCCAGGCCTTAACACTAACAGCCACTTGATTACTGCTAGAAACTCAAATTTACAAAACTTTACCTTTAGTGTCTACCTTCAGTGACTCTCTTTTGTAGAGTTTTATTGATTTCCCTCAACCAGATTATTTAAAGATACCAAAGGACACACTTATTTAAGCCATCTTCAGGTTCAGGTCCTTTAAAGCCCAGAGAACATTTTTAAGCCTTTTACTTTTAGGAGGTATGTGCTTCAGACCATAGCTGTCAACTGTATTAGGACAGTGGTGAGTTGATGCTATTTGCCAATACAAACCCAAAACAGGGCATATAAGAAGTCCTCATGAGCTGCTTATTGAGAGAATTAATGAGTAAACAAATTAACAGCAGATACGATGATGACTTTAAGAGTGGAGAAAAATGTTTCTAATGTTTTTGAAAGCAGTCATTTTATTTTGAAATGTCAATTCCATCTTGAAACATTGACATATTCTATACTCGAGCTATTTTTAAGGTGGGTTTGAATAAAAGAATAATGGAGGTGCAGAGAGGCGAAGTGACCTCTGTCCAGTGGCATACCAATAATAAATAGGTTCAGGGCAACTCAGGGCATCGCAAAGATGGGTGAGGCCGAAAGGAAATGTAAAGCATATTTATTCAAACTCCTTTTGATACTGCTTTGCAAAAACAGGTTCATCTAGCTCTTCCTTTCTCTCTCTCTGTCTCTCTCTTTCTCAAGACAGGATCTTACTCTGTCACCCAGGCTGAAGTGTAGTGGTGTGATCATGACTCACTGTAACCTCAACCTCCCAGGCTCAAACAATTCTCATGCCTCAGCCTCCACACCTGGCTAATATTTTGATTTCTTGTAAAAATGGGTGCCCACACTGGCTTAAATTCCTGAGCTCAAGTGATCCACACACCCCGGCCTCCCAAAGTGCTGGGATTACAGGCGAGAGCCGCAACACCCAGCCTTCTTCCTTTCTTTGACTCTATTTCTTAGCTATTATTTCATCACATAGACTAGCTTATATTTTAAGGTTTGTTCTCAGAATGATTGTTTTCAAATGACTTAGACCTGGATTTCTCATAAGCAGCATAGTAGTCACTGGAGACTTTTGTGCACAGGTAGAGAATAAGCTGCTTTGAAAAGTCATTGGTCATTCTAAAATTCACTGGTATCATGAGACATCACAGAATATATGCTTTATAAATAATTTGTTTTTCAGAGTCAATAATTACCAGTTCATGCCCTATAAATAAATCAATATTGGAAATTAAGTCTAAGTAGATTCATCACAGAAACCATTGGCCGACTGACCAAACAGCAAACTTCATGATTTACTTCTTGGCTTAGTTGCTCTCTTTGCATTTCTTTTAAAGCAGTCCTCCTCCCCATCATTATAATAATAAAGAATGAAAATGGACAAGGTGAGGCAAGGCTAAAAATCACTGATCCTAGAAAATGTTTGCAGTTTTTGGGTTGTAAGAAAGTGAAGTAGGTCTAATATGCTGTCTCACGCCTGTAAACCCAGCACTTTGGGAGGCTCAGGCAGGAGGATCACTTGAGCCTAGGAGTTTGAGACCAGCCTGGCAATATACGGAGACCCCATCTCTACTAAAAGTACAAATAAAAAATTAGCAAGTCATGGTGGAGCGGCCCTGTGGTCCTAGTTACTCAGGAGGCTAAGGTAGGAGGATTGCTTGAGCCCAGGAGGTCGAGGCTACAGCAAGCTGTGTTCGCAAGGAAGAAGATGAAGCAGGTTCTGTGACACAGAACAGAATTCAGGGCAAGTGCGGGGCTGGGCAACCTCACACTGTAATTCACACTTAGGGCAATAAACAGAAAAGAATTTTCAGAATGAAATCATGGCATTGATCTCATCATCATCTCCATGCACTTAAGTTTTTGAAACAAATTAACATTGTCTCCTTAAATGCAATGTATCCTTCTTAGGCTCCATATGGAACTTTGCCATTTAAAAACATTAAGTTTTCAAGATAAAGAGACCTACTTCGGCCACAGTGAAGATTATGACCAGCTAATTGGCAAATGCCAGAATAAATCCACGTGTTTCTTTTCCTTTCACTCTGCCCATGTTCCATGTATATCAGTTCCACTTAGCTACCTTGTCTGCTCCTTTCGACTTGCTGGAATATCGCAATGCAAGTCTGGTGAGCACAGAAATTCTGGGATGGTGTCTAGTCTTAATTAAACACCCCCAACTGTGGTGCGATCAAACTTTGAGATTTCATGACTACTGAGCCCTGGACAAAACACAAGTATTTTTTGCCCAGTAGAGTTGAAAGCCGAAATAAGCAAACAAGAAGGAAGAAACAAATAAGTAGAGATTGCAAAGGCAGAGAGGTAAAGATGGCTTAGCTCCAGGTGGTCAATGATGCTCTATCCAGATGAGGGGCTTTGGGGCCCAGAGTGTACATGTCCTAATGGGTTTTCAATTCTGAGCACAAGATGTTCATCTGAAATGCTAATTTTCCGTGTTCGGCCATTTGCCATCCGGATAAAATTCCCAGCACAGCTTCCGCACAAACTAACGATGAAGTGGCAACCTCTCAACTGCCTTGAGTGGTAAACCATGTAACTAACCACTTTTCTTTGTTTTCTTCCACAAACAAGATAGAGTCATCTTTATAATATTAACTTCAGCATAAATATTGAAACTCACATAACTTGAATATTGAAAAAAACTTCCAAATGGTCTTTGAGTTTAAATAGCACCTTGAGACTCCCAGGCCCCAGAATAGCTCTAAAACTCAAATGACTAACCAACTTGCCATTCTTTGACTTCTCTAATTTCCATATTTCTTTTTTTTTTTGTGCTAAATTTAGCCATCTCCCACATTCTTGATCACGTGTAAACAGTAGATAGACCAGGCATGGTGGAGATAGCAGCTAATTAATATCATTCAGATGGAAGGGCTTTCATTTTCTGCCTGCTTTTGGGAAATTATTCCCTGGAAGCATTTCTTTGTATGGAAAGATTGGAAAATCCTATGTCCATCCTGTGGACAAGAGGAGATATTGTCTTGAGTCTGTAACATGGATTTGATAATTCCAACTGTCTGCTTTTGGCAGTATGTGAGAACACATGGCCGGATGGCTTGCCCTGCCCTCAACATATGCACGAACATGGTTTAACATCACTTCACTGGAGTACCCAAATGTTTCTGGTTTACCTGCAAAAAATTCAGCTTTAAAAAAAAATGGGGAAATGCTATAGGTCAGCATTCCAGTCATGCACCAAGCACACACCAAGGGTTGTTTAGTAGGTGACCCCATGTCGGGCACAGTCCTCTCCCTAAAACTACAGGAAAGGCACTCCATTCTCACACAGTGGATCCTTCTTGCACTTTCATTCTCACACGTAACAAATCTCCCACAGGCAGACAGTTTGCAAAGGCCATATGGATAGAGAAGCATTCTGTCTTATTTTTAAATTTTTTTTACAGAACTGATACGCAGATTTAATAAACTGTCTAACTCAGTATTGTCAAGGGAGTTGGGCAAAATTTTCAGATAATTATATTTGGCCCCATTTCACATGAAAATATCCTTTATGACTTAGAGTACATTCTTGGTGTATATATTTTAATGTATTGCTCACATTCTGCCTTTTAAATAAAATATGCTGAACTTGAAGTATCCCCCATGAATCTTTGATGTAATTAAGAATATCTGATTCTTCCACTCCCCAATGCCCCCAGGGCCTGCTTAGGTATTTGAAGCTGTTTCTTGCTACATAAAACATCCCAGACTGATCTTTTGGGCTGTCTTTTTAAGTTGTAACATACTTTGTTTCTTGGAGCCACTCTTGGTGTTTTCATTGTGTTGATTTCTGGTAGCCTTGCTCCTGAATATTGTCTAGATTAAACCTTGCATGGCTGTGATAGGTGATTATTTTATACTTACTAGCATACAGCAGGACATTTATACATATCCACATGTATGTCTATTTTGATAGTTCATGATTTAACCCCTAATACCCAGAAAAAATCTTCTTTTATGTTTGCAGAACAAAACTTGGAGATGTGAGTTCTGGTGGTTTCAGGCTCACTTATTTGTGGCCCTGTGTGACATGTTGAGCAGGATTTAAAACTTGTACTTAACAAAGTTTAAAAGAGCTACAGGTCACACACTTCAAAAAGTAAATCTGTAAATGACAAGGATCTAATACATTGCATTTATACCTATAACACAGATGAATTAATTAATGGCAATTCAACTCTCTTCAGGGGCCAGTGAGTAATATAAATGTGTGAATGAGCTAAGGTTAAGATAGCAGGTGGTACATGAATCCAGGAGTGCGTGCCCCTCCTAAAAATGCACATACCCTTAGAATTCGTGCTGGCTCAGGCAACACATTTCCAAGTCAAATATGGCCTCTGGAGCATTATAATTTCATTTTTGGGGCTATCTCCATCAGTGGTTTGCTTTTTTTTTTTTTTTTTTTTCATTTAAGGGCAATATAACATCATTTGCCCTTATATGGGCAAGATCAATTGAAGAGCTTTTCTTTTGAATGTTCTGGTAGATTTTATTATGGAAGTGATCTTCCTCTGAAAGTGTGAAAGAGTATATAGTTAACACAATATGGTGAAAATGCTCTGATAATTGTTTTAGTTCTTCTGCAGTTTGGGGGATGTTCATGACACTCAGTGAGGAAGGAATATGGTGGGTGACTCTGAACAAGGGTCCCAGAGTCAGATTACGGAGATTCGCATCCCTTGTCCTCTAGTTCCCAGCTGGACAATCCTGGTCACATGTCCTCTCCTTCCTAAGACTGGGAATTTCTTCATCTGTAAAGTAGGATGGGAGGCCAGGCACGGTAGCTCACACCTGGAATCCCAGCCAAGGTGGGAGGACCACATGAGGTCAGGAGTTTGAGACCAGCCTGGTCAACAAAGTGAGACCCTGTCGCTACAAATTATATATATATATATATATATA
>NW_016805059.1:3723723-3749402 GCF_001698545.2 Rhinopithecus bieti | reverse complement strand
TTTTAATTAGTCAGGCATGGGTGTGCACACTTGTAGTCCCAGCTACTCAGGAGGCTGAGGTGGGGGAGGATCACTGAACCAGGAGGGCCGTGACTGCAGTGAGCCACAATCGCACAACTGTACTACAGCCTATGTGACAGAGGGAGACCCCATCTCAAGAAAAAAAAAAATTTATGATAGGAACAGTGTCTACTTCACAGAATTGGTCTGAGGATTACATGAGACAAGGAAAGATCTCACAACAGTGCATGGCAAATAATACAAGCTCAACATATGATGGTTATCACCATTATCATCATTATAGCATTATATTTGACCTTGTAACTAATGTGTTTTCTTCATTCCCTGTGATTCTAGTAGTTTCTAGTAGCCTCTGGGATTGGCACACAATTAATCAAAAGCATTCATTGTTCCCAGGAGGAAGGTGGGTAAAACCTACAACAAAGACATCAATTAAAGTGCTAAATTAATTTCTGCCCATCTCTAACACAAATAACAAACAAGAAAGCAAGGCATTCATTTGCAGGAGGCTGGCTTTGTTAAGAGAGACAAAGATTTGTGTTTCCAGAGAGTTAGACAGTGGAGCACTGGAGGCTTTGGGCATGCTATAAGTCACGGGGAGAGGAAGAATGTACATGTGTGTAAACAGTTTCCCTCTACACCGAGGACAGACAGCAGCTGTCCCTGGAGGACTGGAGGGAGGATGGAAAAGAAAGGAGAGAGCAAAGGCATTTAGATACCAATAAAATGTTGACTCACTGCCCCTCCCCATCCATACCTTATCCCCAGCATCTAGCTCCAGAACGAGGCAATATTGAACCCCTAAGTTTGTTTTGAGTATTCAAAAGTTTGGGAAATCCATGCCCCAATTCCTGTATAGAGCTCTAGGAGAGCAGTTTCAGAGTGGATGGTGTGATACTATAAACCACAGTAGAAAAAAACAGCTACGCCTCAGATTTCAGACGCAGGAAGAACATGAGTGGATGTCTAGGTGTGTGTGTGAAGCAAGAGGGCCCCAGAAATATTTTCTTAAGTTTAAATTCTGACCTGACTGTATTTCAAACCGGAAGCAATTGAGTTTTGTTGAATTGGCCAAGTTGTTTTTCTACCACTGGGCCAAAATAGGGCTTGCAGATTGATTTGCATAAAAATAAAGAAAGTTACCAATCTGAGTCTAACGAATGTTTAAAATGCTTCCCCTTTTATTATGATCTATTCACTGATTTCCAGGAAGGTGTTTTTTGCTTGCTTCACTGTGCTCTGGATTGCTGGCTGCTGGCTCTAGTCATTAAGGAAAGAAGATCATGACCCTGAAACTTTTAGACACTCAACCAACTCTGTGCATGTTTTTTTCTCTGCCATGATCTGCTTTCTGTATTTTGCAGCCACATGGAAAGAGCAATGTTTTAAACCTTCACTAGTGCTGTGGATCAATTCTGGCTTGGATTCTCATTTGGGATTGATTCCCCTTGGGCAGGAATGTGGGTGCTATATCACTCCCTGAGCATGTCAGTAAACATCCTCCCTTTCAGCATAGCTGTTCCATCATGTCTTGCCCAGCACCCTGTGGGTACAAGAGATCACAGAGTCCTTAAATTTGGCCATTTCCTAGGAAGCTACACTTCTATACACTAAGTCAAATTCTCAGGTGTCTCTTGGTTTTGCTCTATTCTCACCTCTCAAGCTGACATATATTTTCTAAAATTAAGACTTCCAGAGACTTATCTGTAAAAATATTTTCTTAAAAAATAATGTTCACTTTATGGAGGAAGAAATACAACTTAGAACTGCTTTGTGGAAGCACAGAATAAATTTTTATAAATGTGGACATAACTATGAGAGTCCTGGAATTAAAATTAAAACCTGTGATGTGAAGTTTCTTTGACGAATGATATATGGATTCAGCTGAGTTCTCCGCTACAGCATTCATGGATGCCCCTCCCTCCAGGAAAACAAACAGTGCCATCAAAAATGACAGCATCCAGTTTGGGTGTGATGGCTCACACCTGTAATCACTTCGAGTGGCTGAGGCAGGAGGATTGCTTGAACCCAGGAGTTTAAGACCAGCCTCCTAGGAAACATAGTGAAACTCTATCTCTACAAAAATATATATACAAAAATTAGCTGGGTGTGGTGGCACATGCCTGTAGTCCAGCTACTCAGGAGGCTGAGGTAGCAGGATCACTTGAGCCCAGGACACTGAGGCTGCTGTGAGCTCTGATTGTACCACTGCACTCCATCCTGGGCAACAGAGGGAGACCCTGTCTCAATAATAAAAAAAAAGAAAAGAAAAGAGAATAAGAGCATCCATTTTTGACAGGCACATATTGACTGCTTGGCTCCCACAGCCATGTAGGAGCTAAGGCTCCATTTGGGGGATCTGTGCTGGCAGTGGCCTGAGCTGGATATTTTACTGATGGGTCCTTATGTAATCATCCAGTGGGTTCTTTCTGTCCACTACACAGACAAAATCAATTCACTAAGATCATGGCATTGCAGTAAAGATAGAGTTTAATCCATAGGAGGCCAGTCAAGAGGGAATCAGAGTTATTACTTAAATCAGTCTCCCTGGAGGCTCAGAGTTAAGGTTTTTCAAGGATAGTTTGGTGGGCAGGGGACTAGGGAATAGGTGCTGCTGATTAGTTGAAGAAGCAATTATAGGTGTGTGGAAAATGGTCCCATGCACTGAGTCTACCTATGGGTGGGACCACAGGACTGGCTGAGTCATGAGGGTGTATGTGGAGACAGCCAGTCATCAGAAATGCAGAAAAAACGCCTCAGAAAAACATCTCAAAAGGCCAATCTTAGGTTCTACAAATAGTGATGTTATCTATAGGAGGAATTGGAGAAGTTACAAACCTTGTGACCTCTGGAACAATGGTTAGTTATTGTTTAATTACATCTACGTCTTCTCAGAATTCGGGACCCTTTCTCATGATCCTAACCTTGTGGCTTTTCTTCAGTTTTACAAAGGCAGTTTAGTTTTGGGAAGGGGTATTATCATCTTCACTTTAAGGTTAAATTATAAATTAAATTCCTTCCAAAGTTAGCTTGGCCTATGCCCAGAGATGACTGAGGAATGCTCTGAAGTTAGAAGCAAGATGGAATCAACTATGTCAGATTTCTCTTGCTGTCATAATTTTGCAACGGTGGTTCCACCGATGTCTAATACCCAGGTCCTCTCAAGGTCTCAGTCCAGATGGATTCAGAATACAGGACCACCACAGTCCAGTTCTGCCTCATCTTCTCCTCCAAAGCACTGAGTTATTTCATGTGCATAGGGCATCAAAGCAGCTTATCAACGTGGTGTATAAGTTGAAAAAGAGAAGACTAGGAAATCCAGAAGAAAATCCTGTTCTATCTTTTGAAATTCGTATTCATTCCCAAACATGAATGCCAGCATTTGCTCATGTGCTGGCCAAATAATGCAAACCGAAAATGGAATAAAAAACAACAATGTCTAAGACTTTCAGACTATCCCATATCAACTTATCTTGAGGTAGAATTTTATTGTTAGTGACCTGCTGCTCCTACTCGTACCATAAACTTTCAGATTTAAATTTACAGAAAACATCAATTGCATGATTGTCCCAAAGTACTTGTCCTCTCCCGTTCTTGCCCTCTGCAACTCTTAGTTGCATTCATAATGTTAACTTGCCAGTTTTCAAAATTCCTTTTTCAATTGGATGGGACTATATGAAAAAAAAAACTAATGTGTAAATATGGTGAGAAAAATCTAAGGATGAAAGTAAAATTCTGAGAGGCAATTCCAATGCCCCTCATACAACCAAACCCTTTCTACCTGAAATTTCTCCATCCAAATCTGATCTGTGGGCGCTCTCCAGAGCAGCCTCTGGAGCAGCATTGGATTTTCTGGAATGAAGGAAATGTTCTAAAACTGACCTGTCCAATATAGCAATCATTACCCACATGTGGCTATTAAACACTTGAAATGTGGCTGGTGTGAGTGAGGAACTGCTTTTTTATTTAATTTTAGGTAATTAAAATTTCAGTCTTTTAATTTAAATAGCCATGTATGGTATGATAAGAAATATATATTTTGGTCTTCTTTCCCCATTTCTGGGCACATGGCTCTTAAAACCCTTGCAATCTCTGAAGCAATCATGTCTTTCTATATACTAATGAGATGACTGGTGGCTGGGGGCTCTGGACAGCCTCAGGACAGGGGGATGGGTGCTGGGGAATCCAACCATGTGATTAGAGGGTCAGAACTTTGAGCTCCAATCCCCCCACCTCTGGAAGGGAAGAGGGTCTGAAAGTTGAGTTGATCCCAGTGCTCAACGATTTGATTAATGATACCCACAAGATGAAGCCTCCATAAAAACCCAAAAGGATGAGGTTTGAAGAGCTTCTGGGTTGGTGAATGCGGAGAGGTGCTGTGAGAGAGAGTGGCCCAGAGAGATCATGGAAGCTCCACATCCCTTCCCCCGTACCTCGGCCCAAGGCATCTCTTCCCTCTGGCTGTACCTAAATTGTATTCTTTGTAATACACTGGTAATTTTGTAAGTAAACTGTTTTCCTGAGTTCCGTGAGCTGCCCTTGCCAGAGAGGACCTGTTATTATTAGCTAAGTCAAACGGAAGTTATGGGAAACCTGGGGCTCACTACTTGTGATTGACATCTGAAGTGGGGGACCTTCTTGGGGGACTGAGTCCTCAACCTGTGGGATCAGATGCTATCTCCAGGTAAATGGTGTCAGAATTGAGTTAAATTGCAGGACATCCAGTTGGTGTCCTCAGAGAATTGGAGAATTGCTTGTCATAGGAAAAAGCTCTACACATTTTGGTGACCAGAAGTGTTGTTGGGGGTGTAGAAGAGAAAATACTGGTTTTCCCCCTCAAACCATGAGGCTAGTAGCTGCCATTTTTAACAGCACTACTCCAGAGGATTTTACTCTTAAGGTTATAAAGAGCAAAGCTCCAAGAGGGGTGGGAGGGAAGAGGCCCCAGTACCAAGCCTAGGCATAAGGTAAGCCACTACATTTGACCTTGCTGGTGATTCTGTTTGGAGCTTCTGAGAATCCCCAAAACTGACACTGGGAAAATGGAAATGGGCTAAGATGCCCTTTATGAGTCTCTTCCAGGCTCATGAGAATTCTGCTCTATTCATTGTGTAATTGTAGTGTCTCCTTTCCTCCAGACATTTTTCTCATTTGGAGAAGTGTTGGTTGCTAGGAGACTGAACTGCCTTTTGAAGGAGAGTACTTTAGAGAGAAACAATTCACATGATTTTCTTCTTCTATAAAATGAAAATTTGTAAAATATTTGCAATGCATAGTGAAAAAGTCAAGCTTTTACATTTCTTTGTATATTTGTTTTAGCAGTCATAGAACCTTTCAATTACTTTTCCCACTGCTTCACACTGCAAGAAAGAAAAAAAAACTGACTGCCCTTTTTGTAGTACTTCTTAAGAAAAAATAGCATTCCCAGGCTTGCTTCGAGAAACGGTGAGGTGACATCTATACTGCTTACCTCACAAGGGAGCTGAGTGAGAATGAAAATAATGACATTTATAATGGAAATGGAAATTGCAAAGCACCAGAAATAAATCAGTATTGCACCCAACAGCTTGTAGTTTTATCCAACTACATATTGTTACCATGATTTTCATAAACTTACAAAATCATGCAGTCTGAACACATTTAATAATAAAAGAGCCACAACTTGGAGAAATGAATAGGTCTCTTAGGTTTCTAACTTCCAGACAAAGTTGCCATTATACTGTAATGACTTCTCAGGGAATGTGAACAAAACTCCTTTAAATGTTCGATTAGCTCTTGTAATCACTGTCAACAACATTTAAACCTTAGATAGAGAGTAGTCAGCATGAAATGACATTTCCTCTCTAACTCACCTAATATGATGCCTGGCACACAGTAGGTGCTCATTAAAGAGTAGTTGTTAACAAAGATGATAATATCCTAGTTAATGAGGATCTTTTCTTTCAAATTTCTTGGCCCCTGCTTTAAAAATCCAGCTGTAGTAATTTTTTTATTGACCAGCTGCAAAATTCTTGAATGTTTGAGAAATTTGCCTATATTAATTGACAGTTGGAAGCAAAAGAGCTTTCTTTCTTTGTATATCTGAGCAGCAGAAGAGCCACCAAAAGAGGACTAGGAACAAGTTATTTCACAAAGAAATATTTTGGCCAGGCGTGATGGTTCATGCCTGTAATCTCAACACTTTGGAAGGCCAGATCACACTATCTGGGCATGTTGGCACACACC
This sequence comes from Rhinopithecus bieti, assembly GCF_001698545.2. NCBI lineage: Eukaryota > Metazoa > Chordata > Mammalia > Primates > Cercopithecidae > Rhinopithecus > Rhinopithecus bieti. Next base: position 3,743,156 of record NW_016805059.1, on the reverse strand, counting down.
TGTAGTCCCAGCTACATGGGAGGCTGAGGTGGGAGAAATGCTTGAGCCTGGGTGTTTGAGGCTGCAGTGAGTCGTGTTCACGCCACTGCACTCTAGCCTGGGAGCCTGGTCAACAGTGAGACTCTGTGTCAAGAAAAAAAAAGAATGAAAGAATTTATAATGTAAGAATAATATGGTTGAAAGAACCTATCTGATAATTATCATAGATGCTATATTTTTTCAGGTTATCCATGGCTTTTGTGGAGCCCATACTCCTTAGAAATAGTTCAGCACAGGAGAGCACCCCAGGGGTCCTCTTTTGTTAGAATAGCTAGTATTTTAAAAGTACTTAGATGTAGACAAGCTCCTCAGGGTGACAACTAGCTTACAAACAGCATCCCACAAGCACACAAAGCCAGTTTTGTACTGCCTCGATGTCTCCAGACCTGCCTAGGGTCTCAACCGTGACTGGGCATCACAACCACCCAGTTAACTTTAAAAAATATTGACATCCGAGCCACTCCCTAGGTCAATTGGTCCCTGTTTCTGGAGGTGAGGCAGGTCTAGGTGGCTTTTAAAACTCCCTGGGTGGATCTAACGTGAAGCCTGAGTTAAGAATGAAGTCCTTAAGCTGTTCTGATTCCAGGTTTCTTTGATCTAAACTAAGCACTTGCAGGTCCGCAGCACTAGCTAAAAGAACTGTGAGATCAAAAGTTTCTCTGCCCCATCTGAAATTGCTAACATCAGATCCTCACTGAATCTCCTGCGCTCCTATTTCTGCACCTCTCTCTCCCCCTTTTTCTGCCTGCCTTACGCTTTCCCTTTGTCCCTTGCTTTCTTCTCTCCCTTGCTCTCATCTCCTTTTCTGTCTCTCTCCTTACTCTCTCAGTTCTGCTTTGAGAAATCTTCCCCCTCAATATCTCCTTTGATCCCTTTCACTTTCTTCCTCTCTGATACTTTATCTCAGGAATCCACCTTTCTTATTTCTCATTTATTGTTCCATTTTTGTTTCATTTGTGAGCCAAACTAAAAGATTGTGTGTGTGGTGAGGGAAGAGCAGGAGGGTTGGAGGGCAATGATCCAGACTTACCCATAAAAACATTGAAAAGAAAAAAGTTCAAAAGGAATCAATGCCACCAACTTTCAAAGCACTTGAAAGCAGCCACAAGTCCCATTCCAAATCTCTCTATCCTCCTCTAATTAGACTTTCCTCTCCTTAATCATCAGCATTCAAGAAAATGAAAAACAAAACAAAACAAAAGCCCACGATTTTGTTTTTAATGTAATTTAATGCTTTTCTCTTTTAATTAAGGGTATTACAACACCACTGTGCTAGTCTTGGCTTCTTTCAGTATTCAGTTCTCCAGTTCAGTGGCTGAATGCCTGCCACCATGGTGGCAGTAGAGAGCTGCAGATTGAGAAATTTAAGATCTTAAGGAAAAACTGTTTGGAGGTCATCAAGATTGAGAGTAAAACTATTAGTAATGATAAGTTCTACACCATGAATTTCCATTTGATATCTCTTACTCTCTGGAATACTCTCTTGAGGATCTCCCACATAGTCCATTTTAGTGAGGTGCTCACAAATCTGTTTAGCATTGTTGAAGATAAAACACAGACATGTATTGGTCTCTGTGTCCATACTCCCATCCCAAGTGCCCCACATATTTGATAGTTTCACTCAGCAAGTGTTTGTGCTTATCTCTGCCTCCACTGTCCTCAGTCCCCTGTGCTGGAATTACTCTCCAATTGTCACATTTGCTCCAGGAACAGCCATCTGAGACTGCAGCTCACATTCTGTGCTCATTTTTGCCATCCCTATCTATTTCTCCCACTACCTCATTTAACCCTGGAAGGAGTGGCTTAAAACTTACTCAATAAAAACCCAATTCCTTGGGATTGTTGTAAATATATACAGAAAAGACTTCAGTATTTTAAAATTTTTTTTTTTTTTTTTTTTTTTTTTTTAATAAAAGAAAAAAGGGGAACAGTCAGACTGGTTTAGATTCCCTGGGCTTTTGCCAACTGACCTAGGAACCCAGACACAAGAATGGGAATGTTTCTGGAAAATGCTTCCTGAGTTCCAAACAACCAATTTACAACAGATATAGGGCATAAAGTCAGCATACAGCTATTCAGTCAGTAATTGCTGTTCTGGGAGTTGTGAATTGAGGACTGCCTAAGGTGATGGGAATCCAAGTGTGCTGTTTGAATAAATAAGACAATTTTGCCTTGTAAAGGCTTCTTAGCCTGTGGGGGATGCTTAAATGGCCCTAGCTAAGATTATTTGGAGAATCAACACTGATGGCCTTGGGGATGAGAGAAGTCAAAGGAGAAGGACCATACCAGGGAAGTGGATGGGTTCCAACATTTCCCACCTCCCTGGTGTGAGCCCTTGCTGCTGCTGTCACCCTGTCTCAGACTTCCTTGTTGCCAACAAAAACTAATAATAACCTGACTCCTTTCAGGAAACCAAAGATAAAGGAAAACAAATAAAGCAGGATTCAATAAGCTAAGGATCAAATGTTTAAGAACAATAATCTTTCAAACTAACTAGTTAAAATAGATGCAACAAATAAAAAATAAGCAAACATGATGAAAAAAGCAAAAGTAATATTAAAAGAGCTCAAAGAATAACTGAAAGAATAAAATTTTAAATAATTCAGAGTACATTTAGATAAAAATACTGTAAAGAATAATTAGTATGGTGAAATAAACAAAACAAATCTTTATTAAATACTTTTTCTTTTTTTTTTTGAGACAGAGGTCGCCCAGGCTGGAGTGCCGTGGTGTGATCTCAGCTCACTGCAACCTGTCTCCCAGGTTCAACCAATTTTCTTGCCTCAGCCTCCTGAGTAGCTGGGACTACAGGCATGAGCAACCATGCCCAGGTAATTTGTTTTTTTTTTTTTTAAGTAGAGGTGGGGTTTCACTATGTTAGTTAGGCTGGTCTCAAACTCCTGATGTCAAATGATCCACCTGCCTCAGCCACCAAAAGTGCTGGAATTACAAGTGAGTCACTGCATCTGGCCAAATACCTAATATTTTGAAAGGAAAAATATTCTATATAAATTCAAACTCTGTTAGTGGGTATTGTGCCAGAAATAGGCTATCAGTGTAAATATCAGCTACTAAATGCTTAAAGTATTCATTTTTTCACCAGCACATATCAAGGAAACATTAGTTAGCCAGCTGAATTATGTAAATTCTCTCCCTATAATTAAATTATCATAGTACTAATTAAAACAAGTATATACTTTTTATACCTGCATGTCCTTAAACAAATGTCCATTTCTATCTAGCCAAACATGAAATGACTGTATTGTAAAAAATGCATGAATTCTAAATCCCATAGACCAATGCACAGAACAATTTCATTTTGCTTTTCAAGATAGCAAAAAGACTTAAGTCTCGCTCACCCATATGAATTTTCTATGCAGGCATTATTCCTGGGTTATCTAGAGTTGAATTGTTAATGCTATTTAATTTTAATAGCCTTCTCAATTTTAAATCCTACTTGCAGCATGTATACTCCGTTTATGCTATTTCATGCTTGACTTGTCTACATACCTGGGGAAAATTTTTATTTTGATTTGTGTTCAGAATTATTTTTTAAAATTTGCAGCTTGGAAACAACTAATATCTGAAAGCATGACCAAATAAATATTCTTTCATTCATAGCACCCAGCAAAGCCAAGATTGGCATGAAGGAATATGCTTTCCAAGCCTTGGCTTTTCTTGGGATCAAGATTTTGCCTTGCAGTTTTCCATGTACAGAAATAAGAACAAAAGCACAAATATATATTCAATTTTGCACTAAGTTTTGGGATACTTATACAACTTAGAAATATTTCTCTATGTATCCATCTATCTATTGTCAGGTAGAGTCCAATGCCATGAAAGGAGCTACGCTGAGTGGAAGAACATCAACTATGTTTTTAATGGTCATTAAATGAAGTCTCAAAAGTGAAGATATCTAATCAAGTCCAATCCCTGGAACAATGTAGAAAAGATGGACCTAAGAAACTAAAATTGAAGTGTCTTTTTCATGGATTTAGTGCAAATTCCCTTTAAGAAATTGATAAATTTCACTATGGACTGGTTGCTAGGATACCCCTCAAAATCTGTTAAAGTAAGCTCTTTCCTTTAAAGGACTGGGCAGGGTTTCCATTATTTCAAAATGACTTTGAAAATCATGATGGGTGTTCAATCTAAGTGAATGAAACAGGTAAATGAATGGCTCTTAAGAAAAATAAATGACCATGAAGCTTCTAAAAAATAATTAGGCTCTCTCATAATGATATATTTAAAAGTTAGCTTTGCCAAGGAGATTGAGATTTTCAAACCTGAAAGGAAGAAATAAAAATCAAATGTGAAGTGGACAATGTGAAGTTCCTTGGAGGTAAAGGCCTACTGCTGTAGAAAGCAAGGGACGGAGTTTACATTTAGAGTGGGCATGTTGTTTGCCACTTATCATCTCAAAAGTCCTTTTTCTCTGGAACTGAAAGTAGTGTGGGTGCTTAAAACATTTCACATGTTGAATTTCTGTCAATTAGTGAAAATTTGGTAAGCGCTCTTACAGGAATGTTCATATCCAGTTCTGTTACAAGTAAGGCAGGCTGGGGTAAAAAAGATGAATGAGTTCTAGAAAGGAAACTAGAAGCCTGACTCCTGAGCTGAGGACACAGAGTGAATGTTCTTTGATATTTTGATATTCACATCTCTGAAAACTCATTACATATGGTTGTTTTCCTTATCTCTTTTGTCAACTATGGATAAAATTCTGAAATCAAGAGTGATCCTGTATCACCAAAAATGGCAACTTTGATGTCAATACTACCCAAAGTGATCTACAGATTTAATGCAATCCCTATCAAAATCCTAATGTTTTTGCTTAAGCAGAAAAAAAAAATCCATCCTAAGATTCACATGGAATCTCAAGGGACCCAGAATAGCCAAAACAATCTTAAAAAGAACGACTTCGGAGGGTTCACACTTCCCGATATCCAAATGTATTACAAAGGTATAGTAATCAAAATAGTGTGGTACTGGCATAAAGGGACATATAGACCAATGAAACAGAATAGAAAGCCTAGAAATAAATTATCCATATGTGGTCAAATGATTTTCAACAAGGCTGCCAAGACCAGTAAATGGGGAAAGGACAGTCTTTTCAACAAATGGTGTTGGGAAAAACAGATATCCACACGCAAAAGAATAAAGTTGGACCCGGAAGTAACACCATATACAAAAATTAACTCGAAATGAATTAAAAACTTAAATTGAAGAGCTACAACTATAAAACTCTTAGAAGACAACATCGGAGAAAAGCTTCATGACACTGGATTTGACCATGATTTTTTGTACCTGACACCAAAAGCACAGACCACAAAAGTACAAATAGATAAACTGGACTACATAAAAATTCATCATTGTGCATCAACAGACACAATAAACGGAATGAAATGGCAACGAATGAAATGGAAGAAAATATTTGCAAATCATATGTTTGATAAGGGTTTAATATCCAGAATAGATACGAGATCCTACAACTTACCAATTAAAAAAAACCAAACAACATGATTTTAAAACGGACAAAGGACTTGAATAGAGATTTCTCCAAAGAAGACATACAAATGGACAATAAGCACATACAAATATGCTTAGCACTACTAAACACCAGGGAAATGCAAATTAAAACCATGAGATACTATCTCATACCTATTAGGATGGCTACTATCAAGGGGAAAACAACAACAACAACCAAAAACAAACAGTGCAGCACGTGGGAGTTGCTACCAGAGCAGAATCCAGGTTGGAGTTGGAACCATGGAGATGCCTAAGGAAATGCGTCTTCCCTACCGATCCCTAACGCACCGGCCTGCATGGAAAGTAGTTGGAAGCTGCGCGGTACCGTTCCCATGGGGGCTCCCGGTCCTCCAGTCTCAGTGGTCCCTGCTGGGCTGGCTCCCTCTGGCTTTTTTTTTTTTAATATTTTAGACGGAGTCTCGCTCTGACGCCCAGGCTGGAGTGCAGTGGCGCGATCTCGGCTCACTGCAAGCTCCGCCTCCCGGGTTTACGCCATTCTCCTGCCTCAGCCTCCCGAGTAGCTGGGACCACAGGCGCCCGCCACTACGCCCGGCTAGTTTTTTGTATTTTTTTAGTAGAGAAGGGGTTTCACCGTGTTAGCCAGGATGGTCTCAACCTCCTGACCTCGTGATCCGCCCGCCTTGGCCTCTCAAAAGTGCTGTTATTACAGGCGTGAGCCACCGCGCCCGCCCCCCTCTGCCTTTTTAAGGACCCCTGTGCCATCCCCAAAGAAAGCTTCTGCTCTGCTGGAGCCCAAATGGAGGCTAGAGTGGCTGACCTTACTTGGGTGGAGGAGAGAGGTATCATAGCGGCTTCTGATTCAGGTGCTGGTGAATTGTGGGAGGTGGATGAGAACCGGCCACTTATCGTCAGCAAGTTCTGCAAGTATGAGCATGGCGACATTGTGTCTACCCTCAGCGTTCTCAGCTGTCAACGGCAGCAAAGACTTCAGCATCAAGGATTGGGACCTTGCTCAGCAGGCGGCACTGAATTCATACTGATCTCATGTTGGGCAGGTCACCTGTGCTCCTTGCTCTCTCTGCAAGGACTCTCTTTCTTTCCTGCAGTGAGGACTGTAGAATTTTATTCTGGCATACTCTGTGTCCCAAGCCGGCGTCACAGGTGGGCTGCAGTGTCTCTGGCTGCCTTCCCACCTCACTGGCTTGGCATCCTCAGCAAAGTGAAGTCTTCATCTTTGTGATGGGAATGGGACAGTCTCCCTTGTGGACTCCAAGAGAGGGAGAGGTGCTCTTGGTTCAGCTGTACGAGACCAATGTGTCATTGGGCTTGTGTTTTCCTCGCACCATGTTCCGTTCCTGGCCTCTCACAGAGAAGATGGCTCACTGGCTGTGCTAGACTCCAGCCTTTCTAAGGTGTTTAGAAACCGAGGCCACAGTGACCTTGCGAGAGATGCTGCTTGATCCCCATTCAGTCACTTTCTGCTTACCACAATGGGCTAGGACCATCAGTTCGTCTGCCACAAGTGTCCACAGAACCTCTCCCAGCCCCCGGACCCGAGAGCATTGCTGAATAGATTGGACTTAAGACAAACAGCAAGTCCCCCATGAGAGTCCACTTCTTTGCCCCTGTCCCCTCAGCTTGTGAGGTAACACAAGAGCCTTCTGTAGTATGTTGATGAGTTAGATCTGGGCCGTTAATTGGCATCGTCTCGCAGCCTGAAGGAGGCTGGATGCTGGGATCCTGTAGTCACAGGGAGGAAAAGCTTTCTTTAAAATGGGTGTGCAGGTGCATCTGAGTGTATGTGTGTAGGTTTTGGTGGGGGGATGGGACAGTGGGGGAGGAATAAAAAATATCTATCCCACATCTCCCCTAAGCACCACTTCTCCCTCACTCCCCAAAAAAGTTGACAGAAGGGTTTTATTCTTCCCATGTAGCTGTCTGAGGAACTGGCCATGTCCAGGTGGGGGGAGGGGGCGTGTATGGAATGTGGGCATCCCTAGATTCCTGGAAGCAGGTCTTATGCTACTCATAGAGATGGGATTGATTTGATTTTTTATAGTGCTTAATTCACCATTGTGAGAAATGCTTCCAGTCACAAAAATTCAGCCCAACTCACTTTGAGGAAGAGGCAGAACATGTTATAGTTTTATACAACTCCTTGCCATTAAACTAAATCAGAAATCCTTTTTTCTGGATGAATTAAAAATGTGGCCTGTGCCTGTGTAATGTCCGCTCCTTTCTGCCCACTCCCTTCCCTCTGCTCCCCGCTGGTGTCATGTATGTGAAAGAGGAGTGTTTTTCTGTCACAGATGCCATAGAGGAAAGTTTGATGATGGAGAGCTTAAAGGCATTTTAATTGTTAGAAAACTGACACAGACTGTTACGGAGAAATCTTTGCCACTTTTCCCACCCAAAACCAACCCCGGGGCCTGACCTCTTCTGCTCTCAGCTCCTTTCTCTGGATATAGAAAGTCTAAATGCAGTATGTATAGACTTCTAAAGTTTTGAAATTCAGCCTCAGGAAGAAAATGAAAAATACTGGCTGGTGAAATAAACAGTTCAGGCATCTTGTAGGCCTGCCTTTTTTGAAAACAAAAACAAAAACAAAACAAAATAAAGTAAGTGTTGGTGAGGATATGGAAAAATTGGAAACCTTGTGCACTGTTGATGGGAATTGAAAATGGTGCAGCCATTTTGGAAAACAATATGACAATTCCTCAAAAAATGAATGGTACAATTACCATGTGATCCAGCAATTCAACTTCTTGATATATATCCAAAAAAATGAAAGCAAGATCTCAAAGAGATATTTGTACACCCATGTTTAGTGCAGCATTATTCACAACAGTCAAAAGGTGGAAGCTCCCCAAGTGTCCATTGATACATGAGTGGATGAATAAAATGTGGTATATACATAAAATGGAATATTATTCAGCCTTAAAAAGAAAGGAAATTCTGACATGGGCTACAACATGGATGAGGACTTTCAGGACACCATGCTGAGCGAAATAGGCTAGCTATAAAAAGATAAGTGCAATTCCACTCATATGAGGAACGTAGAGTAATCAAATTCATAAAGACAGAAAATGAACAGGTGGTTTCCAGGAGCTGGGAGAAAAGGGAAATGGGGGTTTATTGTTTAGTTGGTGCAGAGTTTCAGTTTTGCAGATGAAAAGCATTCTCAGGATTGGTTGCGCAACAATGCGAATGTACCAGCACTTCTGATGTGTATAATTATAAATGGTTATAATAAATTCATGTGTATTTTACCCGAATTTTAAAAAAATTTAAATGAAAATTCTTTGGAAAGTATAAAATATTACAGACAAGAGGCCTCAATTATTGAAAAATAAGTTGAACACTGTCCTAAATATCCCAAGGGGAACAAAATCTTGAGCATGTCGCCTTTGACAGCAGCATCCTGATCCATGTGTACTAAACCAAGTCTAGCGTGATATAAAGTTCCTTAGGCTGCATGTGCTATTATGTACCACTCTTCAAAATTGATTTCAATCAAAGAACGAGGACAAATCTTGATTCCCAAGTCTTTCCACGACTTGCTTGCTTTTCAAACATAAATCATACATATTAAATCTAACCATTATCTATAAGAAGCCAACCCCACATTTAAAATGTGTTACTGGTAATAGAGCAGCTTAAGGAGGAAGAGGATGAGGGAACTGAAGGCAAGGGGAAGGAGGTCTGTGGAGACGGCAGGGTGGGGTTACCTGCCAGGCTCTGGGAAGATCAAGGACATTGACAAAAAAGAACAGATTTACCATCACGGAAAAGATGAGGGTAAAAAAACAACAAACAAACAAAACAACAGGTTACAGGACAGGACATGAGGACAGACCAACCCTTTAAGGAAAAGAAGTCTCATTAGAGGGTTAGAAACATTAAAAACCTTTTTTCACTTTATCATCTAAGGAGAATATTTCTGAAATTTCTGCTTATGGTTATATAAAATTGGGCTGAGGATTTTTTAAAAAGTAAAGTTGGTAACAGCCTTTGATTGGAATATTTTCACCAAGTATGTTGTTCTACCTTTAATAAAATAGTATGTTTTATTTCAGAAGATATCAAAGACCATAATTTGATTGATCCACACAATCAAACCAGAAGAATGTTCCAGTTTATTGAATTTGTCTCCTTATTTGAGATAAAGAAAATTAAGCCAGGAGAAGTTAGAGCTCCATCCACCAGTTGGGTCTTTGATGAAGGGAAGTGAAATGAGGATTCTGCACAGGTGGGCAGTAGCTGGTGGAGTGAGCGCCCTGCAGGTGCAAGTCATGACAACAGATGGAGAGGGATGCTGCGAAGGCATTCCCCCATTGTGTTAGGAAAATTCCAAGACACCCCATTCACTCCTCTAGCTCTCTCCAGGATGGAAGAATGGGGAACTATGAGGCACATGCACCATCCAGGAAGAATCCTAAGTCACATTTACCCTGAAAAGCATGCTTCTGTCCATGAATATCTTCTACCCTATGGCTGAGGCTTGTGGGAGCGGATAGGGAACAGTGTGGCTGGTGATATTTATATTTTTCTTTATTTACCAAGAATCTTGTAAATGGAAATCTTTCTTTTTTATAAGTCAGTGTTAATGAGTGTAGACCTCAGAGATTTAAAATGAACTATCTGCAAATCTGTGACGTTACACTAGAATAAATGTTTTGTTACCCCCTCAAATCCAAGTCTTGCTTAAAAGGTGTTGAACAGAAAGTTCTTAAAGGAATATCTTACATTTTTCTTCCATAGTTCAAGTTAAATGATAGGGTAATACTAACATATTAGCTGTCCTTTATACATATTAATCAATAATGCAGTTTTCATTAAAAATTGATTTAAGTCTCAGTAGTGGACAATTTTAAAACAGTCTAAATGTGAAAGCCTTCAGCATTCTAATCATTCACAGACAGGCAAGTTAGTGTCAATATATGACACTACCTAAATGACAATATATACATCCAAGTTTAAGTTCATAGTCCAACATAAGGTTACAACTAAATGACAATATATACATCCAAGTTTAAGTTCATAGTCCAATAAAAGGTTACAATTATGTCAAGTCTTAGAAGAATTTTTTTTATAGATATGGACTTCTAACCTAAGTATCTCACTCTTCTGTTGCTACACTTGATAAAATGCATTTTGCTGGCTAGAATAGACTTGCACTTAGAAAGTTCCATTTACAGTTACACAATTTAATAAAGTTCAATTAAATGAACTAGCAAGATCTGTAATGTTACAAAGTGATAAAATGTAAAACTAAAACTATAGCACATCTGAAAATCAAGAATGACTTGTTTGGCCCACATTATAATTCCTGTATATTATGTTATACAGGATGTATGTTATACATACATACATTTTATGTCATATTTTTATGTATTTTATGTATTTTACGTCATAATTTTTCCAAAATGATTTTTCAAAATTCAGCAACAATTTTAAATGTGTGCATATATATATGTTTTGTATATAGTTACACAAATTTCCCAACTGAAATAACTAAAAGAAACAAAACAGAGAAAACTGCCTCTGTGCTGGAAGGAGGGAAGGATGACATGTCAACAAGTGTTTGCTGAATGAGTGAATGAATCATGCAAAGATCTAATATCTCATTAAGATAAGATAGGAGATAACCTGCCATAGCTAGGACCCAGAAATAAAGAAAACAGAGTTACTTTCATTGTATCTGGGGATCATCCCTTAGCTATTTCTCTCAGTATTTTGAGCCTATGTTAGTAACAGTTGGATATCAAATTTTTCAAACATCAACAGAGGACAACGAAGAGCTAACATCCTCACCCCAGTGAAAGTGGGCTCTGGTACTTTCATTTAGTCATGGGCTTGCTCAGGGAGTCTTGTTTCTTATTCCTCACTAATAGTCCCAGTCATATGAGTACTTGAGATTATTTCTGCTCCATCCTACTTCCCTGTAGCTACTATGGCCTCCCACTCTCTCATGGACATTCATCATATTTTGCTCTTGCAACATTCCCTCTCTTGGCCACACTCCAGTGTAAATGATTTACTGTAATACGTCTCCACCTTCACACCTTGTACAAATGAAATGAAAAATCCTACAAGTAATTCCTAAGGAAAACAGTACCTTCATTCACTTCTAATGCCACCAAAGGTATTGGAAGCAATTATTATTAATTAATAATCTAATTATTATTAATTGCAATTGTCGTAGCAAATAGCTTTCCAGAGGATGGTAGACAGCCAAGACTTTTTATTCAAATAGTTGTTTTCATTCATAAAACAATCTACTAAATGATAATGTCATACTTTTTGGCAACATCAGTATTCATGGGTTCTCCTTTTAAGAATTTTCTCTTAAATTTGGCATGCTCAGTACAGGACAATATGTCTTAGGAAGTTTGATGGATATTTTTCTTTTGTATGTTTTTAATCAACAGAAACTACACTGATTTTGACTTGCTTAAACAAAAGTATTTTTTCATATTAACAATCATTTTTCCGTAGTGTTAGAAGACACCATGGTGGAGGTACTTGTAGTGAGATAACATCCAGCATATTAATCCTTGTATTTTTCTCTCCTCCACTTCCTGACCCTTCCCCTCATCAGTCAGAAGCAAACATGTTGCCTGGGAGAGAATTAAGATTGTTAGAGCAGGAATTTAAGGAGAAAGAAACTATTTTAATATTATTTTTGAAGTAGAAAGTAGGGTTTTAAGATTCAAAAGAGAAGCTCCAAGGAGAACAGAGTGGAGAGTTTATAACCTCTTCAAAAAGAGTCAGCCAAGAGTCAGCTCCACCGCTTGGAAACATCAGGAAGCCCAGCCAACACCTACAGACCATCCCTTGCCATTCCTGTGAGCTCATCATCATGCCCCTGGCAGAAAAGCTACAAGTTTCTTCTCGTGACTTTCCTGTGAATACCTTCCTCACATTGTTGCCCATACATGGACTGTGGGCCATTCAACAAAAGCCAACTTCTCACCAATCTTTCACCCTCTCCCCTGCCCTGAGACTTTGATGAGCTCCCATCTGAATTGCCATGGATATGTACCCACTTTTGAAAGCACTCAAAAGCAAGTCTCCGGATCTGTTAAGAAACAATGTGGCTGCCTATAAAATAGAAAAGTCAAAGTAACAGTAGCTTAAGGAAGATACAAGTTTATTTCTCTATGATGTAATAGATATCTAAAGGTGAGCAGTCTAGAATTGGAATAGCAGCCTTGTTTTCGTAATGAACCCAGGCTGTTTCTGCATCCCTGCTGCATTACCCCAACACTGGTTTCGATTTTCAGGGTCACTTCTTGTCCTAAGATGGTGAGACAAGCTGTCTCACCAGCTGGAGATAGCTGCTCCAGCTATCACATTTGCTTTCCTGACAGGTGAAAGGGTGAATGCCCACATATCCCAGCTGAGTGAACAACTTTAAACAAACTTTCTGAAAGTCCCCCACAACATTTCTGATTAAATCTCACTGGCTAGGACTCGCCCTCATGGCCACACATAACTGAATAAAAGTCTGAGAAATGTAGCATTTTAGGTGAATGCATCCCTCACACCTTCCCCACTGACCCCTGCCAAAAAAAAAAAGGAATAAAGTGAAAGAGAAGAATGCTTATTGGAAATTAATTCACCCTACCATATGTCCCTCTCCTAAAAAAAATGAAAAATAGAACTAGGTCTTTGAAAAGAGTTGACATGGAATTAATTCACAGGTACATATCTGGGGGAGGACTGGATAGTGGGGAAAATTCATCCTTGTTTCATAAGAAATATATAGATAAATAACCAAGTAATTAAGGTTCCATTAAGATTTTTAAATGGCAATTAACAAAGTCAAATATTTCAAGTGTGTTATATATAATACAATTATGTATGTAATATATAAAGATGAAGAAGTATATGATTATATAAAATATAATTATATTAAAATAAACATATAGTAAATTATATGTAAATATATGTATATAAATTCTGTGGGGGAAAAATAGTATGTGGGAAGATATGGAAACACATTTGTAAGGGAAGCCTGAAAATAACATAGATGCCCCCTCCAAGGCTGTGTAGTCATTTTCTCTGTGAGTGCCCCACATGACATTCACCAGAAACTGGATAATTTCTAGAGACATCTTGATTTGCACCTAAAATTTTAAAAAGCCGCTTTGCCAAAGACCTTGGGAGAGATGGGTATCCTAGAGTCTAGAACTAATTCAACATCTCACGCTAGAAAGGAGAGCAAAGAACCTGTGACAACCGTAAAAGACTTAAGCAGCAGCAACCAACCATGATGGCAATTAACATATCCGGCAAAATAATAGCTAATATTCATAGAGTGTTTACGATTTGCCAGGCCCTGTAATGACTTTGCTCTTTAATAGGCACAATAACTTGATGGGGCTAGAAATATTATCACCCCTGTTTCACCACTGAGAAAACTGAGAAACAGAAAAATACAGTCACTAAAGTCACTTGTAGACGAGCGCACTGCACAATTAACCAGTGTCAGAGCCAAGAATAAAACCAGGGTGAATTTCTCTGCTCTGAACTATACCTTCTCCTCTTCCAGAATTGCAGACATCTGATCAGAAGAAAAGATCACATGACATCACAGAATCATCAGGATGGTGCTGAAGATGAACAAACTGAAATGTCTGAAAGTTTTTAAGAAATTCATAGGCTTTCTTTTAAGTATGATGTTAGAGATGCCAACCAAATATTGCTCTTCTCAGGGGTGAGTCATTTCAATTTCATTTCCAGAAATTTCCAGTTGATACTTACCACCACAAATGATAGCTATAAAGAAAGGCTACTTGAAATGCATGTCAGTCCTTGTCTTTAATAAATTCAGTTTATGGTAAAGCCACAAGACAAAAATATGTTTATTCCCAGGGGTCTCTCAACTCAGTGCAGGTTATAGGAATCTCAGTTTTGTATCCAAACAGGTGAAATGTTTTTACCACTGACCTTCAGATAAACCTCACTTATCTGAATTTCTGAATTTCAGGCAGAAATTAAGCAAGGATGTAATGCATACTCTATTTACTTATATTATTTATATATTTCAGAGCTAAATTTTTTGGAAATGCAAACACTCTGTTGGTGAGACAGGGTCTCACTCTGTTGCCGACTGCACTGGAGTACAGTGGTTTCATCACGGCTCACCGAAGCCTCAGCCTCCCAGGCTCCAGTGATCCTCCCACCTCAGCCTCCCAAGTAGCTGGGGCTACAGGTTTGTGCTACCATGCTTAGCTAATTTAAAAAAAAAAAAAATTTTGTAGAGACTGGGTCTCACTATGTTGCCCAGTCTGGTCTTGAACTCCTGGGGCCAAGCAATCCACCTGCCTTGGCCTCCCAAATTGCGGGGATTACAGGCTCGAGCCATCATGCCCAGCTGACACTATCTTTTAACCGTAAGCTATTAAAAAAAAAAAAAAAAAAAAAAAAGAGCAGTAGAGGGTGCAGTTCGTTCAAAGAAAATTTTACTTCTTGAAAAATTTAACAGTACAAATGCTGTGAGATTGTAACTAACACTTTCTAAATTCAGCTTAATTACATCAAAGTATCTTCCAAATCTGAGTTTGCTGTTAAATGTTAATTACATTTTAAATTCATAAATGTATAAATTAACCTTGTTAAAATTACTTCTAAAACCCCATTGTTTAATAATTCATTCAATAATTTGCTTTTGTTACAAAAGTTTAAAAATTCAAATCAGATCACTGAAGGTGATTCTTCCAATTTCCTAATTATTAAAATTTCTGATTTCAGTTATCTAACAAAATATAGTGAATACCAGCCAACACATTGGTGAGTAAGATAGACTTCTTATTTTGCAGCTTACATTCTACTGGGTGAAACAAACAATAAAAAATAATAATCGAGAAAAATAGAGCAGAAATAGGCGATAGCTAGGGAGTACTATGTGATTTAGATAGGAGGGTCACAATTTTAAATCAAGCAGAAAGCACACCCATTCCTCCCATTCTAAGACAGAGGAGTCCAGTAAACTTCAGTTTTTACAAAATTAAACTATAATTTATGACTCTTAGGTATCAATATTTCTATTTGATATGTTAATTAGGTAACAAATTATTCTCAATGAAAGAAAGATAGAAATTCTCCATGAGAATTCTGGTTTTCAGCTTTCTAAATTCTAAAGAAGTTTCAGGAGAAACTTTCCCAGACCAAGTTAAGAAAGAAGAGTCATATTTAATCAAAATATCTATCTACTGCTATGCTAATAAGTTTCTTAACCAAGAATAAGTTTCAAATTATATGGAGAATCGCTGGAACCCAGGAGGCAGAGGTTGCAGTGAGTCACGATTGTGCCACTGCACTCCAGCCTGGGCAACAGAGCAAAACTCTGTCTTCTTTTTATCTATATATAGAAACCCTTCTTTGGCATCTATGAAGATGCTCATATTTTCTACCTTGTCTAAACCAATATAGCTAATTAACTTATTTCCTAATAGTAAACCATCCTTGCATTCTTAGAATATTCTCTGCTTGGGTATGTGGCTTGATTCTTTTATTAAACTTTCCTAATAATATTTGCATCCATAAGTGAGATGAAACCACAATTTATTTGTTCTTTATTGGATTTGGATGTCTTTGTGATATTAACATTTAAAAACACACAAAAGATTTCCTTCTTTATCTAGGTCCTAGAAAAAATTTCAAGTGCATTGGAATGATTTAAGGACTCAATTCTGAAGTTCTTCGGGTTTAGTGATGTATGTTAGTGGTGGTAGGGGTGTTTGTCTTTGACAACTTCATTTTCTTTATGGTAATTAATCTGTTTATGTTTTCTGTATCTTTTTGAAATAGCCATAGGCTAATTTTTTCTTTAATCATTTTGTTTGGTGAATGGCATGGAATTGGACAGCTCTTTTGTTATTTACTTCCCTCTTGCCTTTGTTTCTATTATTTATATTTCTGTTTAATTGGTTTACCTAGGTTTACCTATTTTGTACCAAAAAAAATCAATTTTAAGCTTATTTACTATTTTCCTTAACTTACCAATTCCTTTTGTCAAAAGAAAATGTTTAACACATTTTCCTTTTTTTTTGCAATTGGTTGAGAAAATGAGAAAATGTAAAGTGAGGAAATAGAAATAAGTTTATCAAAAACTCTACAAGTTTAGCTATAAGAGTAGAGAAATGAGTATATTCCTAGAGGGAAACATTAGGTTTAGTAATTTTTTTTTTCTAAGAGGCAGTATTGAAACCTATTTTTTGATGACATTCATTTAGGGCCGAGGAAAGAAATTCATGGTACAGGAGAGAAAGGGTTTAATCATGGGAGCAAAGTCCTTGGGTGGGCAAGAGTATATGGCAACAACTGCACAGAGGGAATTGTTGTGAGGCCGACTGTTCATCCTCTGCAATAGCAGGCAAAAGGCATTAACTATGGAGATGTGTATTTGGTCATTGTTGATGGCTCACTTGAGATATGTGGTTACAGACCAAGAATGAGTCCAGTCTGTGGAGCTGCCTTTCTTTGGTAACACTTTATAGCTTTGGTAACACTTTATAGACTACACTTAAGCTATATGCAATGGCCAGTGGAAGAGATTTGGACTTAACCCTGGTGGGGGGGGGTCTGTCAGGTAAGTAAAAGGGCACAGACATGGAATTCTGCACCTTTCATAGGGTCCATGAACACATTATGGTAGATGAACTTAATGCAACAGAAGTTTCAAGAAACACTGTAATACAGGCCAGCATGGAGCAGGGAAACAGATTTTTTTAAATGCTTTTCAGAATTTGATATGTATACCTAACTCGAACACGATAGTTGAAGCTTTGCTAAAAAGATTGGTAGGTGCTTTCTCATTTCCTTGTACTAGTCATTTCTTCTTGGCCTTTAACAGCATCTACCTCTGATTTTTGTTGTTAGAAGGCATATCAGAATCTCTCAGGAATGCAAGTGCAGTGTTCTTTTTTCTTTATTTAAGTTTATGAACTACATGCTTATAGAAAATTAAAACATAGAAATATGTAAAGCCAGTCGTGAAAGTTCTTCCATAATTCTGCTTCCTAACAAAGCCACTGTTAGTAACGTGGTGTTATATTTTGGAGCATCAAGTTGTTCACAAAAAATGCTTGCACAACTTTTTTTAACTAAGAGTAAAGTTTGGAAATTTTGCCCTAATAATCCAGACATTCCTCACTCTCTTAATGAATACTTAGAAACAAATTGCATAAAGGTACCATCTATTAAACCATCCCTTATTGACAGGACATTTGGGTTAGTTTTAAGTATTAAAGAACAAAGGTGCAATGAATTTGCTTGTGTACACTTGTCAGATTATTCCCATTAGGCAGTTTCCTAGAAATGAACTTAGTAGGCCAAAAGGTTCAAACAGTTTCAATAAACCCCAGAAAACTACATTCCTAAAGGTTGTGCCAATTATACTCCCACCTATAGCATGCAAGATGGATAATGTAATTGGAAATGCTTATTCAAAATCATAGTGCAATTTTTTAATTTGGAAAATTATAAAAACTGACTGTTCTTATAACTGTGTTTTCTCATTATAGAAGGTGAAGTCTGACAAATCTTCTTGACTAAAGGGGAATCAGGATCCCAGGGCAAGATTTATAAAACTTGCATTTACCAAAAAGAGGCATCAGTATTAGAAACTTTAAAACTTCTCTTTAAGCCGGGCACGGTGGCTCAAGCCTGTAATCCCAGCACTTTGGGAGGCCGAGATGGGCGGATCACGAGGTCAGGAGATCGAGACCATCCTGGCTAACACGGTGAAACCCCGTCTCTACTAAAAATACAAAAAAAAAAACTGGCCAGGCGAGGTGGCGGGCGCCTGTAGTCCCAGCTACTCCGGAGGCTGAGGCAGGAGAATGGGGTAAAACCCGGGAGGCGGAGCTTGCAGTGAGCTGAGATCCCGCCACTGCACTCCAGCCCGGGCGACAGAGCAAGACTCCGTCTCAAAAAAAACAAAACAAAACAAAACAAAAACAAAACAAAAAAAAAACTTCTCTTCAAAATCTCTACAAGATTGCAGGCCTTGCTACAGTTTTAAACAGCTGCGCTGGTATCTCCAGTTATTTTCCCCAAGTTTCAATGGCAGTATTGGTATCCTACCAGTTGTGGAATAAAATCCAAATTTATATGAGCTTTCCTCACAAGCCAGCTTTACTCCCCATTATTCAACAGTAGCAGAAAATTCTTTGTCCCAGGACACACTGCACACTTTCTTGTGCCTGGTTTCATCACTTCATGCCTTACCTCTTTTCCTTCTTTGTCCTCCTTCACCTCAAAGTCATCTCCAATGCCACTTACTCTATGAAGTCTTCCACAATCCCTCCTGAGAAAAATGATATTATCCCCACTTCTGTTCCCCCAGCATTTCACCTGCACCTCCATTACAGAATTTCTATAGTAAGCTACCAAACTGGAAGTCTTAGAGGATAGACACATCTTACTTGTCTATTTCCTGAACGGTATCTAGTGCAGAACTTTGTAGAACATACACTCAAAAACCGTTTTTGGAATAAACATACATAAGACTTCAAATCTTTTAATCTCAAATTATTAGTCACAGATATTAATTTTTAAAGGATTAAAATAAAAAAAAAAACCTACTGTTCCCTCAAATGTCCCATTATAATAATCGGTTTCATACATTTTTTTTTTAAAAAAGAAGGTTGTTCTAATAAGACTGTCAAAATATTACATCTAGAATAGTTACATTCAATAAACCTGCATTTACTTGGTATCTGCATCTTCCTAGTATCACAAATTGTTTTAGAAATAAAAACACAAGGGTAGGGGACAGGGGACAGTTTATTGTAAAATATGAAGCAGCAATGATTGAAGCTAGTGAATTTCTCCTTTATATTCCCAGCCAGAGCACAAAACGACTGGGTATCCTCATCAACGCCAAGCTTTTT
>NW_016805059.1:3694280-3720137 GCF_001698545.2 Rhinopithecus bieti | reverse complement strand
AAAAAAAAAAAAAGAAAATTCCACATTCATTAAAATCTCTTTCTCTTGATAATTTCTGGTTTCCAGCTGACTGGATGAGTTTCTTCTGTCTAAAAGTAGAAAAGCAAGTTAAAATAAATTATTATTAGTTTGCTTCATGTCTAACAGGCTTCCTTTCTAACAGAAATAAGGTATCTCCTCTAACATTATTCATTGGCATTATATACTTAGTAGTTCTTTGACAATTTTAGGAAGAGTTGATAAACTTCTGATATTATCCAAGCCTAATAACAGATGGATGGATTCATTATGTTTAGTTTGCAGTTTTTCATCTAAAATAACATTTCTATTTGGATATTCTACTAACACCAAAGCTTAGGATTCTCAAATTAATTTGCATAACAATCTATTTATTTGCTGTTATTCTTGGTGCAACATTTCCCAGCAACTATAACAAAGAAAGTTGGGATAAAATTAAAACCATCCATGAATTCACTGGTATCAGTGAAATAATAATCTATAAATAGACACTATTCAAGAAAACAAATATCTTAAATACTATAAAGATTATTTTTCCTTCTGATAATTAAATGAGAACAGTGCCAAATTGGTATAGCTGCTTTACTTAACAAATGTGAAACAGAGAACTTACGGCTGTGTCATCCTCTCTGTATACTTTAATGGTTTTATCAGCTTCAGCTGTTAGTAATCGACTTTCAGACTGATCAAAAGCACAGGCAAATATTCCTGATTCACTGTCCAAAGACCCAGGTTGCACAGCTGCATGAACTCTCTGAAAATTGTAGCCAGTTCTCCAGTCCCAAAGATGCATGGTGCCATTGTCAGCTTAAAGGGAAAAATCTAGTTACACCTGGTATCCCTTCAGCAGTACGGCCTGACAAACATTTATTAAGCATCATTAGCCCAAGCATGGCAATACTTCGGTTATAAAAATACATAAGACACAGGCACTCAATCTCCTCTTATTATTGGCTTTTCTACTTTCATTTGTGCTGGGTTCAGAATTTACAGATCTTAAAAAGCACCTCAAAATCTAACATCCAATTCCAGAATAATAAACAAAATTTTAGGCAATTCTCAGCATAAATCCCTGAGATTCATCAGATTGGAACTCGAAAGGACTAAACTATGAAATATACTACATGTATTATGTATATGCATGAACACACATAGTAACATGCAAATGCCCTAATCAGGCAAGTGCGACTATAATACTTAAGTGTGACAGCTTAGAAGCATTACAAATGTTTATTCATCATTAAAAGTAACAGATAAACATATTTATTATAAAAATCTTATTTTACCTCCAGATACAAGTACTCCATCAGAATTTACTGTCAACGTGTTAATAATAGCATTATGACCGGAAAGATTTTGAATGAAACTTCCATCAGGGAATTTCCACTGCTTTATGTTATCTGGAGAACCAGATGCAAATGTGTAACTGAAATAATATTAAAAAGAATTAATGACAAAGGAAACCAAGTTAAATAAAGTGGTGGGTTTTTAAAAGCTTATTTCAATTATATTTTGTGTTGTGTCCTCAATGATTTATATATTCAGCAAAATAGTCATATCAAAATGTAAAAATATTAAGACATTTGTTCAAAGTTAAATCAGATCTTCACATTTTTAACTGGATATTTTAAGTCCTAAAGTTTTATTCTTTCATTTCCTTTAAGTTTTATTCTTTCATTTCCTTAATGCTCTGCACTAAGCCAGAGCAATAAATGTGTAGAAGTCCTATTTCACAAGAAGGGCAATGTGTTATGCAACTCTTTTGGAGGGAGGGAGAGCAAGACAGGAACAGGAAGAAAGGGAGAAAAGAAATAGAGGGCAAGAGGAAGAGAGAGAATGGGAGTGAGGAGAGATGAGAGTGAGAAAGACAAGCAAAGGAAGGAAGAAGAGAGGGGGAAAAGGGTATGGAGAGTAGAAGACAGAGAGGAGGAAAGGGAGAAGAGAAAGAATATGAATATAACCAGAAAAGTGTCAGAGTGATCTGATACAACAAACAATAGTTGTGATATATATGCTCCACCTCTTTGGATACTCTGACTATAATGTTCACGGTTCTTATTATTTCTCTTTCTTCATATATTAACTTCCTCCTTAAGAATTAAACTATTCAATGAATGTCTCAGTGTCCAATATCATTTATGTCCAAAACATTAAGCCCAGCCACTAATATCTTTTATTCTGACATGCAGCATTTAATCATGATTTATTTACATTGTCTCATTTGACATTATTTATTTGTTATCAAGTAGAAGGCTTTTCCTCATGTTTTACAGGGCATGAAGCAAAATAGTGCATAAGGAAAATGAAAGAAACACACATTCCTATGTGGCACAGGCCTGGAAATGACAGCAGCTAAATGACTGCCAAAGGCAGTGCTGACACCACTAGCATTTCAGCATTATACTAAGAACTGAAGAAAAACAAGAAGCTAATTAGGAAAATACACTTACTGTCTTGGATGTAAAACCACAGCCCTAACTGATTTTTTGTGATTTGTTAACGTCACTCTTGTTTTTCCAGCCACCAGATCCCATAATCGAATTGTAGTATCATGGCTTCCTGTAATGGAAACAAATATATCCCTCAAAACACAGACCAGGAAAAATAATGCAAAAGTTAAATAAAATACAAAGCATTCTTCCAAAACACATACGTTCTAAATGAAAGCCTTATCACTTGCAAATCAGTCTTGGTTAATTTCTTCATAGTTCCAAATTTTTAGGTTGATTTTAATTCTTTAAAAAATGCAATACAACAACTGATTCACTGTCAACTGAACAGCTAAAACACATGCAAATAACAAATAAAACAAATATATGATTGTACACTCTAGTGAAAAGGAAAAAACTTCAATGATTTTTTTTTAAGTTAATAAAATACATCAGGCAAAGGAATTATTTTCTAGTATTAAAGTTCCATTGTTACTAACTTCTTTTTTTTTTTGAGACAGAGTCTCACTCTGTCGCCCAGGCTGGAGTGCAGTGGCCGGATCTCAGCTCACTGCAAGCTCGGCCTCCCGGGTTTACGCCATTCTCCTGCCTCAGCCTCCCGAGCAGCTGGGACTACAGGCGCCTGCCACCTTGCCAGGCTAGTTTTTTGTATATTTTAGTAGAGACGGGGTTTCACCATGTTAGCCAGGATGGTCTCGATCTCCTGACCTCGTGATCCGCCCGTCTCGGCCTCCCAAAGTGCTGGGATTACAGGCTTGAGCCACCGCGCCCGGCCATTGTTACTAACTTTATTTAGAGCAAAGTAAGATTCAAAACAGTTCTAAAGGTTACTAGTCTCAAGGTATTTTGTCTTCTAACTTCAATTTCCTAGAAAAATAATTTTGACACTATAAAATAATACTTAATTGTTTATATCACAGTATTCTAGTCAGACATTACAGGATACTATGTATGGCATACTCTATGATATGTAAAAACCACGAGATAAAAACAGTGGAATGAAATTTCATTTGAATATATTTCAAATGTCCATGATTAAAATATGACACAGAAACACTGTAAACACAATGCAAAGCAAGAGTCATCGTGAATATTAAAAGTATATGTATAATAACATGGATTCTGATATGAATATTCTATAAACTTGAAAAGTATCGATCATACCTGTAATAATCTGTGGTTCTGCAGCCTGACACCTCACTGTAGCAACTGCATTTGTATGTCCAGATAATGTGTGTACACTGGCTTTAGTTCTCACATCCCAAATCTATAAAAACGCAATAGACATATTAGGAAAGAGAATAGGTATTCATTATCTCAAGAAGATAACTGGATCAATTCAAGGCTGAAAATTTACTAGACAACTAGTGCCTGAATATAATAAAGAAAACGCTTAAATGAAAGATAATGATTTATCAACTGGAGGAAGAATATAAATAGGAGACACCTTGAAAGAACTTTAAAAAGCTAAAAGATCAGGGCACTGAAAATCTAAGAATGGGCATGATGGGACTACTTTTTAACACTACTGAATGAAAGAACTAATGGACAATAGTTGTTACAGAATGGAACGTGAGAATATCACATTTCAGGGGCAGGGCACTAATAACACTAACATCATGAGGTCATAGAACTGAAGACTAAGGTGGAAAAAAATGCAAGTTAAGAAACTTAGGGAGTAGTATATTGATGACTCAAGACAACTATCTTTAATTCTCTATCAATCAATTGAAGACTCTGAAACCAGACATGCACCCTACAAGATGCAATATATTTACAGATAAAAACACAACTCTATCCCATTTACCCGTGCAGTTGAATCTCGACTACAGGTTACCAACACATCGATTGTTGGGTGCAAATCCAAACCATATACTGCACTTAAATGTCCATGATAATGCCTTATAACCTAAAGACAAAGCAGGACAGTTAACACTTGTAGAATTAGAAAGATAAACAGTGGTTCATAATGTTTTAAATCCTTAATCCCAACCTTACCTTATTGTATTCAAGATCCCAGCATTTTACTTGTTTGTCTTCTCCACAAGAGAACAGGTATGGGCTCCTTGTGCTTACTATCACGCCCCGCACAGTACTAATATGCCCAGTCAATGACAGTTTTAATTTGCCACTAGCCAAGTCCCAGATCTGCAATCAAAGAATATTTTTTTTTCTTTCCCTGGTTACCGCAAAGCAAAATTTTAGAATCCTGATTATTAAAATTGAGTTTTCAAAGAGAAGATAACAAATATGTAAAAATAAAAAATTTTGTAAAATGACTCCCCACCAAATAAAAGCAAGAAAAAAACTGGCATGCTCAAACTGGAAAAATATTTGCAATTAGATGACAGGTTAACCTTCTTGTTATATAAATGGAATCTTTGATAATAACAGTATGAAAAGTATGGTATTAAATTAACCGAGGACAGCAACAACTTAAAGAAACCCTAAAAGCAGCAAATATATGAAAAAGTTCAAACTCATTAGAAATTTTATACAAACTTTTTAGTTAGTTATTTATTTTTTGAGACAGAGTCTCGCTCTGTCGCCCAGGTTGGAGTGCAGTGGCGCAATCTACGCTCACTGCAAGCTCCACCTCCTGGGTTCACGCCATTTTCCTGCCTCAGCCTCCGAAGTAGCTGGGATTACAGGTGCCCATCACCGTGCCCAGCTAATTTTTTTGTATTTTTTAGTGGAGACAGGGTTTCACCGTGTTAGGCAGGCTGGTCTCGATCTCCTGACCTCATGATCTGCCCGCCTCAGCCTCCCAAAAGTGTTGGGATTACAGGTGTGAGCCACTGCGCCCAGCCTATACAAACTTTAAAAAAAAAAATTAAGTATCCATTTTTGCATACCATATTAGATATTTGTAAAGGAATGTACAACCAATGTGCTGAAAAGGATCCTCTCATACACTGCAAGTATCGATTCACCCATTTGGAAAGTAATTTGTACTTTGGGTATCAGCTTCAAAAATATTTGACCCATTTATTCCATTTATGGAACTCTACCATAACAAAATAATTTAAAACACAGAAAAAGTCTTATATACAAAACTTAACAGCATTACTTGTAATGGTGAAAATCAGACTAAAAACTCTACCATCCAACAATAGGAAAACAGATTACAGACTATCCAAATGATATAATATTATGCAGCCACTTTAAAAGATGGTAAATTTTTCACAGGAATATGCCTTTGATACAATGTTAAGGGAAAAAAGCAAGATACAAAATTACATACTAAATGATTTTTAAAAGATACACACACAGGAAAAGGGCTTAGAAGTAAAGGCATTTATACCTCCAGAAATAAATACTAAAATGAAACTTATCCAAGTATCTAACAATGGTAGGATTATATACAGGTTTACGTACTTTCATAATTCTCTGTATTTTCCACATTTTCTATGAATGAGCATGCTCTTAATTTTGTAACCAGTTGGAGACAAAAATGTAAGTATAAAGGAATTAGTGGTAGGTATTCAGCAGGTAAAGAAAAAGTGGTTTAAATACCACTTTTCAAACAGATATTTATTTAGAACACTTATTAGTATAAATGATAAATTTTACTCCTTATTCAGGTCTAAAATAACAGAGGAACTGCAATAGCAATTCCTGCCACAGGAAATAGTAACTGATTAAACTTACATGACAAACACAAAGTCATGTTTATTTTTTCTTCCTTCATTATTACCTTTATGGTTCTGTCAGCAGACCCAGTAACAAACCACTGATTTCCAGGTTCCACAGCAATACATCGAACCCAGCCAAGATGCCCACTGATAACCTGTATAAAACAAAGTAGAATGGGCGGCTAACATACAAGTTAAAATGTTTTTAAGTTTAACTGCAGCTCGAGTTTGAATTGCCCTCCCATCTTCAAATCATAAATTTAAAAGATAATTTGACTATTATATTTTACAATATTAAATTATCTTCAACAAGTTAATAGATAAATTGTGGCTCATCTATATAATGTATACTACTCAGTAATAAAAAGGAATACATTATTAATACTTGCAACAACTTCAGTGACTCACAAAGGTATTAAGCTGTGTGAAGGAAGCCAATCTCAAAAAGTACATTTTGTATGATTCCATTTATATGACATAGTCAAAAAGACACAGCTAAACCAACCTAAGTGTCCATCAAGAGGTGAATGAATAAATAAAATGTGGTACATACACACAATGGAATACTACTCAGCCATTAAAAAGAATGAAATTCTGTCATTTGCAACAACAAGGATGGAACTGGAAGATACTATGTTAAGTGAAATAAGCCAGGCACAGAAACACAAGTACTGCATGCTCTCTCTCATATATGGGAGCTAAAAAATAAATGATCTTGAGAGTTGAATGATGGCTACTAGAGGTTGGGAAGAATAGTGGGGAGGCAGAGGATAAAGAGGGAGTGGATAATGGGTATAAAAATACAGTTAGATAAAGGGAGTAAGATTTAGTGTTTGGTAGCACTAGTTTGGCTAGTTAGCTTGGTAGCACAATAGGGTGACTATAGCTAAGAATAATTTATTGTATATATCAAAATAACTAGAAGAGTAAAATGGAATGTTCCTAATACAAAGAAATAATATCCCAATTACCGTGGAGATAAATATCCCAATTACCGCGATTTGATCATTATACAGTGTATGCTTTTTTTCTTTGTTTCTTGTTTTGAGATAGGGTGTCACTCTGTTGCCCAGGCTGGAGTGCAGCGGTGTGATCCTGGCTCACTGCAACCTCCGCCTCCTGAGCCCAAGTGATCCTCCCACTTCAGTCTCTGGAGTAGCTGGAACTACAGGTGTGTGCCACCACACATAGCTAATTTTTGTATTTTTTGTAGAGACGGGATTCTGTTGTGTTGCCCAGGCTGGTACTGAACACCTGGACTCAAGAGATCCACTTGCCTAGGCCTCCCAAAGTGCTGGGATTATAGGCATGAGCCACCATATCTGGCCTACACAGTGTATGCTTGTATCAGATTTGATATGTAGCCCATAAATATGCACATCTATTATGTTAGCCATAAAAATTAAAAATAAATTAGAACTGAAATTATTGAAAAAAAATAAGACAACTATAGTGATAGAAAACAGATCAGTGATTGTCAGAGGTGAAGGAAGATATAACTACAAAAGAATAGCACAGGGGTGTTTTTTGAGGTGACGTAACGTCTATATCCTAATTGTGGTAGCGGTTACCCAAATCAATACATCTATTACAATTCATTAGACCTGTATGTCAAACAAAAAGTCTCTTGCTGTACAATCATTTGAAAATAAAATTTTAAAATATATATTAAATTACATGTAGCTGTACATTTTCTACTATGTACAGTTTCTTTTTTAAAATTTTGTGTTTAATTTTTGTGGGTACGCAGTAGAAATATATTTATGGGGTACATGAGATATTTTGATACAGGCAAGCAATGCAAAATGAACAGTATGGCACACCTCACGAATCTGTGTTATCCTTGCAGAAGGGCCATGCTCATCTTCTCTGTACCGTTCCAATTTTAGCATATGGGCTGCCGAAGTGAGCATGCATGTCCATTTTCTTTTAGATGATACACTCTGACTCATTTTAATTTATTGTAGTTGAAAGAATAACTGGTAGGCCCAAAGAATTTCTTTATATGGTGTTTTCCCCCTTCACCTTCAAACTAAATACTTTGAACACTTTCTAAATTTATTTAGTCTGCAATCCATATTTAGAAGCTTTATCTTGACATTTTATATGATTTTATATAAAATACAAGTATAACTTTTACTTAAGGAAGTCGCCTTCCCAACAGATCTTTTAAGATACTCCCTAAGACTCTTCTCAGTCCACCTCAGATTGCTCTACCGGCTTTTCATATTCACTCTTTTTCCTCCTTACTCTATTCTTCAGTGCTTGTCAACTAGAAAGCAATCATGATTCACATAATAAAATAAATGCAGAGTCACTCACCCTGTAGAGTTTCCACGGTGGGTGCCACTGGGGTTTTGGCATTGTAGGGGCTTTTTTAGCCATCAGTGCAGAGTTCTTGGTATTGCCGGTCTCCATGACAATCTAGACATAGAAGAGACATTATTATTATTAAAGATATCATACCAAAGGCTTCATATCAATTCAGAAATGGAAATGGAAAGAGGGAACTTACAAAAGATTTTTTCCATAAATGAATAAATAAAATTTTCTGTATGTTAATTTTAAAAAGCAATTATAAAATCAGAGAGAGGCAGAACATTACACTTAAGAACACACATCACTGTGTATGGGTTCAAATCCCAGCTTGGCCCATTACTAGCTGTTTGACATTAGGTAACAATTATGTAACCTCTATGTGCCTCACCTATAAAATGGGAAGAATAGTGCCTATTTCATAGGGTTACTACAAAGATTTAAAAAGTAGTAAATGCTCCATGTAAGCTCCCATTATTAAAGTCATTTTAAGTGTATTAATGCCACTGCCTTTCATTGTCATACTTTAACATTATTGATTTAATGTAGCAAAGACTGGTATGATAGTTCCTTCTATTTGTCTTCTAATACAATATTTAAATACTGTTTTAACAGGTATACTGCCTGATATACCATCTATTGTTAGCAGTCATCTAGTCATCCAAAAAATAATTAAGCCCATAAAGTTTTTGCCCTCAAGAAGCTTAAATTACACCCTCATAAGGAGGGTAGAGAGCCTGGACAGAAGATATGCTCTGAATGGAAGATAAAGGAAGAAATGAGATGTGGGGGTTACACATTCATTCACTTCATGAAGTCAAAACAATTGCATAATGAGCTGAGAAGCAAAGCCAGCACTTATTTCAAGTGGCAGCATAATAAAATACATGGCAGAAAAATAAATCAATAAAATAACTATAGAAAATAATTCTACAACTATTTCTACCATACTAATACCAGTTGCCATTTACTTACAGATAAACTTATTTCTAAATGCTCATTTATAAGACTAGTTGTATAGCCCATGAATAGTACAACACTAATAGCACTCAACATAACTGTACAAACCAACTTAAAATTTAATAAAAAAACAAAAGATTTTCATATGCAATGCATACTAATACAAGTTTCAGAAAACTCTCCTTGCATTTTAATAGTGGGCAATAAATACCAACATCACATTATCTTTATCAAAACACATATTACACACAAAGTACAAGTAGACAACAGCATTCCAAAAAATGTTAATTTACTACCAACTTCAGTTTTAGGACTATGAAATATGAATGACTAGCTCAGGCTGCTATTTATCTTAATAATTCCAAAGTGTTCACTTCTTTAGTATTTAAGGTAAGACTTTCGATCAGAGGGAAATAAGGCAACATGTTTAAAAAGTTAGAAACCTGCTATTTGACGCAGAAAAACTTACTGAATTCATCGCTGGAGGCTGTGGACGGTCAGAAGCCCCAGGATGTCGGTATTCACTTCCACTAGGTGCAGTACGATTTACATCAGCCCTGAGGCCAAAGAAATATTATATTCAAAGTAATTAACGCCTCTAGTCATGTATTCTGCAAAACTAACCCTTTATTTTAAATTGTTATAAGTCCTAATAAAGGAAAATGTCATACAATAGTTATAAAGAAATTAAAAAAAAAAAAACATGAACAGTGAAATATGCTTTTAAGATCTTTGTAATTATAATATTTCATACTTGGTCTGAGAAGGTAATGCCACCGCTAAGGACTGTGCAGCTGATTCACTTGGCATTCTCTGGATCTTAGTATCAGCTGTCAAAGCAACCCCTATTAAAACGAAAAATCAATTTCTTTTAGTAGCTTTATATTATTCATTTACATGCACTTAAAATAAAATGATGAAGGAAAACATTCCAAATGTTTATTAATTCCAGGCAGTGATACAAATTTTGATTAAGTTTTGCTCATCTTTGTTTTTAATTTCTACAATAAATACTGCTTAATAACGCATAACTCAAATTTGATCATAGCCTACAAGGTATTAAAGCAGCCCAGAACAGTAAAGTTCATTTCCATTGTATTTGGGTATTAGTTTCAAAAGTCAGTATTAAGCAGTTCCTCAAATACAAACAGAATGTTTCCAAGAGTGGTTGTAACTTACTACAACTAGAAGCACCCAATTTTCCTGGACTTTCTATATATGCTAATGTCCTCTACCCGGTTATACTGGCCACTCCATCTGTGGGCCAATACCTTAATACAGACAGAGGACATGTTTCTAAGATACTGCCTCTAACATGTCCATCATTTTTATAAGCTTGGTGATATTTACATGTCTGCCTAAACCACCAGATAATAAATTTGTCTAGGCCTGCAACAGTTTTACTGTCTTTGAATTCCTAGCACATTGCCTGAAAAATTATACATACTCAAGAATGTTTGCTGAATAAAGGCACATGAGTATTCATTATCACCTACAAAGCTATGCATGGATGCTTGGCTATTGAGCTTATCTTGCAATTTATAGGCAACAAGAATCTCATTATTGGCTCGTTAGTGAAAATGTATGGGACATTTTTAAGACATTTTCAATATACAACAACTCACTAACCAGGTCCCGGTGGGTATGGATGTGTGCCTGCCACAAAGTATTCAACTTCTTGTCCTAGAAAAAAGACAAAAAAAATCAATAGTAGTGAATTTATCTTATATATAAAAGTTATCACCTCTTTAAAGTATCAAATAATATTACATTTTCAACTGGATCTATCAAATTTTCTCAACTAAAGTCAAGCCTCAGAAATAAGGGAAATTGGTCACTTTTGATCTCTGTAAACCATGTCCTTGTCCATTTGCTATATAGCAATGGTATACAAAGAAGCCCTCCTATCAAGTGACAATCCACTCTGGTACTTCTTCCAAGCAAATGGTTTCCTGCGGAAGCTTGAATTCTCTTCATTTATTAAGATTTCAGTATTTAATATCTCTTTCTGAATTACAAACAGGATAGATGGTATCCCCACAGGTTAAGAATATTCTCCAATTTTTTCCTTTAATCTCTACTGTGACCTTCTCCACATTCTAAGAATCTCTGCCATCATTATACTACCATTTTTATTTCCTATAAGAAAAAAGTCATCAACCAATGTCTCAGTATTCCCATGAGGATCAAAATTTCCATTATAATACTGGTACAGCCATTAAATACTGTATGACCACACCTAAGTCCTGCCAGCAGGGGCAAAATAACACATTTTCTATTTTAAAATTCACATATAAGTCTGACATTTCTGATAATACCATACTCACCTTGATTGGCAGGGTACTGTTTATGAACATATGAATCCGTTGCATTCTGAGGACCCTTCTCTTTAAGATTTTCTTTTGAAGTAGGCATATGCAACACAGGACCATACTCATTACGAAGCTTGATTGCCATTTTCCGTTTGTGACTATTTAGAAATTATAAACATAAGAACGTATCCATAAATACTTTAAAACAAACACTTAGACAGCTTAAGTTTGCCCAATCATGTAGAAAAAGTTTCTAGTAAGATTTTAAGTAGTATTTAAAAGAATCAAAAATTTCCAAGTGCATTTCCCCACCATATCTGTTCTTTTGCTCACATTCCACCACACAGCATTCATAAACCTAAGTAATATTTTAGTTTGTTACCTAATAAATAGAAAATATTTTATGATAAATTATCAAGGGTCTGCTTGAAAGATATATAGAAACTAACACACCCTTTAAGAAACCTGAAAGTCAATATACTTTCCTTCAAAATATAAATATAGTAAAAACTCTATAGCAACCTTTACTAGAAGTATCCAAACAGGTTAGTTGGAACTAAGAAAAGTACTTAATTGGTTCAATATTTTAAAAGAAATGCACTTATATTACTTTTAAAATAGTCTACTTTACAAATTAAATATAAATGTTTGCTTGAGGAGTTAAGTAGATTTTAAAAGGGTAAAGGACAAAGAAGGAACACTGCACATAATGCAATCCCAGACTGGAGCTGGATATGTAGAACCAAAAATATGCCACCACTCAAAAATCTTCATCATACTAACGAGAAAAGATGGGAGTAGAGGTACTGGCCAGGTACAATTTCAGCTCAGCAAGGCTCTGAGAGCAGCGGGAAGCTGAAAGCACATACAAAGTGATTGATTATAAAATAAAATACCTAAAAGGGACTCTCTTAATTACTGGGTATTTATAAAATGCAATTAATTAATGGAACTTTTACTGTAAAAGGCCAAAAAAAAAAAAAGTTAAATCAGCTTAAATTATGCCAGAACACCACTCATTATTGAATTAGTCCATGAGTATTACCAGTTTATCTTTAAAGGTCTCCCTCTCCCTGCTCTCTTCCCCCAATATTAGAATGTTAAATATTTCAGCAATTGAAAAAAAAACTATACCAACCTCTCTTCATCTAAAGGCACAGGTTTTCCATTATCAGCTACAAACATGTCATGGGTCCTCTTCAATGACCTGAACACAAGTGTGTGTACAGAATGTTTCTGTACCTCCTAAAAAAAAAAAAAAAGAATGTAATTACACACCTATCTACAAATTACACAAATCATAACCTAATGTGAGACTGATTATACACTTCACATGTTTAAATATGTAAAAAGCTTTATACCACTCACCATAGCTACTTGTTGCGAGCTACAGGAGTCAAGTTCAGAGAAGAGGAGGAAGCTCCTCTTTGGCTAGAACCTCAGGTATAGCAACTGAGTGATGCCGTAGTTTAGTCATTTATTCAATAAATATTTACTGAGCTCCTACTGTGTGTCTGGCAGGTATTGTGCTAGAATCTCACAACAGAATGATAAAAGGTAGTCATGGTCCCTGTGCTCAAGAGGAAACAAATAAAAAGTAAAATAATTCCACATTTTGATAAGTGCTATGAGGGCAACAAGCAAGGCACTGGGTCAGGAAAGGAAGGACTAAGTATAATTGTGAAAGACTTCACTAAGGTGATATTTAAGCAGAAAGGGAGTTAGCCTTGCACAAAACAGAGGTAAGAACGAACCAAGCTGATGGAAATGTCATGTAAACAAATGTTCAGTTAACTGAAATAATACAAGGAGGGCAGCACAGCTGTATATGGTGGATGAGATGGTGCTTT
Organism: Rhinopithecus bieti; assembly: GCF_001698545.2. NCBI lineage: Eukaryota > Metazoa > Chordata > Mammalia > Primates > Cercopithecidae > Rhinopithecus > Rhinopithecus bieti. Next base: position 3,706,596 of record NW_016805059.1, on the reverse strand, counting down.
GTGGTTGCAAGGGTAGACAAGGTCCAGATTAGGTAAGGTCTTTTAGACTATTACAACATCCTATATTTTGTTCTAGCAACATAGTCAGTAAAGGGTTTTAAACAAGAAAGGTATGAACAACTTACATTTTAAACAGAACAACTTATGGAACAAAAATGGAAGCAAGGAAATCAACGGGGAGCTAATGCACCAGTCCCGGTGAAAGATGATGTTGGTCTCAATTAAGGTGGACCGCAGTGGATACGGAGAAAAGTGAATGGAATCAATAAACATGTGGGGCAACATGGACAAGACCAGCTAACAGAATGGCTGGCTGTTCATGCCAGGAAAAGATGTAAAGAATGGCAAGTTTTTCTGGGAGTAGAGTTGAAATAAGAGACGACCTGAACGCAAGATAGAGAAGACCGCCAATCTTTTCGGGCACAGAATCACTGACACTGCCCCGTGGGCGGCGAGGACCAGTGGTCGAACACCAACAGAGGCCCCGCCTCCAAGGACAGTTTCCAGCTCCCCAGAGTCAAACAAGGACTGGACGAATTATCTCAGGCTTAGCGCCCGGACTGAACCTCCGACTCGGGTTCTCATCCGGCTTCTAACCCTTCCCCGAAAACACGATGAAGAGACCACCCGGCCTTGGCCAAACAGCTTCCCTCCTAGGCTCTTTTCTCTCCGGACTCCAAGCACTCTCAATCCCCCACGCCCACTGCCAAAGAAAAACAGTACAGAGACAAACGACTCTTGAGAGTCCCAGTGTCACTTTACCTCGACCATGATGCTACAGCGTATCCCACCTCCGGCAGGGAAGAAACCCTAATCACTAACGCAGTACCCGCCGCCACAACTGTGCTGCACCTTCCGGAATTGGGCGCCCAGGCGGCGGATGTGATGCAAGCTCTGCGCACGCGCGCTAGTCTCCCCCGGCCGTCTGGGATCAAGAGGCGGGTCTCCCTCCTCAGGACCGCCCCTAGGGCGGAGTCTCGAGCCTGTAGAGGGGAGACACCTGGAAGCGCCTGACTGGAGGGTTTCACTCGCCCCTCTGAAGAAGTCTTCGAATTATGTTTTCTGCCTTACCTTCAGCCTTAAATATTTTGGCTGGGGCCCTGGTTGTTAGTGCTGTATTACCCGGAGTTTAATGCTTTTTATTCAGAGAGCCTAAGCGTCTGGAGAGCAAACTCCCGTGGGCTCTATCTAAGGCGCCTCCACTGCCTTGATCTCTTTGGAGGTCGCCTGTGTGCTTTGTGTCTCCTGGTTCCAATCCTGACGAGAAGCACTTGGACACTTGCAGGCTTAACACCTGAAAACAATTTCGCTTAAACAGTTCAGTAAACACTTGCTGAGTGAATGTTGAGGAATAGCTGTTTTAATTTGGAAATTTTTGACATGTAGATATTAAAAAAAAAAAAACATTTATTTTCTGCTAATAGATTTTTTTAAAAATTTCTCAAAACTGCATAGCTCTTGGCCATTTCCTAGTTGATTATTGTGGCTTCAACAATGCCAGGGTACAGCTTTTCAAAGCTGGTAGAAGAAAGACACAATTGGAGACTTCAGCCATTTTATTTATACATATCCTTGTGCCAAGTATTGGTATTTTGCTTCCTACCCTGGTAAAATCTCCGGTTTTGATCAGCCCTACCTAATTATTTTCTATGTAAAAGAAAATGGATGGACTTGGGCATTTGCAAACTTAAATAGACAAAACATTTTACTGGCCCTGTTTTAGTTTCACTGATCCTGTCCTGACAACATACTGCATACACTTTGAGAGGGGGAAACAATCTAGCAAAAGAATAGCAGTGTAAATCAACCTCACTTGGAAATTCATTAAAAACATTAAGGTCATGGTTTTTTGTTTGTTTGAGACAGAGTTTTGCTCTTGTCGCCCAGGCTGGAGGGCCATGACGCAATCTTGGCTCACTGCAACCTCCTCCTCCCGGGTTTAAGCGAGTCTCCTGCCTCAGCCTCCGGAGTAGCTGGGATTACAGGCGCCCGCCACCACGCCCGGCTAATTTTGTATTTTAGTAGAGGCGGGGTTTCACCATGTTGGCCAGGCTGGTCTTAAACTCCTGACCTCAGGTGATCCGCCCGTCTCGGCCTCCCAAAGTGCAGAGATTACAGGCATGAGCCACCGCGCCCGGGCTTAAGGTCATGTTTTTACTTAAAGATAAAACATCTCTGAATTTGACTGTGAGTTTGTCCTAAGAATTGATTTTCTGTAAAAGTGGCCAGTGATGGTATTTCCTTGCAAAAAAAACCATAATTATAAAATATGTACTTGAGGAACTAAATAATATACTCACCTATGAATAATAACTATAGAAAATAATGATTTGAAATGACAATAAAACCATAGAAACCTAAGCAAGACTAATATCTATGGAAATATATTAATTGTCTGGTTGGACCTATTAACTTTTTACATACTTAATCATCCTGGAGACATTAATTTATAGGCCCAGACTCATAACAACATGGTAATGATTGAGGTAAATTGCCTCGAATTTGCTCCTTTTAAAACACTGTTGTGAATTTATAGAATTATATCATCCACTTGAAAGTTTACAATATTTTAGATAAATATAGAACTCAAGTAAGCCTATTATTTAGTTCAGGGATTCATAAATTATGTATATTGTAGGAAAATTTTGTATTTATATGGGAATATGTTTTATTTTCTGGAGAAAGGATCTACAAGTTTCATTGGATTCCTCAAGGGCTCCAGGATACACACATGGCCTGGCTGACACCCCAAGCTGCCTTATTTGAGCAGCAGGTGTCACTACTGCTGTTCATAAGGGCCCTCAGGGCTCTCCTTAAAGCAGACATGGCAAGTAACTTATTAATATAAATATTAGTATTATGTCTGTGTAAAACCAAGAATACAAGTTTTAAGGAAAGCCCTCCTTCTTTAGGCAAGATTTTTTAAACTCACCAATACAGAAAGTCTTTTTATTCTCCTTCACATATTGTCCTTTGCTCTTAAACAGTGATAGGTCATGTGAGTATAGATTTGAGTGCCATTTTCATCAGCTTTTTATGATATTTTTTGTAAGAAGTGTTTTCTGATTCTTATAATCATAAAATAATAAATATTACTATTTATTTTCCTGTTTCAACTTAAAGGGTTAAATATACAAGCTTTCAAAAACACTGTATGCAATGTTCTTTAGAGTTGTGTGACTCAGTATGTCCAGCCCTTAAATTTCATATTTGAAATTGTTCATTAATTCAAAAGAAAGTAATCGTGGGAGTTATCACTGTTTATTTGAATTTCTGAGGTCAAAACCTGTGAAAAATGATACTTGGACATTTCTTCCAAAAGTTTGATCTTTAATTGTTTAGCACAATGCTATGAATTTGCCTAAATACTAAGGTAGTATTAGCAGATACTTTCTTGTAGCATAGTTGAAACAGAGGCTTCTGGGACTATAAGGAACAGCGAAGGGGCTATTCTTCCTGTTAATGCCTGGAAAGACTTTGGGAATAATTAGATTGTACTATCAGTTATAAACTGTCAGTTATAAATATCTTAGCAAGGTGTATGTGTGTGGGGGTGTGTGGGGGGGAGTGTGTGTGTGTGAGAGAGAGAGTGAGTCCTCGGATCTTATCACAGTATCACCATCCTCTACTACATGAAGTGATTATTCTTCCTGTTAATGCCTGGGAAGACTTTGGGAGTAATTAGATTGTATTATCAGTTATAAACTGTCAGTTATAAATATCTTAGCAAGGTGTGTGTGTGTGTGTGTGAAAGAGAGAGAGAGAGAGAGAGGCCTCAGGTCTTACTTATCACGATTTCACCATCCTCTACTACATGAAGCCCCATCTCATGTGTATTAGTTTGCTGGGGCTGATGTAACAAAGTACCACAAACTGGATGGCTTAGACAACAAATATTTATTGTCTCACAGTTCTGGAGGCAACAGGTTTGAAATAAAGGTGTTGGCAAGGTTGGTTCCTTCTGAGGGCTGTGAGAGAGGATGTGTTCTATGTCTCTCCCCTAACTTCTGGTAGTTCTCTGGCAGTCTTTGTCGTTTCTTGGCTTCTACTGTATCACTCCTATGTCTGCCTTCAACTTCACATTTCGTTCTTGCTGTGCATATGCCTATGCCAAATTTCCCCTTCTTAAAGAACATCAATCATACTGAATCAAAGGCCCACCCTACTCCAGTATGGCCTCATCTTAACTAATTCCATACAAAAGGACCCTATTTCCAAATAAGGTCACATTCTTAGGTACTGGGGGTTAGGAATTCAGAATGTGAATTTGGGGGGACACAATTCAACCCACAACACCATATCACAAAACAAGTGACAATATTGAACATAATCATGACTTTTGTTGTTTACCTTTACAAATAAGAATTTGTACTTACGAATATTTACAGGCATTTACAAATGTTTTTATTTTACAGAAATATTTTTGGTATTTATACTGCCACAGAGAAAATAACAATGTCTTGGTTCCAGCTTTCTTAGCTGAATGTTTGGTTGTAATATTTGTATAAATATCTGTATTTCCCACTAGACTTATGGGGTGAATATGGCATGATGTTTACTGTCACACAGTCAGGATCTAATTGACTTGCAACTGGTAAGTTTTCAATATTTATTGAATGAATGAATAAGTAAGCTATTATATTGTATACACTTAAATATGAGTGTAGGTGGCATTGAAAGCCTAATTTTTTTTTTTTTTGAGATGGAGTCTGGCTCTGTCAGCCAGGCTGAAGTGCAGTAGCACCATCTCGGCTCACTGCAACCTCTGCCTCCTGCATTCAAATGATTTTCCTGCCTCAGCCTCCAGAGTAGCTGGGATTACAGGTGGGCACCACCACGCCTGGCTGATTACTTGTATTGTTAGTAGAGACGGGGTTTTACCATGTTGGCCAGGCTAGTCTCGCACTCCCGACCTTAGGTGATCTACCTGTCTCAGCCCTCAAAGTGCTGGGATTACAGGTGTGAACCACTGCGCCCGGCCGAGACTTTAATTTTGATTTGGAGTTGCAGCTACTGAATATACAGGAAGGATAGTGTGTGTGTGTGTGTGTGTGTGTGTGTGTGTGTGTGTGTGTGTGTGTGATGTGCTCACCCCGAAAAGATGCTATTTCAGCAACCATTAATTTAATCACAGTCTTTCTGTATGTGTAATGCAGACAATTGCTTATAAAAGGTCAGTTCAGTTCTGTTTTTCTGGTCATTGTAAATTTTACAACAATGAAAATATTTTCCATTACATTTAAGTAAGTTAATTCTAAATTTTATTTAGTTTCTATAAAACTTAGCTACTTAGTTACAAAATACAATTTATCTGTAGAAACATTTTTAATATTCAGTTTGGTTAGCAGAAATACCTCTTGACATGAATAATTAAGAAAAGTAAGGCATTTGATTGAATATTTTACTATTATTACTTCATATTTATAGATCCCATTTTATTTATATTAAATAATACTCTTTAGACACTTTTAGGTTTTCTTTTAGAAATATGCTACCAAAAGCCAGCGTCATATTCACAGAGAAACATTAAAAATATTGTTTAGTCATAATACAAGGATGTCTACTATCACCACTATTATCCACATTTATTTTTTATGAAAGTACTAGTTATTCAATTAGACAAAAAAATAAAATTGTAAGTAGGAAATAGCGATGCAAAGTTATCTTTATTTGCAAATGGTATGACTTTATACCTAAAAAAAATTGAAAAAACTATTGGAAACAATATGAAAATTCACTAAACTGAGTAGAAAATGTTATTAAAATCAATAGTTTTGTTTATGCAGTTGAAAATAGAGCAGGGAAAGGGATTTTTATTTAAAATAGCAATAAATTTTAAAATGTGCAAGACCTAAATGAAAAAAAATTAAGAGATGTGAAAACATGAATCAGGGACCTCCCTCCTCCCTGTGCATGTGGCCGCACTACTGCTGCTTCTGGAGGGACTGCAAATGCTATCAGGGATACTGGTCTGGCAGTCAGAGAGGTCTCTGAGCTGACAGGATTTCCTGAAATGCTGTGAAAACTTTGTATCCTGAAATCCATGCTGGGATCCTGCTCATAATATTCCAAAAGGTAATCCTGATATGGCCAGGCCTGATTGTTGCCTGTGATCTCTATCCCTTCCTGAAGAGAGTGGCTTCTCCAGGTGTAACGGTTGAGAGGCTGTTAAGCAAATTTATACTGGTAGAGTAACCTTACTGAGAGATGCCACCAAAAACCACAATCCAGTGACAGTGGTATGTCAGAGGACTATGAGGCAGTGTCCACAGAGAGGCAGAGCTGTAAGAGTAAGGACACCTTCTTGGAGACTAGACACCAGTTAGCCTTGAAGGCATTCACATTCACTTATATGGCACAATATGATGAAGCAATTTCAGATTACCTCAGGAAATAGTACAGTAAAGGAATATCTCAGATGCCCTTGCAGTATAGAATGATCCCTCCTCGGACTCCTGTGCAGGTAATACACACGGAAACCTAAGCTTTGCATCACAGTTCTAAATGGAGCCCCTGGATTGGTAAACTTGTGTGATGTTTTGAATGCCTGGCAGCTGGTGAAGGAACTCAAAGAGGCATTAGGCATTCTAGCTGCTGCCTTTTTCAAACATGTCAGCCTAGCAGATGCTGCTGTTGGGATTCCACTCAGTGAAAATGAGGCCAAAGTCTGCATATATCATAAGCAAAGACAAAAGAAAAATGAAAAATTGGGAAATACATGTAATGTGTATGTTAGCCACAGGGCTAATTTTCTTAATATGAAAAGAGCTCTCATGAATCAACAGAAAAAAGGAACAACTCAAAAGATAAGGCACATGAACCGGCAGTTCACAGAAAGACCACTGACATTGTGGCTGATGTGTAAATTAAAAAGATCTCAGTGTTCTCATGATGAAAGAAATTTTAATCACAATAACAATAAGATAACATATTTCACCTAACAGGTTGGCAAAATTTTTTTTAATTTGACAAGAAACCAGTGTTGGCAAGGATAAGGGACAACCTAAATATTGATGAGAGTATAAATGGTGGCAATCATTTTCATAGGTAGTTTATCAATAAGCTGACAATTTTTTTTGAGACAGGGTCTTTCTCTGTTGCCCAGGCTGGACTGCAGTGGACGACCTCCTGGGGTCAGGCAGATCCTCCCACCTCAACCTCCCAAATAGCTGGAACTACAGGTGTGCACTGTGATGCCTGGCTGATTTTTTAATTTTTTTTGTAAAGACAGGGGTTGCACTATGTTGCCTCGGCTGCTCTCGAACTCCTGGGCTCAAGCACCCTTCCTGCCTTGGCCTCCCAAAGTGCCGGGATTACAGGTGTGAGTCACCACTCCTGGCCCCAAAATTGTTTGCATACCTTTTGTTACAATAGATTTACTTTCTAAAAATGTCCTTGGTATGTATGTATGTGTGTTTGTGTGTGTGTGTGCGAGAATGTGTGTGTCTGTATGTCTGTATGAATGTATGTATGTATTATATATAATCTTCATAGAAGGATGCAAAGATACACAGACACAGGTGTTCATTTTGATAAGGTAGGAACACCACATCAATGCAAGAGAACAAATAGCTTTGTGCATAACAGGAAGAAACTGTCCATCATAGTAGGTAAGGGTATAGAGTCAGAATGCCATGATTCAACTCCTTCTCTGCAACTTACCTTCTGCATCATCTTGGGCAACTTTCTTCTTTTTGTACTTCAATTCTCCCATCTGTAAAATGGGAATAATAGTACTACTCCACCTCATAGAGTTATTGTAAGAATTAAGTGTAACATACTAGTAACAGTGACTGGCACAGAAATACTTGATCCATAAGCATTAGTTATATGATAACAATTATCCCCTTTGTTCTAAAAGGGGAGAAAGCTGCATAAATGTAAACTAGAAGTCAGAGGTCAACACAGGCAGCTTCTATTTTCATCCTAATCTAAACTTACAGTGGGTCTCAATTCTCCCCACAAGGAAACCTAGTATGCAAAATATTAGCACATATATTAGTCTGTTCTCACACTACTAATACATACCAAGAGTGGGTAATATATAAAGTGAAGAATTTTAATTGACTCACAGTTCTGCAGAACTGGGAAGGCCTCAGGAAACTTAACAATCATGGCAGAAAGGGGAAGCAAATATGTCTTTCTTCGCATGATGGCAGGAAGGAGAAGTGCAGAACGAAACAGGGAAATCCCCTTATAAAACCATTCAATCTCGGGAGAACTCACTATCATAAGAACAGTATGAGGGTAACCACACCCATGATTCAATTACCTCCCAACAGGTCCCTCCCACAACACATGAGGATTATGGGAACTAGAATTCAAGGTGAGATTTGGGTGGGGACACAGTCAAACCATATCAACAAAGTAGATTGAAACACTGAGCAAATAACAAAGGATTGAAGGGAGATCCTGGACCCAATCGCATAGTTTGTCCATCTTCATTCAACCTGCCTCTTTTTCTTAGTTTGTCATTACCTCTTTATAATGTGGAGAGGATAGAGATTTTTCTGCCCACATCTCCCTCTTCCCTAACATTGTATCCATGTTTCTAGAAGCCAGCCTTTCTGGCTTTCTTTGATTTATATCTAGGTTCCATATTTTTTTCAAGTACATGTTTGTGGTTTTTAAAAAATATATATATCCATATATATACACATGTATATACATCTTTTGCCCATTTTTATCTATAGGGCTCATGCTTTCTCATCAAACTGTAACTCTTCATAAAAATTTTATTAGACCTTTGTCCAATCCTGTGCACATTTTACAGAAAATATTGTTAATCTAATTCAAGAAATACTTATTACTTATTAAATTGTGAAAGATTTTTGAAATTTTTGAAATGCATGTCACTGACATGCACCAAAATAAAAGTTCCCATTTTCCCTAGAGTTTCACTGCTAATACTATCAGACTGGCTGTCTTATTTTTAAGCATAAATTCCATGTTGGAAAGAGAAGCTTTATATTCAAATAATGTAATCAATCACTAAAAGTTTTCAGATATTAAGTATATGGGCTGGGTGCGGTGGCTCACAGCTGTAATTCCAGCACTTTGGGAGGCCAAGGCTGGTGGATCACTTGAGCCCAGGAGTTCAAGACCAGCTTGGGCAACATGGTGAAATCCTACCTCTACAAAAATACAAATATATACGTATAGAGAGAGAGAGAGAGAGAGAGAGAGAGAGACAGAGACAGAGACAGAGAGAGACAGACAGTGTCTTGCTCTGTCACCAAGGCTGGTGTATAGTGGTACAATCTCAGTTCACTGCAGTCTCAACCTCCCAGGCTCAAGCCATCCTCCCACCTCTCAGCCTCCCGAGTAGCTGGAGTGGATGAGACTACAGGTGTGTGCCACCATGCCCAGATAATTTTTGCATTTTTTGTATAGATATGGTTTCACCATGTTGCCCAAGGTGGTCTCGAACTCCTGGGCTCAAGTGATCAGCCAGCCTTGGCCTTCCAAAGTGCTAGAATTACAGCTGTGAGCCACCGCACCCAGCCCATATGCTTAATATATGAAAACTTTTAGTGATTGATTACAGTATTTGAATATAAAGCTTCTCTTTCTAACATGCAATTTATGCTTAAAAATAAGACAGCAGGTCTGATTCCTAAAATTTGATCTTAATTTTCTCAACAAATGCCAAAATCATCTCAGTCAAAGTTAATAAAAGGTAAAATGAGTACTATAGAAAGGATATCAGGTGTCCACAGATTGGGCTGCAAAGAATCAAATTATTATGTTTGGAAGTTTTGGTTACTTCTGTCGCTGCAGTTGGTAGGCTTCTCCTCTAAAATGCTGCCATGAATATGACATCAGGCCAATTGACCCAGTTCTCTTCTCCTTCCTCCTTTTCCCTCTCCTCCTCCTTCTTCTTCCAGCAAATATCAAATTTGGAGAGACAATCTGGTAGGTTTAGCTGGGTAAGGGGTCTGTCTACCTCTAGCTTGGTCACCTGTGGTTGGACGGTCAGGGTATTGTAGTACTGACAGGACCACTGAAGCTTCACACCTCCATTTTAGGGGTCATTCCAGGAGAAGGGAGCAGCCCTCCCAGAGGTGTTCATTACACTCTTAATGGTTGTGGGTCTTAATGTGACAAAAGCAGAAGAGCATCTCTATCTTTTCTTAGCTCTTGTGATCTCCATCCAGTTGGAGGAGAAAATGTCCTACGCCTTATTACCATGCTCTATGTCAGCTCCCATAAGAAAAGGAAAGTGACATCTAAGCCAGTAGAGGGAGACATTCCACAAGAGATGGCGTCATCTCCTATTTCTTCCCCATCATATGCATTCCCACTAAAGATGAGTAACCAATTGCAGGTGGCGCCACTGCACTGATTTCAGGCTTGCCCCAGGAGCTCTGGTCCAGCCTGGCCTACAGCTCTTCAGTGTTAATTTTCCTTTGGATAGTAGTTCTCAAACTGTTTTTCAAGGTAACACAAGGAAAATACGTACAGAGACTAACAACTTATTCAAAACCTATGCCTATTTAGACAACGAGAATCAGTATTCCTTTTAGTCATTCGTCCATTTGTATATTCATGAATTTGCTCAACCAGTATTTATTAAATACTGGCTATGTGCCAGGTGCATGATATAAACTGTACAGTCATTCAAACCAAGTTTCAAGTCTAAAAGCCCTTTTCCTTGGAAGTTCCTTTCCACCTGAAGGAAGTTAGGTCCTTAAGTTACCAGTCCCAAAGCCTCACCTCCCCCAATCTTAGGCTCAACACTAATTATTGTAAGTGGTTTTCATTTTCTGTCTTTCCTTTTAGACTTAAGGCTTCGCTAAGGTCTCCCGGGCCCCTAGCAAACTACCTGCTATGAAGTAGATGCTCTGTAAATAGTTGTTAAGCCCAAATTGCCTTGTGCTATGAAGACTGGGCCTGACGTGAGTTGTAAAAGTATCAACAAGTATATTGACAATTGGTATCGGCAAGTCTTTGCCCTTCGAGCCAGAGAGCCGCTGGGCAGGACAGATTATCTCTGTTTTCTCTGTCACTGATTTACTACTCTTAACTTATGTAACGACATCAGCTAATATGAAGAACACTGCACTAGTGACCTCAAAATAACTGAACAAATAGTACTCCCTTTCCCCTCCACCAATGGCATCAACATTCTAAAAAAATTTAAGCATCTTAGTAAGCGGTGTCTCTGCAAATATATTTCTTCCCTGAAAACATGATCATGTACTTTGTAATAGTAGGCAATTCAGAGTGGTAGTGTAACTGTATATAACTCTACAGAAAAAAAGACGTATCTAACAAGAACTAGAATTAAAGAAACTCGTTATCACTGCATTGCACATGCCTCACACAGACATGAATGCCTATACCCATGTATGAGGGTAAAAAGATAAGTGAAAGTAAGGGCTATGAGTGAGTGTGTCAGCCTGATACATTATAGTTCCAAGATGACAGGCTGGCCAAAAACTCCAAAAGAACAAACAAATGAAAAGCAGGTAGAGGTAAATTTTTATAATGTTTATATACTGTTGGGCAATATGATGTAATGGGCACAGAATGTGGACTGTAGTTAGACAGACACGGGTCAAGTCCTCATACCAGCGCCTACTACCTATACACTCTGGGGTAGTTTACTTAACCTCTCTGAATCTGTTTCATCATCTGTAGAACACAGTGGTTTCAAGAATTAAATATGGTAAATGACTACCCTAATTTGGCATCTGAGGCATGTACCAATGATGGCTAGTTCACTCATTCATCCTGTAATTATGTGTTGAAAGCCTACTATGTCTGTCTTGCTTACCAATGCATTCCCAGCCCCAATCACACTACCTGTCACTGAGGAGACTCTCAAGAACTATTTGTAAGATGAATGTTAAGTCTGTGCTGTTATGGTGCATACATGCTAGATTTCTTCCACCTTCCTTCTGACCATGGGAAGAATGCCAGTCAGAGTAGAACAAAGTAGGAAAGTAAAGGAACTACTTCACTTTAGTGTTGATCAAGAGTCTATTATATACTAGAAAAAACTTCACAAATTTACAGACTTCTGAAAGTTAAATGATGATTCTACTGTTAGTTGATCAAACATCAGTCATTGAAAATGTACTAATATGTTACCTCAAAAGAAAAAAAAATTGTTATAGTTTTCTTAACAGATAATTCTTTTTAAATCAGCATGAATCTGTACACCGTTAAAATAAAATCCTGTCCAGATTATTAAAATAAACTTTGTTATCAGTTATATTTTCATGGTAAATATTCCTGCGTATATTTTAATTAATATCCACATACATATTTGTTTTTTCTGCCAGATCTTTTATCCCTTCAAGAAACATTA
>NW_016805059.1:3690354-3692744 GCF_001698545.2 Rhinopithecus bieti | reverse complement strand
CCTGTCCAGATTATTAAAATAAACTTTGTTATCAGTTATATTTTCATGGTAAATATTCCTGCGTATATTTTAATTAATATCCACATACATATTTGTTTTTTCTGCCAGATCATTTATCCCTTCAAGAAACATTAAAACTAAACAAAAAACTCTCAAAATATATTGTTTACTCAGTGCTAATAAAGGGAACACAAATTTGAAAAGACTCAAGTGAATTTTTTTTTAAATTTAAACTGAGTACTTTGTCTCTATTAAGCTGAGTTAAAAGAATTTGGGAGGACAACATATGCTACCAAGAGAAGAATTTGTTTCTAGGAATCCGAGTTAAAAGAATTTGGGAATGCACTGTCTGCTACCTAGAGAAGAAAGAAGTGTAGTGGGTCTCACACCATTCTCAAGACTCTGTTTCAAAGCATTGTTTCAGTACTTTGCTGATCCAAACCCTGATAACCTGCTATCTTTTAATAAAATAATTTTAAATTTAATGAGAATGTTTCACTTTCCATACAAAAGCAGAAAATGCTTTGAATCAATGCACTTACTGAGATGTGGATTACTGACTGGTGTTCCTATCGATTCTTGTAGGAGTTATTAATCCTGATTGCAACACACAAGTGAACAGACAAGAGAGATAAATGTTGTGGCTTATGGGAAATGAAGGAAAATGGGCCTCATTTAGTCTGTGAGCATACTAATCGAAATAGATGTATGAAGACTCACTGATGTTAAAATAACATTGTTTTTTATAAATACTGGAATATAAACTATATAATAATAAAATAGAATGTTAAAGATGTATTTAATCATCATCATAATTTTGATTCAGAAATCTATAATTTATCAGTTATCTTAATAATGTGTAGAATTTGCTGAACATTTTACCTTATGCGAATTAAGGACAAAATATAAATGTTCAGAGCAAAAAAAAAGTCTTTCTGATGTTTGTCCTTCATAGAATAGGATATGAATTTGTTATTTTATTATTTTGATTAATGTCTAAAACAAAAGATAAACATATTATGATATAACATTACTCTTGATTTTAATGATCCCTTTTGAAATAGAATTATGTGATTGTCACTAAACATAAGCATTTATGGTATATCATTAATGAGTCACTATTTTAATGGTTGCTTTGTGAATAGGTCAAATTTACTAAGCTTAGATTTGTTTTCTCACATATTCTTTGTGAGCTTGTACAGTTTCGACATTAATTTACCAGAAATAAGATACACATCTCTCTTTTAGGAATGCCCCAACTTCCCATCATTTTGTCCAATTAAATGGATTGAAGATACTTAATGTTTCTAAACTAGACCAACAGAGAATAATAGTTGTATGACAAGTAAATAAGTTTTGCTGGGAAGATGTTGCTTAAGTGATAAAATGGTTCAGCCAACAAGCGAACCAAAAATTAACTATTAACTAAAGAAAGGTAACCATTTCTAAAGTCACTCCTAGCAGAGTACTCAGATATATATAGGATTGAAGATCTCTCAGTTAAGTCTACATGAAAAGGATGGTTTCTTGGAGCTTCCACAAATTTAAAACCATGAAACATCTATTATTGCTACTATTGTGTGTTTTTCTAGTTAAGTCCCAAGGTGTCAACGGCAATGAGGAGGTGAATTTTTTAAAGCATTATTATATTATTAGTAGTATTATTAATATAAGATGTAACAATCATATTATGTGAATAGTTATTTCAATGAAATTAGCATTGCTTATAGTTATGAAATTGAATTGTTAACTTTTGATTTATTGTATTTAAAGAATGTTTCATAGTATTTCTTATATAAAAACAAAGTAATTTCTTGTTTTCTGGTTTATCACCTGTGTTTTCTTAAGATGAAGATGGTTTAGCTAATGTAAGGTGTGCTTTTCTCACTTGCTATCCTGAGTACTGTGATTTTCATTTACTTCTAGCAATACAGGATTACAATTAAGAGGACAAGATCTGAAAATGTCACAAACTATAAAATAATAAAAGAGCAGTATTTTAAAATAAAAAAATACTGGTGGTAGGTAGATTGTTCTTTGGTGAGGGAAGGTAATATATTGTTACTGAGATTATTATTTACAAAAGTTATAACTAAGCCTAAAAGCAAAATACATCAAGTGTAATGATAGAAAATGAAATATTGCTTTTTTCAGATGAAAAAATTTAAATTAGAGGTACTGTGTATTGTTATTATTAATAGTTATGAAGCACAGTTCAGTCTAATTTATTTGTAGAACAGTTTGTCCTCAACTATTATTTTGCTGAATTATTGCTGCTAATTTGCAGTTACTAAAATACAGAAATGCGTTTAGGACAATGAATATTTAAGAAATTTAAATTTTATCATCAAATGTATCTTAGCCAAATTTCTTTTTTTTTTTTTTTTTTT
>NW_016805059.1:3676244-3690106 GCF_001698545.2 Rhinopithecus bieti | reverse complement strand
GCAAAATACATCAAGTGTAATGATAGAAAATGAAATATTGCTTTTTTCAGATGAAAAAATTTAAATTAGAGGTACTGTGTATTGTTATTATTAATAGTTATGAAGCACAGTTCAGTCTAATTTATTTGTAGAACAGTTTGTCCTCAACTATTATTTTTGCTGAATTATTGCTGCTAATTTGCAGTTACTAAAAATACAGAAATGCGTTTAGGACAATGAATATTTAAGAAATTTAAATTTTATCATCAAATGTATCTTAGCCAAATTTCTTTTTTTTTTTTTTTTTTTGAGACAGAGTCTCCCTCTGTGGCCCAGGCTGGAGTGCAGTGGCTCAATCTTGGCTCACTGCAAGCTCCGCCTCCCGGGTTCACGCCATTCTCCTGCCTCAGCCTCCCAAGTAGCTGGGACTACAGGCGCGCACCACCACGCCCGGCTAATTTTTTGTATTTTTAGTAGAGATGGGGTTTCACGTGTTAGCCAGGATGGTCTTGATCTCCTGACTTCGTGATCCACCCACCTCGGCCTCCCAAACTGCT
Organism: Rhinopithecus bieti; assembly: GCF_001698545.2. Lineage (NCBI taxonomy): Eukaryota > Metazoa > Chordata > Mammalia > Primates > Cercopithecidae > Rhinopithecus > Rhinopithecus bieti. The sequence goes on along the minus strand of NW_016805059.1, from coordinate 3,689,570 downwards.
GGGATTACAGGCGTGAGCCACCGCGCCCAGCCCAAATTTCTTACATATAGCATAGTATTAAACTAGAAATAAGAATACACAGTAATATTTAAATGAAGTGATTCATTTTGGATCATTATTGAGTTTCAAGGGAACCTCAGTGTTCTAATTATCAGACTCGACATGTAAGAACATATAGTTAATCTGCTTGTATGTGTAAAAACATATGGTTAATCTGGTTAAGTCTGGTTAATCATATTAGGTAAGAAAATATAAAGAATATGTAAGACTAAATTTTGTAAAGTACTCTGCAAACCATTTTCACATTTCTGTTTACCAACTAATCCTCACAGAGATAGTTTAGTAGTTTAGGGGTTTTGATTATTCAACAAGTGGCCTTCATAATTTCTTTAAGTGTTTTTCTTTAAGTATATAATTTCTTTAAGTATTTTTTAAAATTTCGTTTTCTCTAGTAAAGTCAGACCATGCATGCTACCTCTCTAGTGGCACTCTTAAATTAAAAGAAAATAATTTTCTCCTGTTATAATTTTATTTGTAATAAACAGATGAATCACATTTCTTAAAATCTGTTTTAGAGAGGGTAAGCTCTGACTAGGACGATGCCTTCAATGTGAAATATGTATATATCCTCCAAATCTTTACATATTAAGGATATATATAGTCAACTGGTTAAACAGGAACATCTGGAGCCAGCCTGGCTGGGTTTTAATCCTAGCACCATCTTACTAAATGTTAAATAATATTATAACCTAATGAATAAATGACAATACAATTCCAAATAGAGTTCATCTGATGACTTCTAGACTCACAAAATTGCAAGAGAGCTCAGTTGTTGCTCAGTTGTTCCAAATCATGTCATTTGTTAATTTATAATTAAGATCCAAAGGATGTAGCTACTGACAAAAATATATGAGAATGTAGTTAATCCAAATCAAAACTTTCCTATTGCAATGCATATTTTCTGCCTCATTATCTTTTAATGTAATATTTTAAGTTAGCAAGTAATTTGAATTATAATGCACAAGGCTTGATAATTATTTTAAATACAAGAAAATCATAGTGTTTCATAAAGAAATCATGTAGGAAATTTCAAGATAATGGTTTAACCAATAATTTTGTTGATAGAAGATAAGACTAAAAGTGAACTTAGCAGTGGAGAGGCCACTTAAACTGTAGTACTTGTTATGTGTGAATTCAATAAAAATAATAATGAGCACTTATTATTGCCAAGTACTGTTCTGAGGGTACCATATGCAATAAGTTATTTAATCCTTACAATAATCTTGTAAGGCAGATTCAAACTGTCATTACACTTATCTCACAGATGAGAAAACTGGGGCACAGATAAAGCAACTTGCCTAAGGTCCCATAGCTAGTGAGAGGTAGGGTCAAGACTTACAAGCAGCCTAGCTCCAGAGTACCTTATGAGGGTCAAAGATTGTCTTATTACAAATAAATTCTAAGAAGAATCAACCTTTAATAAGTCTTTAATGTCTCTTAAATATGTTTGTATATGAGTCTAATCATCAGTTCACAAAAATGAAAGTAGGGAAGTGATTAACAATAATCATAGGAATCTAACAATCCAAGTGGCTTGAGAATATTCATTCTTCTTGACAGTATAGATTCTTTGCAGTTTTGTGTGTTCCTATGTATGTTTTAGGAATATGAAGTCATTATTATTCATAATCTGATACAACTTTCTCCTTAGGCCTCTCTTTAAAAACTACATTGCATCGTAGCTTTTTGTGCAGTTGGTCTTTCTACTGTTACTAAACAGTAAGCAACCTACAGATTCACTATCACCAACCAGTCAGTTGATGAATCTTAAGCAAATCATCAAGCTTGTGATAACCTAAATTATGAAATGAGGATGTTGAAATAGTTACATTCCAAACCTTCTATAACACTCTGCATTTTATTTCTGCCTCGATCCTTGTAGGGCCTCTTCGGTGGCCGCGGTCATCGACCCCTTGACAAGAAGAGAGAAGAGGCTCCCAGCCTGAGGCCTGCCCCACCGCCCATCAGTGGGGGTGGCTATCGGGCTCGTCCAGCCAAGACAGCTGCCAGTCAAAAGAAAGTAGAAAGAAAAGCCCCTGATGCTGGAGGCTGTCTTCACGCTGACCCAGACCTGGTGGGTGCACTGATGTTTCTTGCAGTGGTGGCTCTCTCATGCAGAGAAAGCCTGTAGTCATGGCAGTCTCCTAATGTTTCATTGACCTGCATTACCATCATTGTTATTTTGTTTGTTTATTTTGGAAATAAAATTCAAAACATAAACATATTGGGCCTTGAGTTAGGCTTTCTTTCTTGTTTTCTTTGGTCTGGGCCCAAAATTACAAATTAGGATATGTGGGTGCCACCTTTCCATTTGTATTTTTCCCACTGCCTTTGTTCAGTTGGTAAAATTTTCATAGCCCAATTATATTTCTTCTGTAGTAAGGAATATTTTAAATCTCCACGAGAGTATGATGATGACTTTCAAATTTCTGGTCTTACAGAAAACCAAGTAGTAAGTTTTTATGTTGCCTAATCATATTGCTGAATTTTCCTATGTGCTATTTTAACAAATGTCCATGACCCAAATCCTTCATCTAATGCCTGCTATTTTCTTTGTTTTTAGGGGGTGTTGTGTCCTACAGGATGTCAGTTGCAAGAAGCTTTGCTACAACAGGAAAGGCCAATCAGAAACAGTGTTGATGAGTTAAATAACAATGTGCAAGCTGTTTCCCAGACCTCCTCTTCTACCTTTCAGTACATGTATTTGCTGAAAGACATGTGGCAAAAGAAGCAGAAGCAAGTAAAAGGTAGATATCCTTGTGCTTTCCATTTGATTTTCAGCTATAAAACTGGAACTGTTGACTGCCACGAGAATGCATGGCTGTGAGAAGATTAACATTTCTGGGTTAGTTAAATAGCATTCATACTGCTTTTGGGCACCTTCCCCTGCAACTTGCCAGATAAGCACTGTTCAGCTCTTATTCCAAGTCTGGCATCAGCAAGTATGATTTTCTATGAAAAATTCCACTATGACTCCTTATTTTAAGGATACAAGAAACTTGTGACTCAGAAGATAATATTCACAGAGTGGAAAAAAAACGCTAGCATTTAAAGTTTCAACATTTGAGGTTTTGAATGAGAGAGTTATCCACAATATATTCAATTGTATTGTGGATAATGACACCTAACCTGTGAATCTTGAGGTCAGAATGTTGAGTGCTGTTGACTTGGTGGTCAGGAAATAGCTAGTGCATGAGCCTGGCACAGGCATCTCAGTGAGTAGCATACCCACAGTTGGAAATTTTTCAAAGAAATCTTGAGATCTTATAAATTTCAAGGTTCTGCTATACTTACGTGAAATGGATAAATAAATCAAACATATCCACTCTATAAGATTGAACTTCTCAGATGGAAGACCCCAATACTGCTTTCTCCTCTTTTCCCTCACCAAAGAAATAAACAACCTATTTCATTTATTACTGGACACAATCTTTAGCTTTTACCTATGGTAAATTACTAGTATGGTAGTTAGGATATATGTTCATTTGTATATGTCATGGGCCAAATAATTTCCTATAAATATGACTATATATCATAACTGCTTGGTGGTAGCTCAGTGTTTATTAGTTTATTCTCAGAAAATCAAAATTGTATAGTTAAATACATTAGTTTTATGAGGCAAAAATGCTGACTATTTCTACATAATTTCATTTTTCCAGATAATGAAAATGTAGTAAATGAGTACTCCTCAGACCTGGAAAAGCACCAATTATATATAGACGAGACTGTGAATAGTAATATCCCAACTAATCTTCGTGTGCTTCGTTCAATCCTGGAAAACCTGAGAAGCAAAATACAAAAGTTAGAATCTGATGTCTCAGCTCAAATGGAATATTGTCGCACCCCATGCACTGTCAGTTGCAATATTCCTGTGGTGTCTGGCAAAGGTAACTGACTCATAAACATATTTCTAGAGAGTTCCAGAAGAACTCACACACCAAAAATAAGAGAACAACAACAATAAAAATGTTGAGCGGATTTTCCCAACAGATCGTAATGACGTTACAGTACATCACAAAAATATCCTTAGCTGGCTGTGTTTTGGCCCGGCCTGGTGCATTTACTGGTTTTGATGAGCAGGACGGGGCACAGGATAATAATGGTGGTAGTCTCAGGGGTGGCTGACATGTGCATCTGTGTACTGGCTTGAACAGATGGCAGAACCGCAGATAGATAAAGAAATTTCTCCGTCTTGTGTGTTCTGGAAGCTTATGGATATTCCAGGACACAAAAGGTGGGAGAAGAGCTTTTTTCATCCTCTTAGCAGATAAACATCTTCAAAACTGGGCTGGATTTACAAAAGTAAAATGAAAATCTAATATTTGTTATATTATTCTCAAAGGTCTATAATAAAACATTCCTTAGTAACTTATGTAATGCTATCTTAAAGAATTGGTGACTAAAGACAAAGTAATTCTGTCATAAGCCCCTGAACATAATGTTGTCTTATGTTTGCAGAATGTGAGGAAATTATCAGGAAAGGTGGTGAAACATCTGAAATGTATCTCATTCAACCCGACAGTTCTGTCAAACCATATAGAGTATACTGTGATATGAACACAGAAAATGGAGGTAAAGTTTCGATAGTTGTTGACCTGTTGATCTATAATTATTTGGATGACATAAAATGCCAGGAAACAAGGCCAGGTGTGGTGGCTCATGCCTGTAATTCCAGCACTTTGGGAGGCCAAAGTAGACTGATCGGTTGAGCCTAGGAGTTTGAAACTAGCCTGGGCAACATAATGAGACCACGAGTCTACAAAAAAAAAAAAAACAAAAAAACAATCAGCTGGGTTGATAGTATGTGCCTGTAGTCCCAGCTATCCAGGAGACTGAGATCGGAGAATCACCTGAGCCCACAACCTGGAGGCTTGATCATGCTACTGCACTCTAGCCTGGGCAACAGAGGATAGTGAGATCCTGCTTAAAAATAATAATAATAATAATAATTGAAAAGCCAGGAAACAAGACTTAGCTCTAATATCTGACATAGCTGACAATGAATAATTTGATTTGGAATTCAACCTGATATTAAAAAAGTTATAAAATATCTATAATTCACGATTTGGGATAAGATAAAGCACTTGTAGTTTTCAAAGATTTTACAAGTTTTTCTCTCATATTTATTTCCTTATTGTATCTATTTTAGAGCACCAAATATATAATAAATGCAATGGACAGGGGATTCAGATATTCTTTTCAAAGTGACATTATTTGCTGTTGGTTAATATATGCTCTTTTTGTTTCTGTCAACCAAAGGATGGACAGTGATTCAGAATCGTCAAGATGGTAGCGTTGACTTTGGCAGGAAATGGAATCCATATAAACAGGGATTTGGAAATATTGCAACCAACACAGATGGGAAGAATTACTGTGGCTTACCAGGTAACAAACAGGCATGCAAAATAAAATCATTCTATTTGAAATGAGGGTTTTTTTTTCATTAAAAAACATACATTGTTGGAAGCCTGTTTTAGGCAGTTAAGAGGAGTTTCCTGACAAAAATGTGGAAGCTAAAGATAAGAGAAGAAAGGCAGTGTTTAGTTTCCCCAAATTTTATTTTTGGTGAGGTTTTATTTTGTTTTCTTTTAGGTGAGTATTGGCTTGGAAATGATAAAATTAGCCAGCTTACCAGGATGGGACCCACAGAACTTTTGATTGAAATGGAGGACTGGAAAGGAGATAAAGTAAAGGCTCTCTATGGAGGATTCACTGTACAGAATGAGGCCAACAAATACCAGATCTCAGTGAACAAATATAGAGGAACAGCCGGCAATGCCCTCATGGATGGAGCATCTCAGCTGACGGGAGAAAACAGGACCATGACCATTCACAATGGGATGTTCTTCAGCACGTATGACAGAGACAATGACGGCTGGTATGTGTGGCACTCTTTGCTCCTGCTTAAAAAATTCCACTAATATTACTACTCCGAATCATTAACAATGTTTTTAATAGCTACTGTTTCCTGGGCACTTACTGTCAGCCACTGTACTGAGCTCTTTATGCATCACTCTAAAGCATTTCAACTATAAGGTAAACATTATTATTCTCATTTTACAGATGAGGTTTACAGAGATTACGTGACTTGTCCAATGTCACACAACTACCTAGAGATAGAACTAGAATTTGAGCACAGTTACTTTCTGAGTAATGAGCATTTAGATAAATACCTACATCTCTATATTCTAATGTGTATGTGAAAACTTTCATTTTCGTTTCCAGGGTTCTCTGATACTAAGGGATGTAAAAGCTATTATTCCAGTATAAAGTAACCAATGCAGTCCCTAGATGGATTGGCCACAAAGGCCCAGTTCTCTCTCTTTCTTGCTATAGGGCACAGGAGGTCTTTGGTGTGTTAGTGTGACTCTATGTATAGCACCCAAAGGAAAGAGTACTGTGCACAAGAGTGTAGCACTCTTTTACGGGTAATCTGCAAAAAGTAACTTGACCACTGTAGTTCTGTTTCTAATAACCCCAAACACATTTTCTTTCAGGTTAACAGCAGATCCCAGGAAACAGTGTTCTAAAGAAGATGGTGGTGGATGGTGGTATAATAGGTGTCATGCAGCCAATCCAAATGGCAGATACTACTGGGGTGGACAATATAGCTGGGACATGGCAAAGCATGGCACAGATGATGGTGTAGTATGGATGAATTGGAAGGGGTCATGGTACTCAATGAAGAAGATGAGCATGAAGATCAGGCCCTTCTTCCCACAGCAATAGTCCCCAATACGTACATTTTTGCTCTTCTATATGTGACAACATTTTTGTACACTATGTTATTGTAATTTTCTTTAATACATTATATTCCTCTAAAACTCTCAAGCAGATGTGAGTGTGACTTTTTGAAAAAAGTATAGGATAAATTAAATTAAAAATAGCACATGATTTTCTTTTGTATTCTTCATTTCTCTTGCTCACCAAGAAGTAACTAAAAGTATAGTTTTGACAGAGTCAGTGTTCATGATTTAAATTCTAGTTGACTGTGAGAAGTTTCAAATAAGGAAGAGGGATTTTTTTTTATCCTTGTTGTAGGAAAACCTTGAGGAAAAGGAACAACTGATATTTAAAAGTCCACTTTAAAAACTATATTTATTTATGTAGGATCTGTCAAAGAAAACTTCCAAAAAGATTAATTAATTAAACTAGACTCTGTTGCAATAAGTTAATGTTTCCTTGTTTTGTAATCCACACATTCAGTGAGTTAGGCTTTGCACTCGTAAGGAAGGAGAAGCATTCACAACCTAAAACAGATAATAAACTGGTCTTGAATATTTGAAGATTTAAAATCTGACTCTAGGCCAGGCACGGTGGCTCACGACTATAATCCCAGCACTTTGAGAGGCCGAGGCAGGCAGATCACGAAGTCAGGAGTTCATGACCAGCCTGACCAATATGGTAAAATCCCGTCTCTACTAAAAATACAAAAATTAGCCGGGCGTGGTGGCTCGTGCCTGTAGTCCCAACTACTTGGGAGACTGAGGCAGGAGAATTGCTTGAACCTGGGAGGCGGAGGTTGCATTGGACAAGATGGCGACACTGCACTCCAGCCTGGGCTACAGAGTGAGACTCTGTCTCAGAAAAAAAAAAACAAAGACTCTACTCTACCATGGAAAAGCCACCACTCTGCCACTTAAATAGACATCGGGATCAGAGATTCCAAGAGGATAATCTGGGTCAAGTCTTCACCAAGTGTTTTTTAAGGAAAATAATGAAATGTGCTTATTGCCCATAGAAACGAGGTCTATTCTTGTCCTCAATTAGGCTGCTTTTTTTTTTTTTTTTTTTTACATAGTTATACCAGAACTAAAGTAAAAGTGGCTTTTCTGTTCTTTCTAATTCTCCCTATGAAATGGGCATATCATCTCAACACTTCACTCCAACTGCTCATGGGCAACCCTACGACCCTAGGTCCTTCACCCCTAGTGCATCATCATTGCCACCCATTTTTATGGTACTTATTGTTCTTAAGCTTATCCTCTTAATCTTTGCATGTAAGCAAAACTCATTAATTTATATCATGGAAATGCTACTCCTCTCTTTCATTACTTATCAAATCCAACTTTAACTTTTGACCTGGTTTCTCTGCCACAAGTTCTGTCCCACTGGAGCCTGTACTCACCTACCGCTTTGCCATCACAATTAATAGAAAACTCTCATCAAGTTACTTTCCTGCTTAACATTGGCTCCTTGCTATCTATATCCAAATTTCTTAAATTCAAATTTTCAGCTGGAGATAAAATGGTCCCAGTACCATTTCCTGTTCCCTTCACTATAACCTACATTTTGTCACAATAAGTTTTTCACCATTCCAGGACAGGTCAGGCCCTTTAAAAATTTCAACAGCTTATTGAGATATAATTGATATAAAAAAATCGTGCACATGTGTTGTGCTGGAGTCCTGTTGATTCCAACAGGGCTGGCATCGTGTCCAAGAAGAGATCCGGAGCCAGTGAATGGGACATAGGGTTTATTTAGGACTTAAATACAGATGTGGTCCAGTGGCAGTGGGCTGGACAGGACCATTACTATTTGTAAAGAGTATGCAGTTTATATAATATTTCTACTTAGCACTCTCCATCTAGCAACCTCCATTTAGCCCAAAATAAAAGACCTTGGTTCTTTGCACATCCTGCATTCCAAGGGACAGGCAGGGAGTTCAAGTGTCCTTCACAGATAAGAAGTGAATCTCTCTGGGTTGGCCATTCCCAGATTCCTTAGTTTAGGACTCTGAACACATATTCTTCTTAGACCATACAGTCATTCTCAGAGTATTCTTGAGTTATTGCCATCAGGTGCATCTGCCATACAAAGTGTTAAACATATACAATTTTATGATTTTGGAAATATGCACACGCCCATGATATAATTGGCACAGTCAAGATATTAAATATATCCATCACCTCCAAAAGTTTCCTTATGTTCATTTATTTTAGTTTTTATGGTATGAATGTTTAATATGAAATATTATCAACAAATTTTTAAGTGCACAGTACTGTATTATTAATTTTAGGCACTATGTTTTACAGCAGATCTGTAGAACATATTCATGTAGTATAAATGAAATTTTATCTCCATTTCCCCCTACCTCCCATCCCCTGGCAACTACCATTCTATTTTCTGCTTTGACTGTTTCAGATACCTCATGTAAGTGAAATCATACAGTATCCTTTCGCACTGTTGTTAGGGATGTAGAACGGTGCAGCCACTATGGGAAGAAATGTGGAGGCCCCTAAAAAATTAGAAAAAAATTCTAATTACCATATGATCCAGCAATCTCACTTCTGGGTATATATTCAAAAGAATTGATATCAGAATCTTGAAGCAATATTTGTACATCTATGTTCATTGCAACATTATTCACAATGTTCAGGTCCTTTTATATGATGCCCTCTTTGCAGCAATGTCTTCCTCCCAACACCATGTGACAAACTGCTATTTGTTTTTAAACCTCGCTTTAACTGTTTTAACTGTCACCGCCCAGAGAAGACTTTCTAAAACTCTTGGGCAAATTTTGTTACTTTTTGACAATGAATGCCTGAGGCCTATCTGTTTGGTATAACGCTTTCCTTCACTAACAATGAGCTCTTATCCAGCTTTGATTCCAGAATCATCAGCCTTTCAGAATGGCTAATTTTCATCCAGCATTTGTGAATCCTAGATGGCTAAATCCATTGATGTTCAAAGTCTTGAATATCCTCCTTTTTAAATGTAGAACCCATTTTCCGATAAAGCCACAAACAGAAACTTAACATGCAAAATTCTTGAATATGGAACTTTTGGGGCAATACTGAAAGTCGCAAAAGTTCACAGAATGAAAGATGGGGGTTGGGAGGACTGCAGTCCTCAGACTTTTGCTCAGTCCTTACCTGTTCACAGAGGATCAAAGGAATCTTTAGAACTTGAAGTAATGCCATAGAAGAAAAACCATTAAAGTAGATAATGTGATGGTCAATTCTTAGTTAATGTACAAATAGAAAAAGCACAGAGACCACTCCCAGGTAATATGTAAGTCTATCTAGAAAGAAATACACTTTCTTGGCTGGGCACAGTGGCTCCCATCTGCAAACCCAGCACTTTGCCAGGATGAGGTGGGAAGATTGCTTCAGGCCAGGAGTTAGAGGCCAGCCTGGCAACATAGTAAGGCCCTGTCTCTACTATAAAACTTGTAAAAACAAACAAAAATACAATAACAAAAAAGAAATGCACTTTCTTAAGGCGTCATTTGGTAAGAAATGTTATGTGTCTGATTTTGCCCATTCAGGCATCACAATTTTGAATATAATAAAAAAGGTAGCTTCCCCTAGTTAGAATATATAAAACAGTATTATATAACTCATGATTTTAAGATAATAGAAAGATTGGCTGAAAGTTTTTAATCCCACACTCTGGCATGAGAACTATTTTATATATATATATATATATATGTATGTGTGTGTGTGTATGTGTGTGTGTATATATATATAATTATACAATTAGGACTGAAAGTCTGCTACAAACTATAATGGATATATGCACTTGGGACATAAGCCTCTAGTTCCTCTTTATTTATGAATCAAGAGAAACAGCTAATTCAGGGATTGTTTTTAAACTGACTACAGATTCCCACCATGGGGCAAAAAGATGGGTGATGTGACACATCACCAGCTGCAGTAACTCAGCTCACATTTCTGTTTAAGCATTACACACTTAATATCCTGTATGCTGATCATTTAAACCTGCTGACACCTATAATCCCAGCACTTTGGGAGGCCAAGATGGGCGGATCATGAGGTCAGGAAATTGAGACCATCCTGGCAAACATGGTGAAACCAAAACCCTGTCTCTACTAAAAATACAAAAATTAGCTGGGTGTGGTGGTGTGTGGCTGTAATCCCAGCTACTTGGGAGACTGAGGCAGGAGAATCATTTGAACCCGGAAGGCGGAGGTTGTAGTAAGCTGAGATCACGCCACTGCCCTCCAGCCTGCGTGACAGACTGAGACTCCGTCTCAAAGAAAAAAAAATGCAGATTTCTTGGTACTAACCTAGGTATATTACATCAGAGTCTCTACGGGGAAAGAGCCTGAGTCTCCATTTTAAAACAGATGTCCCTGAGAGTTACAGATCACTGGTTGGGTTTCAGAGTTACTGATAGAGGCCACATTTGTATTTACCCAGGACTCCCTTGATATTTCTTACTTAGTATCCTTTTCACTCAAATGGTGACCATGAGACAATATTTTGAGCAAATAGTCATCCTTAAAATTATCCTGAATAACTTCATAGGTGACCACTGTCTATGTTTAGGACTGGGCTTGGGTTTAACCTGTCTCCAAATGCTAGAATCACTATTTCCACTATACTGCTGTTAGTCTCTGGTGATTCTCTAGCTTGGACTTCAAATTCTCTTGAAGTATAGAAAAGAAGTACAGATGCTACCTCTCATATGTACATAGAGCTGACACCTCAGTTTTTGAATTCCATCCTTTGCCTCACTGTTGCATGTGATCTGATGCTCTTGCTTGAACTTCTTGTGGTGTGCAGTTCTGCGCCAAATAGCAATGAATTGGTACATAGTAATGCATACACATGGAAAGTGGAATCAGGCTGGTTTTTTTTTTTTTTGGTTTGTTTGTTTGTTTGTTTGCTTTTGAGACAGAGTTTTGCTCTAGTTGCCCAGGCTGGAGTATAATGACATTCGTGATCTCGGCTCATGGCAACTTCTGCCTCCCAGGTTCAAGCAATTTTCCTGCCTCAGCCTCCCGAGTAGCTGGGATTACAGGCACGCACCACCACGCCTGGATAATTTTGTATTTTAGTAGAGATTGCGTTTCTCCGTGTTGGTCAGGCTGGTCCCAAACTCCCGACCTCAGGTGATCCACCTGCCTAGGCCTCCCAAAGTGCTGGGATTACAGGTGTGAGCTACTGTGCTTGGCCAACTGACATTTATTTTAACAACATTAATTGTGGAATTAAATAATGAAAGTAGCCCATATTCTTTGTAGACATTTTGGGAAATATAGAAATGATTAGACCCATTTATAATTTCAACACAAGCAGTGTAACAGCTAATACCTTCATTTATGTTTTCGTCTTACCCTGTACATGTTTTAGTACCTGAATTTTCACGCTGAGTCACAAAAGTTTTCTATATTATTTAACATTCTTCTATAGTACCATTTTCTGTAATTCACTTTTAAAGGCCATATAATATTCTATTATGGGAATTTATTTAAACAGTCTCCTCTCATTTCACATTTAGGTTTTTTCCAACCTTTTCTATTAAAGAGACTACTAACATTAACATCCTTCTCCATAAACCTTTTGTGAATATATTATATAATACATTGTATACATTATTTATAATATAAATTTATTTTATATTTTAAAATATTTATTTTATAATATTGTTTACACATTTTAAATGTATATTTATAATATAATATGTATTTATTTATTTCTAGGATAAATTACTTGAAGCAGAATATCTGGAGGAAATAAAGGTTTTGGGCTCAGCACAGTAGCTCATGCCTGTAATCCTAGCACTTTGGAAGGCTGAGGTGGGAGGATTGCTTGGCCCAGGCTGCAGTGAGCCCTGACTGTGCTACTGCTACTGCACTACAGCCTGGATGACAGAGTGAGAACCTACTTCAAAAAAAAAAAAGAATGGTTTTGGCATTTTAAACTTAAAATATATATATGTAGCCAAGTAACTCTCCAGAAAGGTTGTACCGATTTACCTCTGATGCACAGAATTACATATTTAATTTTTATTTTTCTTCTCCATCACTAATATTATGATTAAAATGTTAGTAATTATTTTAATTTTAATATCTTGAATTAGTAGTACAAGCAAGAGATTTAAAAATATTTAATGACCATTTTACTATCTTTTGTGAATTGCCTATCCATGTCCTTTGCTCAAGTTTCTTTTTTTTCTTTTTTGTTTTTTCTTTTCTTCTCTTTTTTTTAAGACAGGGTCTCGCTCTATCACCTAGGCTGGAGTACAGTGGCGTGATCTTGGCTCACTGCAACTTCTGCTTCCTGGGCTCAGGTGATTCTCCCACCTCAGCCTCCCAAATAGCTGGGACCACAGGCATGCACCACCATGCCTAACTAATTTTTTTGTATTTTTTGTAGAGACAGGGTTTCACCATGTTGCCCAAGCTGGTCTCAGACTCCTGGACTAAAGCGATCCGCCCTCCTTGACCTCCCAAAGTGCTGGGATTATAAGCATGAGTTCCCGCGCCTGGCCCTTTCCTCAATTTTCCATTAGCAA
>NW_016805059.1:3647207-3675557 GCF_001698545.2 Rhinopithecus bieti | reverse complement strand
GTTTGTTTGTTTGCTTTTGAGACAGAGTTTTGCTCTAGTTGCCCAGGCTGGAGTATAATGACATTCGTGATCTCGGCTCATGGCAACTTCTGCCTCCCAGGTTCAAGCAATTTTCCTGCCTCAGCCTCCCGAGTAGCTGGGATTACAGGCACGCACCACCACGCCTGGATAATTTTGTATTTTTAGTAGAGATTGCGTTTCTCCGTGTTGGTCAGGCTGGTCCCAAACTCCCGACCTCAGGTGATCCACCTGCCTAGGCCTCCCAAAGTGCTGGGATTACAGGTGTGAGCTACTGTGCTTGGCCAACTGACATTTATTTTAACAACATTAATTGTGGAATTAAATAATGAAAGTAGCCCATATTCTTTGTAGACATTTTGGGAAATATAGAAATGATTAGACCCATTTATAATTTCAACACAAGCAGTGTAACAGCTAATACCTTCATTTATGTTTTTCGTCTTACCCTGTACATGTTTTAGTACCTGAATTTTTCACGCTGAGTCACAAAAAGTTTTCTATATTATTTAACATTCTTCTATAGTACCATTTTCTGTAATTCACTTTTTAAAGGCCATATAATATTCTATTATGGGAATTTATTTAAACAGTCTCCTCTCATTTCACATTTAGGTTTTTTCCAACCTTTTTCTATTAAAGAGACTACTAACATTAACATCCTTCTCCATAAACCTTTTGTGAATATATTATATAATACATTGTATACATTATTTATAATATAAATTTATTTTATATTTTAAAATATTTATTTTATAATATTGTTTACACATTTTAAATGTATATTTATAATATAATATGTATTTATTTATTTCTAGGATAAATTACTTGAAGCAGAATATCTGGAGGAAATAAAGGTTTTGGGCTCAGCACAGTAGCTCATGCCTGTAATCCTAGCACTTTGGAAGGCTGAGGTGGGAGGATTGCTTGGCCCAGGCTGCAGTGAGCCCTGACTGTGCTACTGCTACTGCACTACAGCCTGGATGACAGAGTGAGAACCTACTTCAAAAAAAAAAAGAATGGTTTTGGCATTTTAAACTTAAAATATATATATGTAGCCAAGTAACTCTCCAGAAAGGTTGTACCGATTTACCTCTGATGCACAGAATTACATATTTAATTTTATTTTCTTCTCCATCACTAATATTATGATTAAAATGTTAGTAATTATTTTAATTTTAATATCTTGAATTAGTAGTACAAGCAAGAGATTTAAAATATTTAATGACCATTTTACTATCTTTTGTGAATTGCCTATCCATGTCCTTTGCTCAAGTTTCTTTTTTTTCTTTTTTGTTTTTTCTTTTCTTCTCTTTTTTTTAAGACAGGGTCTCGCTCTATCACCTAGGCTGGAGTACAGTGGCGTGATCTTGGCTCACTGCAACTTCTGCTTCCTGGGCTCAGGTGATTCTCCCACCTCAGCCTCCCAAATAGCTGGGACCACAGGCATGCACCACCATGCCTAACTAATTTTTTTGTATTTTTTGTAGAGACAGGGTTTCACCATGTTGCCCAAGCTGGTCTCAGACTCCTGGACTAAAGCGATCCGCCCTCCTTGACCTCCCAAAGTGCTGGGATTATAAGCATGAGTTCCCGCGCCTGGCCCTTTCCTCAATTTTCCATTAGCAAAGTCATCTTTTATATGAATTACTCATTATGTAATATGTAGGATAGCAATCAGAAACATGGTATTTTCCTCTATTTATACAAATATTTTAATTTGCAAGTGATTACACTGGGAGTCACATTCTTATGCAAATAATCTTAACTGGTACCGATATTCACCATCAGACCCTTTCTTTTCTTCTCCTAACCAAGATGTGATCAACAGGTGATACATCTTTTTGTTTGTTTTTTGATTCAATTATATTTATTTCTGCCCCAAACTTTTTATTTTGAACAGTTTATATGCCACAGAGAAATTGGAAGAATCTTAATAAATACCTCTCTGTCCTTCTCCTAGTTTCACCCATTGTTTGTCAAAAGGAGATACTTAAGTGCAGTATTACAACAGCTTATGTAGACATGCAACCTTGAGGTCATAGACCTATGAGGGATTGAGACAAAGGTGAATTTAGCAAATATTTTCCAGAGTACTCTGCTATAATAACCATGTACCCATCTCCAGCAATGACCTGGTTAACAGGGAGACTACTGTTTAGTAACGGAGCAATTCTCAGCTCAAACCTGGCAGGTTCTAAGTTATCTTGCCTCTGTGATTTTGAATGGTTGCTCTTACTATGTGAAAATGGAAGGCATCATGTCCTGTTCATGTTTAAGAATTAATTGAGATTACCCCAGGCGCAAATTCTTCACGATACTGCTTTCCTCAGTGATATTTAATTCCCTCCCAGCCCTCATCCCCAATTAATTAAGCATTTTCCTCTATAAGTGAGATTTATGAAGTACTTGGAATTCCATTAAGAAGAGGTAATCTGTGAATTAGATGAATGCATAAACAAATACATCAACTATAAGATATCTCAGAAATGGTTTCTGTGTAAATTTTGTTACCCACAAGCAAGTTGTGTTATTTTCATGGCTACTGACATTTAAATGTGGCTGCTTCCCAAGCTGTTTCAGCAAGTAATAAACATTGTATTACTTTATTTGAATATAACAAAGCTTTAATTTATGATTGCATGTGCTTACATTGACACCTTGGCATTTCCTTTCAGGCTTTTCAGGACATGAAAAAGATTAGTGAACTTGGCTGGATGGGTCTTTCTGTTCTGATTCACCAGCTGCACCCCTAGCATCAGCTAACTAACTTGGAAATATATTTTATTTTGGTGGGGAACCTATGATAAAATATAATTAGATCAGTGATACCACTGGGCCAATAATGAAAAGCAAATGCTATATACAATAGTGTCATGTTTATTTATGAAGTGTAGTATCATTATCCCAGAATGAATAATGAATGAGGCATGGAACTTAGGTGGTTAAAACCTGTAAGAACAATGCTGTGGGCTTCATCCCCAGGTGTCCTTATCATCACGTTATTTCACCTCCTTAAACTACTATTTACTCACCTGAAAAATCAATTCATAAAATGTTCTCACCTTCATTAAAAAAGCACTAGTAATAATTGATTATCCATTAAAAGTATCCACATATTTGGGGGGAAACTTGAAATTCTTTATTCTAAAGAGTTTCCAGGAACCGAAAGTAAATACATAAACACAAGACTTGGATTAAAATGTCAATAATATCTTTTAATAAGAACCTGAATCTTAACTTCATTATATTATGCATTCTGTAGAAGGTTGAAAGAGATGATAAGTTCCTTTTTTGTTTGTTTTGCTTTGTTTGAGATACAGTTTCACACTGTTGCCCAGGCTTGAGGGCAGTGGCACAATCACAGTCCACTGCAACCTCAAGCTTGATCTCCTTGGCTCTAGTGATCCTCCCACCTCAGCTTCTCGAGTAGCTGGGATCATAAGTATGTGACGCCACATGCAGCTTATTTATTTATTTGTTTTGTAGAGGTAGGGTCTCACTATGTTGCCCAGGCTGGTCCTGCACTCCTGGACCAGGAAGTTATCCTTTTTCCACAGCCTTCCAAAGTGCTGGGATTAGAGGCATGAGCCACTGCAGCTGGTCCTAAAAGTTTCTTTCTAACATTTAGATTTCTTAGCTCACAAAAATTTATTGAGTCATTATTATGTGTCAGGCCTTGTGTTAAGTACCAGATATTTTTTAGGTGTAAGTTCCTACACCTAAGAAAAGAAGAATTATGATATTTTTCTCATATACTATGGTATACTAAAGGAGAACATCAAAGACAGCTTCAGGCTAAAGGATGGAGATAGATTTACCTGGATGCAAAATTAAAATCTAGCCAGATGTTTTTTCTATTCCTGACTCAGGATTAAAACCCCAATTCAACTTTTTTCTCTCTAGCAGAAATATTTAAAACCATGTCCTTTCCTGGCAAAATTTTCACATTCATGTCTGTTTTGTTCATTAATCCATTCATTCAACTAAGGACTATTTTGAAATAGATAACCTAAATAGAACTTGCATGTTAACGGAGGGAGGCCATATTGTGTAAGTAAGGGAGTAAAAGTTAAGGAGAGAGGAAACAATAATATTTTTAAGTAAATGTAAAATAATTAAGTTTTAAAATGTATCTATTATTTATAAACACTATTCTAAATAAGATGAATAATAAATCTTGAAAATAAAGGGATATATAAAACTCAAGAAAAGGGAAAACAACGGTAAAATAAAATCATATTTAAAAATTCATCTGTTATTTTGGGAGAGTCTTCCAAACAAAGTGACAAAAGTTATGTTGAAAATGAAATGACATGTCAAGATATGTAGGCAAATTCAAAGACAAGAAAATCAAAAGTGATGACAATATTGATATTTGACAAGATGGAATTTAATTCCAAAAGGAGAAACAGAAAAAAAGAGAAACATTATGTAATGATAGAAAGTACAGTTTGTTAAGAAGATCATAACAATTATAAACTTTCTTTTTTTTTTTTTTTTTTGAGACGGATCTCGTCTGTGCCCAGGCCTGCGTGCGGTGGGGTGGATCTCAGCCTCACTGCAAGCTCCCTCCGTTCACCGCCATTGCTCTATCTCCAGTCCTCCCGAGTAGCTGGGTACGGCGCCGCCACTCGCGCGGCTAGTGTTTTTGTATTTCTTTAGTAAGGACGGGGTTTCCCGTGTTCTAGCTCCAGGGATGGCTCAATCTCCTGACTCGTGATCCACCCGTTTCCGGCCTCCTCCAAAGTGCCTGAGATTACAGGCTTGAGCCACCGCGCCCGGCCAAACTTTCATGCACTGTATGAGGAAGGAACCAACCCTACGAAGCAGAATTCCTAAAATGCAAAGACCACAGACATGCACAAAACCACAGTGAGGTCTTTTTATACACACACACACACACACACACACACACACACACACACACACAAACATGATGAAAAACTCATAACTGTAATCCCAGTGCTTTGGGAAGCCAAGGCAAGAGGCCAGGAGTTTGAGCCACCAGTGAGCTATGATTGCACTATTGCACTCTTCCAGCCTAGGTAACAGAGTGAGACTCTGGCTCTTAAAAAGAGATACATAAAAGGAAAAGATATGGGATATTTAAACAATACCATCGACAGGCTTGGTAATATGGAATATTATAACATATGGATGTGATAATATACATTCTTTTCACCAATGAAACATTTGCAAAAGTTAATGCAAACTTGTCCACAAAGAAAACCTTAAAAATTCTATACTTTGGGAGACTGAGACAGGAGGATTGCTTAAGGCCAGGAGTTTAAGACCGGCCTGGACAACATAACAAGACTCTGTCTCTACAAAAAGGGAAAAAATTAACTGGACGTGGTGGTGTACGACTGTAGTCCCAGCTCCTCAGGAGGCTGAGATGGGAGAATTGCTTGAGCCCAGGAGGTAGAGACTGCATTGAGCCATGATTGTACCACTGTAATAAAATTAATTAATTAATTAATTAAGAAAATCTAAAATGCTTAGAATGAAACAGTTGGTTAAATTAACAATATTTATTAAATACTTGAAAACTAATGATTGAAAGATGACTCACTCTAACCCCCTAAAAAATAACAAATTGGGTTTTAAAATGAGAAAATTGGAAATTAAGAAAAACTTCTCTAAGTAGTCCCAGAACAACAACAAAAGAAAGTAAAAATTAAAAGTACAATTTTACAGACTAAAAAAAAAAAAATGGAAAAAAAGTGGGGAATAGGATGGAGACTGCTGCATCCAATCTCTGTAATTGAAATGTGAGCAAGAAGGTATAAGCACAGGAGAGAGTTTATATATTGATCCCAAGAAAATCTTAGAGAAAAAAATTGACATTTTAGTTCTATGGGCAAAGAATGCTTTCTTTAATAAAGGATCCCGGTATAATTGGCTATCCATCCACAAGAAAACAAAAGTAGACTTTCTTCATGACATATTCAAATAAATTATAGGTTAAATATATATGTGCAAAAGAAAAAAACAGAAAAAAGAAAGAACATTTTAAAATTAAGGAAGTATTTGAAAGACTATATAATCTTAGGATGGGGAGACATTTTATGTAGAACAGGATACACTATGTAAATAAGCTCTGTCCCAAAGGAATTCATAACCTAGTACCACAAATAATATAAATACATTAGAGTTAGGGATGGAATATGCTATTTTTGAGATAAGAACAAGCTATGAGGGCCTAGAGGACAATTCAATTCATTCTATGGTACACTGGGGAAGGGTTCACAGAAGCAGCATTATTTGAGCTGTTTGTAAAGGGGTGAATGGGTGTCTTCCAGGTAGTTTATGAAAAGGCAGAAAATCATTTAAGGACCTAGTATTTCAGTGCCAGTGAGAAATTCAGTGTAATTAATGTGTAGACTGATTGATTGCAGAGGTTGAAAATGGACCAATTTGTGAAAGAGTTTATATTCTAAGCCAAGAAGTTTTAACTTAATCTTAATGTCTGCCTCCTGCTTAAGGCCACTGATAGTAGTTGAAGCTATGGTGATTGTCAGATCAATCAAGGAGAAAGGGTACTCACTGTAGAGTGAGAACATGTTTGACCAAGAGTGGTAATTGCAGACTTCCGTATCTATGCTCCCTCTTTTCCTTATTAGCAGAATCCTGATTTCAGTTAGGATAGATTTGTACTCAAGCTAAAAGTCAACTTGCCTCAGCTTCTCCTGCAACTAAGCTTATCTATGTGACTAAGTTGTTGCTGATATAAGCAGAAGTGCTGTTTAGAACACTCAAGAAAGTTCCTTAAAAGGAGAAGGTACTCCTTTGCCCTTCTGTGTTTTCTCCATATTCCAGATTGCCACAGGACATATTTGGATTGTGAGATGAACCAGAGGATGTAAGTCTTTTATTAAAATGATGGCTTCCTGAAGACTATGCAGACATACTCCTATATAGGCTTTTCTGTGAGCAAGAAATGAATTTCTGTCTTGTTGAAATCAGATGTGCCAAACCTAATCTCAAATGATAAAGATGAGTACCAATGTAAATGTAGTGAGAAACCCCTACATTTAAGAAGTGGTCTGAGAAGAAATTACCAGTTAAAAACACTGAAAAGAGTGAGACAGGAAGAAATGGTATAGAAACCAAGACAAAAAGACAGGTCCGAGAGGCAGGATAAGGGCAAAATAAGTAGCAGATATTTAAAAGAGATCAAGTAGAAAGAGGCTTGAATGCAGCCCATTTAATTTAGAATTGCAAAGTTGTGTTGACTTAAGGAGATCAATTTCAAGCGTAAGGTAATCGCATGAAAACCGAGTTGAAATGGGCTTCTGAATGAATGAGAGTCAGAGCTAAATTAATATTTAATTTCAGAAAAAATGAAATAGAAAATAAAGATAAGGTGAAATGGAAAATAGATGTGTCATGTCTTGTCTCACAACCAAATTGTATCTCCAGTTCACATGAGCCTGCTAATACTGACTACCATTTATTAAATTAAAAGAGGTTTATCTAATCCTTTGATAAACTCAAAATCTTCTAAATAATTAGAAATAAATGGTCCTTCCCATTCATAATCACTTTCATTCCAGGACCCAATTCTGTTCCTAAATAGTGTGCTATTCGGGAAAACAAAATATTTTCTAGTCTCAACTCAAATTCTGTCAAGGCATACGTGTGAGTGAAAGTGGAGTGGGGATAGAGACAGCATGAAGTTCTGATGTCTGAAAGAAATGAAGCTTCATGTAATTCTGAAGAAGTTCTTTTCCAAGTATCCAACTATTTTGAAGGTATAGCATTTGGTTTGTATCAGAGATTTACAATTCCCCATAAGGAAATTCAAGAACTCTGGGGTTCATATGTGATGCATTTGCAAGGTTTTTTCCCTTTTGATCCCCAGGCTCTGGCCCCTTTTTCCTCCTCCCTCCCTTCTCCTCTCCTTCCCTCTGTCTCTCCTTCCTTCCTTCCTTGAGAAATAATGCAGTCGTATCAGAATAGAAGCTATGTAAGAAAGGGTGGTATACTGGACTGCTTGAGATATTTTAATACATATTCAAGAGAAAATGGCAAATATATCTTAATAGAGAAGAATGCAAATTAAAAATCAGAGGGCAAGGCCACCAGGATTAAAGATGCAACTTGGACCAAATATTGACCAATGTAAATGTGTTGAATTTTGAATATAGCATAGATCATACTTAGTGAGATGCTTTCTACTAACGATTTACATTTAGTAATAGTGAACATGTCACAGAATATAGTTTATGACTGTTAGGAAAATGCAGTTAAATCAATACTTGAGAGATTATTTATTAATGTGTGAATTGTCTGCTTTTTGAATAATCATAAATAGTTTTAAAATTTTAGATGTGTTTTTGAAAGAAATTGGTTACACCCTGGGAAAAAAAATAAGTATGCCTTACAATATCTAGTGGAAGGGCTTAAAGGACAGATTTTCATTTCTATTTAGGAAAGAATGTTTCTCCTGTCTTCCTGGATTTGCTCCATATCAAAAGACATGAATACATATTGCAATTATAAACTGCATTGTAATAATAAGTTGTAAATTCTACTACAAAGGTCAGCTATGGTTAGATTCAGTGAGTTTTACCTTAAAATATTGGCTTAAAACCATTCATATCAAATGGATAAAATAACTTTTTTAGTTTGCAATGGCCTTATGACTTTGGGTGGTATGGGAAGAGAAGTTCTCAAACCAACACTCCTCAAGGTTAGAGAGGGAAGCTTCTGCCTTACACTTTCCTGATGTACTGAATGGCCCTTTGTATATCCTTATAAAAATTTTCAAACCCACAGAGCTATTTAAAGATAAAAAAAGTATACAACTTTATTTTTCAAAGACTAATATGTCTCAGGTACATTTAGCTACAGTACAAAGGATAAGAAAATAGCACCTAGGAATTTTTTGGATTGTAGAGAATCTCAACGCTTTACCTTTCTTATTTCCTCTCCACTTTTCTAGCTAAGAAACCAGAGTGCTCCCACTCCCACTCCTTTAGTCTATTGGGTCACAAGGGGCCTAATTTTCATGCGAACAGCCCTGAGGGAATAATCTGCCCCTCTAAACGAAACCCAGACCACTCCATTCTCAATCTCATAAGGACTGTTATTCCTCGGGTCATAGGAGCCTCCAGGGTAGTAGATGCCATTGAGATTGGCTGCTTGGCAGTTGTTATACCACCAGCCTCCCCCATAGACTTCTGCACAGTTCTCTTCCCACTGGTCTGCGTCCCTGTCAAAGGTGCTGAACTGCATGCTGTTGTGAGAGGTGTACTCTGTCCCTTCCTCTACCGAACCTTCAATCAGAGCATCGCCTGCAGTGCCTTCATAGGAGGAGACCTGGAGGGCATAGCCTTCGGCCTCAGAGCCTACCCGGAAGTAATATTCTGCATAAGCTTCGTTGCCAGCCCAGTCCTCTAATTCAACCCTAAGAACAGAGCCCCTCTGGGTTAGTAAATGGAGGTAGTCATTGCCTAGCCAGAATTCTCCTTCCCCCTCGTCATTCAGGCTGCCGAAACCTCTCTTGTAGTCTTGCCAGGTCCGGTTAAAATTCAGTGATCCATCCATTCTTTGCTGGATCAAAAGCCATCCTCCCAAACTGGTCTCTTGATCACAATAAACAGAAAAAATCTTACTGGATCCGGGTAGCTTGATATTGAAAATGCCACTTTGGGTACCTGAAGGATGTGTTTGGAGGACATCATCACAGTCTAAAAAAAAAATTAAGCTGGTTGGAAGAAGTTATTCTCATTTAACTTTACAAAGATAGGCACGACTCAGATTAAAGAAGGCAAATATTGTTTCCTTCCCTTCCGTTCTTTCTTCCTCCTTTTCTTCCCTCCATAGGGGAAGGATGCACTTACAGTGGGATAGAACTTATGCAAACAAGGGC
Source organism: Rhinopithecus bieti (assembly GCF_001698545.2). NCBI lineage: Eukaryota > Metazoa > Chordata > Mammalia > Primates > Cercopithecidae > Rhinopithecus > Rhinopithecus bieti. The sequence continues at coordinate 3,665,659 of NW_016805059.1, read as the reverse complement.
TTATTTATACCTACAAATTGCAAAGGGGATTTTCCTCAAATGGATTTGGAATTTTACTTGCACATAGTAATAGCAAGTAACCAGTACTGGTAGCTAAGCATCAATTAATACTAACAGAACTTGTTTTTAGCCTGACCTAAATGTCAACTGAGACACATACTAAAAATGTGATTAATCAATTGGGTGACAATTCTAATAGCACACACTTTGATTAGTGAAAGAATTTGATTAAATAAGCTCAAAGCTCAAATAGAGTTTCAGAGGAAGTAATTCATCCATTTCACATGTATTTATTGAGTCATGACTCTGTACTGTTAGGCATTTGGAAATACAGAGATGAGACAAAGGCCCTGCCCCCATGGAACTTACAGTCTAGCGCAAAAACAAACCAAAAAAGTGTAGTTTCAATGAATTGTAACAGAGAGTTAAGAAGGAAATGCAAGGGGCCATGGGAGCACCGTGCAGAAATATTTAACTTAGTCTAAGGCGACAGGAAAGGCTTCCCCAAAGGAGAAGTGTGGATACCTCTGGAAGAGCGAGATTTAGCATGGCCTCTCTTGGTGGAATGTGTTCCTTCATGATCGGCTTCACTTCCGGCCTCATCTGCCATTTTATAACTCTTGCTTTCAAATGTGGAGCCTTCTCTATTGTAAGCTGTGCTACTAATAAATTGTTTGCTGTGACTTGAAGTTTTACCACTTGAAGGGAATTCAGCTACCCCAGAGTGATGAGAACTGGTTTCCTTTGTATTTGTGAAGGTGCCAGATTCTGAACCCATTGACTCAGCCTCACTGGCAAACTCTCTGAACATAGGTGAGAAGAAACCTGGAAATGTTTTTCCAGTTGAGGCAGTGTCAAAGAAGGCAGCTTCATCAGGGTGCCTATGACGGAACTCATCCAGAGTACCTATGCCTAAATCTATTGCCTCGGGACACTCAGAACCATCTTCGGAGGTCACCACTTCTTTGGTAACTTCTTTGTGACCATCAGGACCAATAACAGTCTTAGTAACGGTTTTAGAGCATGAACGACGTGTGGTGGTTGTGCTACCAGAGGTGACCTTCTCTTTACCAACCACAAGCTCTTTGTCTCCTTTAGAAGTGACCAGTTTATCTGTGTGGTACTCTCTGTTTGTCCCTGGACTTACGATTCCTGGCACCTCTTCAAACGTGCCCCAGTCTGGGTTGGTAGGCCTGGTGTTCCCAGAGCCTGGGCTATCTGGCCTAAAACTTCCAGATCCAGAGTGCCAATGTCCAGTACTACTAGATACAGAGCTCTCAGAATTCCAGTGCCCAGCACTTCCATGTCCAGAGCTGCCAGGATTCCAGGTTCCAGTACTACCAGGTCTAGGGCTCCCAGTGTTTTGGTTTCCAGTACTTCCAGGTCCAGAGCTCCCAGGGTTCCAGGTTCCAGTACTTCCAGTTCCAGAGCTCCCAGGGTTCCAGGTTCCAGTACTTCCAGGTCCAGAGCTCCCAGGTTTCCAGGTTCCAGTACTTCCTGGTCCAGAGCTCCCAGGGTTTTGGTGTCCAGTACTTCCAGGTCCAGAGCTCCCAGGGTTCCAGCTTCCAGCACTGCTAGGGTTCCTGGGGCTTTCTGTCTCTGATCCTGTTCCATAAGAGGTGGAGTCTACTCGGGTAACCTCATTTCCACCAGGTCTCTCTAACTCCATTCTCATCTGCTGCATGTCTGTTAATGCCTTCCACTCTGGGGGTGCCTTCTGAAGCTGGCTCTTGAAATTTGGGGGAAACAAATCTGGAACTGGTTTCATTTTTATCAGTGGTAAGTGTTGCCTATCTCTAGAGGGAAGTAAGTCTTTGGCAATGACCTGCTCAAGTTGCTTCTGCTGATCTTCATAGTCCTTCAGATCTACTTCACGAGCTAAAGCCCTACTGCATGACCCTCGACAAGATCGGATCTTAATGTCAATGTCCACCTAGAGAGAGGGGAGAAAAATAAAGAGAAAATGTAGATACAAATACATAAACTATGTCCATTGAGTTTCTGGTAGTTAATTTTCCTTCTGGAAACTGGTTTCATTTTTTTTTTTGACTTGGAGACCTACCACTTAATATTCTCTGTTTTCTGCTTATCGAGCACCCTCAGTGGAAGAGATGTTGGGTATTGCACGGCTAGCCAGGATAAGCAATGAATGCTCTTTGATCATCTTAGTCTCAGAATGGATCAAGAGTAAGGTGCTATTCCCTCTCAAAGGAAAAGCTAATTAAATGATCCTTGGTGAAACTCAGGCTGAAGACTCAGAGGCATGGTGATGTAATGGGCTTTGGAATTAGACAGGGACTGAACACTTGATTTCGAAATTTACTATCTATGTACCATTGGAAAATTTACTTAATATCTCTGAATTTTTTTTCTTCAACTGTGGAGTGAGGAAAATAATACCTACTTTTAGGTAGATGATGGATATAACACTTTTCTCTGCATGTAGTAGACACTCAATGCATAACTATCGCCTTCCTTTTCCCTGTTACTCATAAACAAGGAAGTCTGGGACCACAGCCACATACTTACCTCCAGTCTTTTCATATCAACCAACTGAGCCCTAACATTTTGCTGCAGAAGTTGGATATGCTGTACTTTTTCTATGACTTTGCGCTTCAGGACTTCAATTCTGCTTCTCAGATCTTCAGACACTTGGTTATAGGTATTATCACGGTCTGAAATAGAAAGTTATTGAAGTAGCTGCTGAGTGATTTGTCTGTAATTGCCAGCAAAAGAAAGGAAGGAAGGAAAGAGAGAGATAAAAGAAAGAGAGAAAGAGAGAAAGAGAGAAAGAGAGGAAGGGAGGAAGGGAGGAAGGAAAGAAAGGAAGGAAGAAAGAAAGAAAGAAGCTAGCTTGCAAATATTCCCAATTTTATTTTGGTTACAGTTTAATCTGTGAGTTCCAAACCTATGGGGCATTTTACTTTTGGATAATGTTATGCCCTGCAGCCATCCATGAATCTCAGTTAAGATGTCCTATTAGCAATTAGTAATCTCAAATAAATATAGAAGAAATTTCTTTGGAATTTTAAAGGTGTAATTTGGAGTTAAAATAATTGGTTTGATTGCATTCCAAATATTTTATAATATCCTTAATCAAGGGACTTGAACATATTGGATTTTCTTATTGATGAATTTTTCTTTTTATCTATAGATCTGAAATTGTTCCTAAGCTATTTTGGGTCAACAGGATCACTCACTTGCCAGCTAGTGTTGCATCACTGATTTTAAATGTCAAGTGTTTGTGAAGGTATAAAAAAGCAAAGCAAAACTTCAGAAATTGAGGCCTCCCTAGACTCACTGTCCGTGCCCAGAGTGAATGCGATGTTTCCTAACCCTAATGAGTAGACTCTGAGAATGATGTAGCTTGGCTCTATATTTTAAATTTAAAAATCTACCTAATCAGCTCAGTGGAGTCTGAGGGTTGAACTCCCAGCTTTGTGTCTTTGAATAAGTTCCTTGACCTCTCAGTTTTCACCTCTGCAAGGCAGAAACAAAAATATCCAACTCAAAGAGTCTGACCCATCCTGTTTTCAGTATATACTGTTGAAAAGAACACACTTAAATTCTTGTTTTTAATCCAAAATTCTGACTTATTTTGTGACCTTAAACAATCTCAGTTAACATCTTCTACTTTGAAAAAATAACAAAACAAAAGCTCCCCTTAAAATTTTCAGGGATGTTATGAAGGCATGTATTTCTACACTAAGTACTTTGGGATGAAATTAACATAGATATAAGCAGATATCATATTTATTTAGGATTTTTGTTGTTTCTGTTATAAAATCAAAGCAGTAAACATGTAATACTTACTATTGGATGAGACAAGATCGCCTCTCAAAATTTCCATTATATTAATGGTCACTGAGTTAGAATCCTTATTGTTCTTCTGATATTCAAATAGTGAATTTTTGAGCTTATTTATTCTGTTTGTAAAATCTTGATTGACTTCATCAATCAACCCTTTCATCCTGCAGCCGGAAGGGCATTTGTAGTTCTGAAAGTGAAGAGAGAAAATTACAGTAAGGATCTATCTCTTGGATTCAGAATAATTTTGCATGTTTCCATGCAGTCCCCATTTCTTCCTACCCTGTCTCTTCCAGATAAGTTGGCTTAAAAGTAGGTAAGAGGACTAGTTAGAGGTTGCAGAGAAATTCTGGAATGACGTTCCACTTAGCCATAAATTAGATGCCAGGAAATTGAGGCCACTATACTCAGGTGCCTAGTTTTGCCTGACCATGCAACTGAAATCCAGTCTGTTCACCCACTAATGATCCAGAGTTGGGGAGGTAATGAAACAGTGCTCTTGCTAGTAGGTTCCTTTTCTTTATTTGGTATGTAGGGAGCTATTCAATTATTTTCTATTTTAAAAAGTTCTGGGACCAATCGGGTCAGCCTGTGAGCCCCTCTAGCAATAGAGGGAAGGAATTTCCTGCTTCCCCAGCTAACTGCTTACCCAGTCTTCATCAGAGCAGAAGGGCCAGTCTGAATCTTTGCAGGCAGATTGATGCTTTTCCACAACCCTTGGGCCACGCACGCCTCCTCCTTCAGCTAGAAAGTCACCTTCACCAGTATCTGCAGTCTTTAAAGATTCATTCACATACACAAAAGAGAGCAACAGCAATGTTAGCCAGAAGAGGAGACACTGACATGCCTGTAAGTTCCCAGGAAGAGATGGCACTCTCACAAAGATTAAGGACACCAGCCACAGGGCTTCTGCAAGCCTCAGGTTTCTTGTCTTCAAATGGAAATCCCAAGACCCATTTTATGGAGTTGTTATGAGAATTAAAGGAGATAAAATGTACACATTTCTTAACTGTGTATGACACTAAATAAGCATTTGATAAATATTAGGAGTTTTAAAGAATCCATCCTAAAAGGAAAATTATTTGAATCTATAAAATCAGTTAAATTTTACCTTTTCATTTTTACTAATGACTGCAGACGGAAAGAAAGTTGAAAGCTATAGAGCTGTTTCTCCTGTAATTGCTGCTTCAGTAGAAAAAACCTACACTATCTTAACTTAATGTTCCTCTCTCCTTCAAGTTTCTATGTAACCTTTAGAGATGGATTCATAATCTAAAAGAATACCATTACTTCCTAAAAGCGTATTGCCTTACTAACTAATCTCTTCTGATACTGCAACGATGTTTCCAAAGATAATTAATTTGCTTTTTCTTTTGTTTTGACAAACACAGAAATAACCTTTCAGCAAAACTGTACGAAAACTAAAAGTTCTGTTTATTATGGGCAAGTAGCAAAAAATTAATAATTAAAGAAAACAAATCTTACCATAGAATGTTTTATTCCATTAACTAGCATTACAACGCACCAAGGCTTTATAGCAACAAGGATGGCAAAGAATTCTTGCCCTTTTTAAAACAAAACAAAACAAAATGTAGTAAGACTGAATGACCGATGCTAAAGTTTCCCTTGTGCGTTTGTGCACTCTCATCCATCTAAGATCTTCCTCTTGGGGTCATATTACCTTGTATTCTTGAGGTGTCAATCCCATCCAGGAGCTTTCCTCCCAGGCCTGGAGTTCATAAAGCTAAGAGTATGTCATGACATAGAACAGGTAGACTCTGACCTCCAAGCTCTTTGTGGAATAAGCACCAGAGAGAAAGCAAGAAGAGAAAATGAAAAGGACCATACCCATCCTGTGCCCACCACACTTAGGACCAGGCAGACGATCCTCATGGAAAACATCTTTTCTATGGGTGGGGCTGGCTCATGAGGAGCACTCCAGCTGAAAGAAAGGATTGCTTCTACTCCTAGTTCCCATCCCATTTAAATCTGCAGGAGGTTTGGTTAATCATTGGCTTTGTCCTGTGTAGACAGTCAACCCTCCCTCTACATCCTTTGTTCCTCCTATGCTGTTGGTGTCCCAGAAATTCTTGCTCAATTCCCCTCAGCTTGTTTGCTTCCGATAAGCTGTTGCAAAGGTAGCATTTGATTCTCCAGCCAATGATTAGGAGAAGATCTCACATTCCAGGAACAGGGTGGCTTTGAGAATGAAAAGAGGAGCATAGGAGGGTATATCCATATTTCTATACGTGAAAGAATACAGAAGTTGCTTAGTTAAGCTAGCTGTAGCCCCCAGTATTGGTGATTTAGCAAACAATATTTCACTTTATGCAGAAATTAGGGTTGGGTGATCTGGTTTGTAAAAAATAACTTTGGTGATAGGCTGGCCCTGAAGGCTTTCTATAACTTTATTTAGAACAGATTACTTTTCTCTATCTAAAATATAAAGATGACAGCAGCCCCAGGAGCCAAACATCTTAGGTTCATAATCCAAGCTGCACCACTTCCCTGCTCTATGTTCTTGGACAAGTTACTTTACCTCTTTATACCTCAGTTTCCTCATTTATAAACTAAGGATGCTGATAAGCTACCCCATGCTTTTATGAAGAATAAATGAGTTAATTCTTGTAAATCCCTCAGAACAGTGACTGTCACATAGGAAGTACTCAGTGAATTATGGGAGATCATAAAGTGCCATGAAAAATACCATTTCTTTCCTGTTTCTGTGCCAGCAATCTCACTTCTGAGTGTATTTCCAAAAGAAATGAAATCAGGACCTTGAAGAGATACCTGCATTCCCGTGTTCATTGCAGCTTTATTGACAATAGCCGAGATATGGAAACAACCTAAGTGTCCACTGATAGACGAGGAAATGAAGAAAATGTGGCGTATATATACACAATGGAGTATTACTCAGCCCTGAAAAACAAGGAAATTCTGTCATTTACAGTAACACAGATGAACCTAGAGGGCATTATCCTAAGTGAAAAGAGCAGATATAGAAAGACAAATACTACTTAGCCAGTTGTGGTGGTGGGCACCTGTAATCCCAGCTACTCGGGAGGCTGAGGCAGGGAGAATCACTTGGACCCAGGAGGTGGAGGAGGTTGCAGTGAGCTGAGATTTCACCATTGCACTCCAACCTGGGCCACAGAGTGAGACTCCCTCTTAAAAAAAAAAAAGAAAGAAAGAAAGAAAGGAAAAGAAAGACAAATACTATATGATCTTTCTTACATGTGAAATCTAAAATAGTCAAACTCACAGAAGAAAAGAGTAGAATGGTGGTGGCCAGGGCCTGAGGCATAGGATAAATGGGGGAGATGTTGGCCAAAGTTATGCAACATGAGTAAGTTCTGGAGTCTAATGTGCACCATGATGACTATAGTTGCTAATACTGTGCTGCATATTTGAAATTTGCTAAAAAGGTAGATCTTAAGTCTTCTCACCACACAAAAAAGGTAACGATATGAGGTGTTTTATGTGCTAATTAGATTAATTGTGGTAATCATTCGACAATGTTTATGTGTATCAAAACACCAATCAGCGAGAAGTTCCCCTTTGAAGGAAAATAAAAAAACATCAAGCTGTACAACCTAAATAATGCAACTTTTATTTGTCAATTATACTTCAATAAAAGTAAAAAAAAAAATTCAGCTTAGATTTGCCAGATGTATTAGGTTGGTGCAAATAGCAAATAAAAATAAGGGTGTCCCAGTTAAGTTTGAATTTCAGATAAACAACAAATCTATTTTAGTATAAGTATGTCTCATGTGATATTTGAGACACACTTAAAATTTTTTTGTTGTTTATCTGAAATTCAAAGTTTACTGGACATCCTGTACTTTATCTGGCAATCCTACCTTGCCTCAAATTCTGCTTCCTGTGTGAAGCCAATCCTAATAAGAGTAATAGCTAATGTGTATTGAATGTTTACTAAGTCTTGCATTCTTTGTTAGACATTTTGCAGGGTACCTGATTCAATGTCCAATTAAAAGTAATCTCATGTTCTTTCATACTTCCTTAAAGTGTGCACCACTAATGGCATTTATCATTGTAGGAGTACTGTCTGTCTCCTCAAGTAGATCATAAACTTGAGAACTGAAATGTTTTATTGGTCTTTATATTCTCCCCAAAAGGTGTGGGCCCTCATTGAGCAAGAAAGCATGAGTGGGTTCCAATGATGGGAAGTTGCCTGGCTGCCTCCCCCAGCACTGCAGACGTGTGAAGCTTTCTAAAAATGGCTGGAAGCCCTGGTGCAAGGCAGTGCACTGTCTGCTCTATGGAAGGCTCCTTGTCTGATCAAGCTCACCCCTGAGGCAGCTTGCTATGATTTCTAGAGCTAATTGCAGAGCAAGGAGGAAGACCCAGAGCCCCATCCAGGTTCCACAGGGCAATGATTCCATGAAAAGCTGGGTTATACTCACTCACAACATCGCACTGGCAAAATGTCAGGCTTAGCTAGGAAGGCGAGGCTTGATCTCTGCACACATTTTCCTTTGCCCACAAGAACTGCCACCTTTGGGAGGTGAACATGGTATATAGCAAAGAAGTTCCTGAGAGTAACCTGGTAGGCCTCAGGTGAGTCGGTTGAACGTAATCTGATTGAAGGTAAATTAACAGAAACAATTTGGTTGAATGCCACCACCCTAGTGCCATGTCAGGGTGTTTCCAAGGATGCCACCTAGGGCTTTATCCTTGCCTCTCAGAATAGCACATCTCACGCCCTTTCTTAATCCTGGCCTCTGCTCACACAGCACCTACTCAGAGAGCCTTCTCTGGCCACCTGATCTAAAGAGCTGCCATTCTCGCATGTCATTCCATTGACCCTGCTTGGTTTTTCCATACTGTACCTTATAACTCCTGGACAAGGTGTATTTGGGAAGGTATTTGTTTATTGTGTGTCTTGCCTACACTAAGCTTCCTGAGGCCAAGGCACAAGGACTAGCACAAATGCCAGGCATAGAGCAATTGCTGCTCAGTATCTGCTGGAGACATGGAAGGCTGTCACCATACAGTGGTGGCAATGCGTGGTGGGCTTTCCAGCATGTGAGGCCTGGATTCCACCTAAGTGACATGGGCAAGCTATTTAAATTCTCTGAGCTATAAATGAGATGATGATATTTGTCTTGCAGGATTGCTGTGAAGATTATGTAAAATGGTATATGTAAAATGTTGGCCATCCACAGCAGGAGCTCTAGAAACAGTAGCTTTTATTTTTTCTAGAATATCCCAATGCTCCATAATAAAATGTTCCCTTGTTTTGACTCTAGTGCCAGGAGTCCCTAATGAGGCACTTTTGTAGGTCACTCTTTGGCCCCACACTGCAGGCTGCTAACCAGGCTGGGCTCTCTGCCCCATGAACAGACTGTATTGTAAGCTTTGGAGGAGTAGGTTTTGTTTAGATGGAAAACTATGCAAATTAATAGGCAACAAATAATACGAGTATCATTTTTTAAAAAGCATGTGACAATAAGGGTATCTTTAAAGTGCAAAACGGGAAAAATGATTGAAGAAATTTTCAGTTGCTTAAATTATAATCTGCTGTGCATTGCCATTTTCTTTTTTCTTGTTTTTTTTGAGATGGAGTCTTGCTCTGCCACCCAGGCTGGAGTGCAATGGCGCGATCTTAGCTTACTGTAACCTCTGCCTCCCAGGTTCAAGCGATTCTCCTGCCTCAGCCTCATGAATAGCTGGGATTACAGGTGCCCACCATCATGACCGGCTAATTTTTTGTATTTTTAGTAGAGACGGGTTTTCACCATGTTGACCAGGCTGGTCTTGAACTCTTGACCTCAGGTGATCCACCCACCTTGGCCTCCCAAAGTGCTGGGATGACAGATGTGAGCTGCTGCACCAGGTTTGTCTTTTTCCTATAGATAACTACATCCTATTTGCCTTAGCTCTAATGAGAAGGATGTTTGATATATCTATATTTTTTAAGTTAATGTAATATAAACATTTAAGTATAAATGTTAATATAAACATTTAAGAGCATGAATTTACATATTTGTTATACCATAACTTTTAGCATGACTGGAATAGTTTTTACTAGTTTTAAGAGCTTCATTTGTATGGTATATAATGTAAACAGAAAGAGTAGAAATTCTATAGCTGTATGTTTCAGTTTTAAACTATATCTACTCATCACAACTTCCACAGGAAAAGTAAAATATATAACCGGTTATCTAGATATTTGCAGTTGTATAAATACAACTTAAAAATACAAAACAAAATGACAGCGTTATTTTGAATGGAGTATTTGTCTTACCCTGGGCGGATGCCAGAAATTAAATGTATTGATTTCTGAGAGCAGCTCACTCATTCACTCATTTGTCTAAATTTAGCAATCATTTACCCTACGTATATTATTTCTCTAGTCCTGCATACTATGTGCTTAAGATAGAAAGGAAAATAATGTATGGTCTTTTACTTTCAAGTCGCTTACAATTGGCGAGCAAGTCAAATACATTATACAGCTGAGAATTAAGTTAAACTATGTAAACTTGATATTTTGTAGGTCAAAACAATAATATTTGCAGTTTCATATGGTTTAATCTAATATAAAACAATGGAAAAATCTGTACGTTACATGCTGAGTTCTGTTGGAAAATACGGCAGAGTGATATATCATTTATGTATTGCTCTTTGTTTTGTTTGTGTGAGATATTTCTTTAAAATATTTAATTCAGGCCTCAAAATACAAGACGTTTCTGAAAAATTCTTGTGTCATCTATCATAAAAATCTACATGAATCTGTACATTCTTTCCAAAGACATTTGGTATCCTAATAACAAGAAGATAATGGTACTTTGACAGGAACTATTTTGTTAAAACAATATTAAGTGCATTCTTGGAAAGTACTAAAATTATTTTCTAAATTTTGAAATGACTAAATTATGAAAATTTACAAGATTTTGGCATTTATAAATACAGTCTGATCTAATGAATTCACTGGACAACATTGGCAAAGCTATTTAACTTTCTGTAGTTTTTTCTTTTTCTTTCTTTCTTTTTTTTTTTAGGGACAGCATCTTGCTCTGTTGACCAAGCTGAGTGTAGTGGCGCAATCATGGCTTACTGCACCTGAACTCCCTGGGCTCAAGGGCTCATCTCACCTCAGCTGCCTAAGTATCTGGGATTACCAGCTTGTGTATCTTATTTTCTCTATTTGTCTCGTGCATCTCAAGGGTGTTGCAAAAGTTTGTCTTTACTAAGATGCTTACTGTGAAAGGTAAATGAACTGGTAGGATGACTTATATAGGTGTGACTAATGGAGTGTTTAATGTTTATTTTCAGAACTCATCAATTTCCTGACCTCAAATGGTTTCCCCAGAAGTTACAGCTGCAAAGATAAAATAGGAATTTCCTTAATACCCAGAAGTGATTCTGAATTGCACTTAAGAACGTGAGGAGAAAAAAAAAAAGAGCCTTTTGTGATCTTGATTTATTCCATCACACTGTATTTCTCTTTAATCTCTTTATTCAGGAAAGGCACCCACCTTATTTTTTATAGTTGAACTGACTCTAGATTAATGACCACTTAATTGAATAACTTTTATCATTTTGAGATTAAGATCTATTCTGTTCCAATAATATAATAATAATTTTTTTTATCCTTAGGAATAATTTTCATGGTCTTTTACTTAAGTACTTTTAATCAAGTTCTCATTAAGTAGTTATAAGTGTGTGCGTGTGTGTGTGGGTGTGTGTGTGGAGAGAGAGGGAGAGAAAGAGAGGTGAAAGTAGTCTTTGAGTTTTCTTACTGTTTTATCTCTTTTCATTTTAACTGCAATATCAATTACATAATTCATTTTCAAGATTAATTTATCTTATCTATAATGTGCTTGATCTAGATATACTAATTTTTTGCACTTAACATGTATTAAAACTTAAATGCTAGCTTTGAAAAGTAAAACCATTATACAGATAATCAATTGATGTATTAATATCAGCAACATAGATTCATTCTCACACTGTACCTATTAAATCCATGATATTCAGCACGTTGCTAGGCTGGTTTCCCTGTGGTTCTTCTATTAAAGATTGGCAAACAAAATCTGCTGGTTGGTGTTGATTTAACAGTGACATGTTAAAAACTGGAGAAATATCATCTGCAAGGCATGTGGAATTTCCACAAACAAGGAATTATGTGAAAAAAAGGGGTAAGTCAATTACCAAGATCTATTTAATTATCTGCAGTATTTATTGGGCCCTATATTAATGGAAGGTTTTACAAAAAAATTTTACTTAGATAAAATTCAACAAAAAGTTAGTGAGAAAAACAGCAGAGAAACCTAAATTGAGGGACATTTTACAAAATTCATGATTGGTACACCAGAACAGACTTCCTTAATTTATGAAGGTTGTGAAAAGACAAAGAAAGACTAAGAAACAGGGAACCAGAGGTGATTAAGGAGATGTGACAACTAGATGTGATGTGGTATTTGGATGGGGTCCTGGACAGAAAAGGGACAGTAGTGTAAAAATTGGTGAAATCTGAATGAAGTGTGAAAGTTACACAGTAGCATGGTACCTAAGTTGGTTTCGTAGTTTTGACGAATGTACTATGGTAATGTAAGACACTAACGTTAAAGAAAACTGGGGCAGGGCATGGTAGCTCAGTCCTATAACTGGGGCCAGGTGCGGTGGCTCATGCCTATCGGGGCCAGGCATGGTGGCTCACGCCTGTAATCCCAGAACTTTAGGATGCTGAGGTGGGCGCATCGCCTGAGGCCAGGGGTTCAAGACCAGCTTGGCCAACATGGTGAAACCTCGTCTCTACTAAAAATACAAAAATTAGCTGGGTGTGGTGGCGGGCACCTGTAATCCCACCTACTTGGGAGGCTGAGGCAGGAGAATCACTTGAACCTGGGAGGTGGAGGTTGCAGTGAGCTGAGATCACACCACTGCACTCCAGCCTGGGCAACAGATTGAGACTCCGTTTAAAAAAAAAAAAAGAAAGAAAGAAAGAAAAGAAAAGACAAAGAAAACTAGGTGATAGGCTAGTGAATGCTGTATAGTACCTTTATACATTTTCTGCAAATAAAAATATGATTCCAAATTTAAAGCTTTATTTGAAAGCAAAAGAAAATATTAAAGTTTTAAAATTATATTTCCAAACTTAACATAATTCAAATCCCACACAGCAATACCAATCTTAGGAGTAAAAAACGACAAGAGTTAAAAAAAAATGTTATTTTTGTTTTATTGTCTCTGAAGCAGTTACATATATTATCTCACTTGACCCTTACCACAGCTTTGTGATGTAAGGAGAACAAATTATGAAGGAAAACATTTCCAGTCCAAGGTCTCTTCAATGTTAGGTCATATTGTTTTAATGTCACATTTTAACTATTTGTCCCTAAATATTTGAAAGCAGCCACTTTCATAACAGAGTGGAATCTGCCCTATTCTCTTTATCTGAGTAGAGTCAACATTCAGATTTATTTAGTGAGGATTCCCTACTTGCCTCAGTTCACCTCATGCTTTAAAGTTGCCAGTAGAAGAAAATCTGGGTGAGGAGCAGGGAAACCGGAGTGAGGGCCAAGGATACTGGATTTTGGATTTGGGAAACACATTTTTGACCCAGTTGTAGACATGATTAAATGTCATGATCCTGAATTTACCACGGTTTGTTCCTTCAAGCATTTCCCAATGAAATTGAGGTGAGCAAGAGCTTAAAATTGTGCCAGCTACCCTTCCCAGAAAGCTTTCCAGGCTACTACAGAGCAGTGTTCTGTAAGCCATAGTCGAGCCTACCATCAAGGCCCAGAATGAGCCAATGGCAACAGTATCATTTGGGCCAAAGCTCATGTTTATGATAACCATTAGTCTTTTCGTAATTTTTTTTTTTGAGTCAGAGTCTCACTATGTCGCCCAGGTTGGAGTGCAGTGGCGTGATTTCGGCTCACTGCAACCTCCTGGGTTCAAGCAATTCTCCTGCCTCAGCCTCCTGAGTAGCTGGGACAGTCACACGCCACCATGCCTGGCTAATTTTTGTATTTTTTTTTTTTTTTTTTGAGACGGAGTCTAGCTCTGACGCCCAGGCTGGNCCCAGAAAGCTTTCCAGGCTACTACAGAGCAGTGTTCTGTAAGCCATAGTCGAGCCTACCATCAAGGCCCAGAATGAGCCAATGGCAACAGTATCATTTGGGCCAAAGCTCATGTTTATGATAACCATTAGTCTTTTTCGTAATTTTTTTTTTTTGAGTCAGAGTCTCACTATGTCGCCCAGGTTGGAGTGCAGTGGCGTGATTTCGGCTCACTGCAACCTCCTGGGTTCAAGCAATTCTCCTGCCTCAGCCTCCTGAGTAGCTGGGACAGTCACACGCCACCATGCCTGGCTAATTTTTGTTTTTTTTTTTTTTTTTTTGAGACGGAGTCTAGCTCTGACGCCCAGGCTGGAGTGCAGTGGCGTGATCTCGGCTCACTGCAAGCTCCGCCTCCCGGGTTTATGCCATTCTCCTGCCTCAGCCTCCCAAGTAGCTGGGACTACAGGCGCCTGCCATCTCGCCCAGCTAGCTTTTGTATTTTTTAGTAGAGACGGGGTTTCACCGTGTAGACCAGGATGGTCTCGATCTCCTGACCTCGTGATCCGCCCGTCTCGGCCTCCCAAAGTGCTGGGATTACAGGCTTGAGCCACCGCGTCCGGCCCCAATTTTTGTATTTTTTAATAGAAATGGGGTTTCGCCATATTGCCCAGGCTGTTCTTGAACTCCTGACCTTGTGATCCACCCTCCTCAGCCTCCCAAAACGCTGGGATTACAGGTGTGAGCCACCGCGCCCAGCCCCTTTTTTTTTCTTTAATTTTTAAAAATTTTTTTTTATTTTGAGACGGGGTTTCGTGCTGTTGCTTAGGCTGGAGTGCAGTGGTGTAATCGCGGTTCACAGCAGTCTTGGCTTCCTGGGCTCAAATGATCTTCCGTCTTCAGCCTCCTGAGTAGCTGGCACCACACCATTCCCAGCTAATTTTTGAATTTTTCTGTATAGATGGGGTTTCTCAATGTTGCCCAGAATGATCTGGAGCTCCTGGGCTCAAGTGATCCTCCTGCCTTGGCCTCCCAAAGTGCTGGGATCATAAGTGTGAGTCACCATGCCTGGTGTTTTTTTCCTTCTTGAAGCAAAAAATATTAACAGACTTCTGGTATATAGATCATTAGTGGAGAATAATTACAATTGATGTACACTTTTATGAAGTGAGTTAATTCTGTAACAAACATTTGTTCCAAAATAATTTGTGAAATCTCTCTCCTGAGAATCAATATCATCAAAACTACGTTCTCTGATTTTAATGCAATAAATTTAGATACTAATTAAAATAGACAGTTGAAAACTCATAAACTTTAGAAAAAAAGTGTTCACTTCATAACCCTTGGGTTCAAAAGGAAATCAAGGAAAATTATAAAATACTCAGATTGTAGAAAGATCTTTTTTTTTCTTTTCATTCTGCTTTCAAACCACAAATTCACGTATGGATAGATCTTAAAAACACAATGCTGAAATAAAAAAGTGATAAGTATGATGAAGACTTCAGCAGCCATTCTCAAATGATTTGTGATGAAGGACCAGTTTTATTAAAATTCTAATCAGCCACAACCAATTTTTTATATAATACAACGAAAATAATTACTAAAAAATGAAATGTTAAAAGTAATGATATTCAAAATATAGGCCCAAATTTTATTATGAGATTTGAAAGATATAAAATTCTATCTCAATAAGTATAATCAGAACAAACATAACAGGAAAAGTTTCTCCATGCTAATTCTCAATTTTGTACTTAATGCAGAAGAGTAACAGAAGTTTGGGGACCAGTATTCTGAGTAACACTAATTTATAGCATAATGTCATTTGTATAATTTAAAAATACATACGTACACAAAAAATCCATGATTTATAAGAATGCCTATAAATGAAGAAACAAACATCAAACCTATTAAGGTGATTGTTTATTAAGGGGAAGATGGAACAAAAAGGAAATGTGAATAAATAAGAATCAACCAATCAACAGAGTGACCCAGCACAGAACAATGAGAATGAGGTACTGGGAGTGTGATAACTCAGCTTCTGTATCTGCACACGCGCACACACACACAGACAGACACACACACAAACACACACACACACATGCATGCACAAACACAAAGAGATAAATGAAATGTAGTCTTTCCCACACTCTTGATCTCTTTCACCAACTTATTTATTTATTTATTTATTTTGAGATGGAGTCTCCCTCTGTTGCCCAGGCTGGAGTGCAATGGTACGATCTTGGCTCACTGCAACCTCCACCTCCTGGGTTCAAGTGATTCTCCTGCCTCAGCCTCCCAAGTAGCTGGGACTACAGGTGTGCACCAACACATCCAGTTAATTTTTAGGTATTTTAATAGAGACAGGGTTTCACCATGTTGGCCAGGATGGTCTCAATCTCTTGACCTCGTGATTTGCCTGCCTCGGCCTCCCAAAGCGATTGTTATTTTCCATCCACTTTGACTCATCTTACTATCTTTAACTTTTTCTCCTCTTGCAGCTACATCAAAGTGATAAGAAATCAACAGGTATGCATATTTCCCACAGGGTTGAATGTGTATTTTCTTTTTACCCTTTTCATCTGAATAAACTGAAGGTATCTCTTATAAATACCTTGGCTAGTTTATACTAATTAGAATCAGAGCAAAAGAATTTTGGATCGTGGAAAGATTTCAACTATGCTGTCTATACATTTATTTTTTCATTTCTCACTCACTTTCAACCCACCCACAGATATGAAACAGAATCTTCAGAGGTATATTATAAAATCTCAGTACTTGGTCAGTAAGTCATCACCCCTCTCTGTTGATTCAAGAACTCTGCTCTGCAGTTGTACGGTTTGAAGTCACAGTATCACTACACCTGATAACTTCCTTTGGAGAAGCTTCCCTCTGTAGGTTTGTCACGGTGTAAGACACGACCCATCTGCTTTGCACTTAGCCTCGCTACTTTTCAGTGACTAGAGTTTTTCTGTGTCCAGAAATATAAAGAGGAGGGCTTAGCAACAGTCACCTGTGATTTGAGCTGTGAAAAAAAATATATAATCTGTCTCTGGAAGGCCCCAAACTCTTTTTTTCACTTAAAAGTTTTTTTGGTAGATTTCTCAACATAACCCTTTCAATTGCCACTTTATTTGAGGAGACATGACACAACTGAGTCTAGAAGGGTTTTTCATGCTTTACTTCTTACTGTAGCCCTTCAGTGCTCACCGTTGGATAATAATAACTAAACTAGTTGAATTTTGAAATTCATTTTTTTTTGTCTCTATCTCATTGGGTTGCAAAGTTAACCACAAAATTAATATGTACTCATTATAACAAGCCAAATAATGCAGAGATATCTAAAGAAAACGTTAGCAGCCCCTTTCTACCAATGAATGCTGGATTGTTCAACATGCAGATCAAGCTTGTACTCAGGATACCTACAAAAATCAGGAGACTCCAAAATGTTTTTGAAAGAATGCTATAGTTGAGATTTCAGAAGAAGCACTGGACAAGTAATCATGGGAGACATCAGGAATCTTTAGACTTCTTTATATTTATTTTGTGTTTTAGTATTTTTTTGTTTTTGAGACAAGGTCTCACTCACTCTGTTGCCCAGGTTGGAGTGCAGTGGCACAGTCACCGTTCACTGCAGGCGCAATTCCCCAGGTTCAAGCGATCCTCCCACCTCAGTTTTCCTGGTAGCTACGACTATGGGTGTGCACCACCATGCCTGGCTAACTTTTTTTGGTATTTTTTATGGAGACAGTTTTACCATGTCACCCATGCCGGTCTTGAACTCCTGGGCTCAAGTGATCTTCCCACCTTGGCCTCCCAAGTACTGATTACAAGCGTGAGCCATCGTGTCCAGCCATGTTTTAGAATTTTCATGTAATTATATATTGTAGATTGGTTGAGAGGAGAACAAGTATGTACAAATAATGATATATGTCAAGACTATATTTTGTACATAAAGTATATGTATATATAACTTTACATAACTTTTATTTTAGAATTATTTTACATCTTAAAATTTCACTTATTTTGTAAATATTTCATCATAAAAGCTATTGTGCTTATTATGTAATCATTATATTCTATTTTATTTACTAATAAACTATCTTGCCTGTCCATTCTTCCACTGTTAAATATTTTAATTTCCTACTAATATGAAATTTATGTCTATATTTTTATTTCTGTATATAACTATTTTCTTTTAAAAAATGATTTTCTTGGGATAAATCACTGGAGTGATATTGCATGAAAACTCATCAATATTTGTGTATCTCTTCATAGCTATGACCAAATTGCTCACACAAAGAATTTTATAGGTTCACAAAGGGTATACTGTATGCATTCTGGGTTTAGAAGTGGTTTGGAGGATGACAAGATGGTAGCAGGTGAGGCTGGATGTAAGAAAGGGAACAGGAAGTAGGTGATTGCCCTTATCCATGCAAGAGATGTGTATCTCAACTACAATGGTGACAATCGGTATAGAGGAAAAAAGTGAATATGATAAATATTTAGGAGGTGAATTCAGCAGACTTGATGAGTAATTGGATATAGGGAGGTATAAATTGGATATGGGGAGGAGGATTAGAGGATGAGTCACTTTTTTTTTTTTTTTTTTTTTTTTTT
>NW_016805059.1:3632443-3645441 GCF_001698545.2 Rhinopithecus bieti | reverse complement strand
TCTTTTAAACGTCTCCAGCCTGTGAATATATAATAAAACAAAAACCATATTAATAGATATAATTTTCTCCATTTAAAAAGAAGAATTAAATAGGAATGATTTTGGGGTAATAAACAATGAAAATATCTAAGAATTTGAAACTCTAAAATTTTCTCCTATTTTATTAAGTACGTACTAAAATATTTGATATAATAAAAATAATTTACCAGAACAAAATAAATGACAAGTGGTCATTAAAATGCAAATAAAGTCAATCATTTTATTATTATACATTTAGGAACAAAGTTGAAATGTCTCCTCAAATAAACAATTTTAAATAATTCTGATGTCAATAATTTGGAAATACAGTCCTAAATGAGTTTTAATTTCCATTGGAGGCTAATTATCTTTAATAGAAGACTTGAAATCAATAAATATAGTAATAGAAAATAGGACGAAACTTTCAGAGAATTTCTGAAACTTTGTGGGTCAGTAGAAATTAGCAGTTAATTTTCTACGAATCATCCTCAGTGTAAAATGAGTCATATTCTGTTTCCACAGGGTGCTCTGGTCTGACCTGTTTGGCTCCTCCCAGGTGGTGTTGCTGTCCTTCTCCAATGGTGAGTCTGTTGAATGGGATTATCTTCATAGTGGTTTTCTTCATGGAATACCACCGGGATTTCCAAGTGGCCCAAATAATTCCATTATCATAACCATTAGGAGTAGATGCTTTTGAGTAAGTGCCACCTAAAACAAGTGGTAGATGTACATATCATTATTCCGGAAACTTTTTACCTCTGTAAGTCTGTGAAGAACTGTCTGTTATGAAGTGCATTGCCAGTTACATAAAATTTATAGCGTTATCTGCTAACTAAAAATGTCCCCAAAGATTCCTAAAATCTCAATTTATAATTAAAATAAACATATTATTAAACAACATCTGTGTTGTGACTCATGGTCACATCCACACTTTAAATTTATTCACTACTAGTAGGACTAGAAACCCAAAGTTCCCTAATTGGCCTCTTTCCCTAAGCTTATCCATCCTGGATTCAGCTACTGCAGACCATCTTTCCTCATGCAGGTTAGAAGAGAAGGAGCCACCAAATTCCCAATTAGGTCATCTCAGGTTATTTGAAACCACAATTTTATTGGTTAATTGAGGAGCTTTAGGAAATAGTTCTGGAATGTTATTTTATGTCTCCATTATAAAGTGCAACCTCCATTGATTTGCCTTCTCCTTGTCCTATGGAAGCAGATCTCGTGTAATTTTGTAAAGGGCTTGTCAGAGCACAGCACTGGCATGAACCACAGCTTGGCATGGCTCCCCGGGTCACAGAGATCAAGCATTTTCTCTTAGAGTTTCTTCTCATTATATGGTTTGTGAGTGCAGAGATAAGTTATGTTTCTCCAATTTAAAAATGTTGTGAAAAACAAACTGTTACTTTAAATAAATTTTGCAAAGTTTCCTGGTTGGTGATTGGCTAGGACATCAGGAGGTAAGGTTGCTCATCTCGGTAGATAAGGAGACTATGGTTTGCTACAAGCTGGAATGGGTTGGAAGACTGGTTTCACTCATCTACCCAGCAGATATGTGTGAGGAAGCCCTACTGATGCTAAACAGGTCTGGTCTGGGTTGTTTGGCTTTCCCCAGATGGTGTTGCTGTCCTTCTCCAACAGAGAGTCTGTTGAACGTGACTATCTTCTTAGTGGTTTTATTCATGGAATGCCACTGGAATTTCCAAATAATGCCATTATTGTAATATGGATCCTTTAGCATCGGTAAGGCTTCCCCACATGTAACTGCTGGGTAGATGAGTGAAACCAGTGTTCCAAACCATTCCAGGCTTATAGCAAACCATAGCCTCCTCATCCAACCCCCATCCTAAAATAAGTTTCTATTATCCTCAAACTGGTCTCTTCTCTCAAGCGTTCACAAACCTCTGCCCTTACCAGTATTTGCCTGCTCTTTATTCCGTTCCTCCAAACACCTGCTCACTGCGTGTATCTGACACAAAGCTCATGGGAAGCCAGGTTAATGTGTGAACAAGCAGCCATAGAGTAATGTTAATCTATCCAGATCATATATGTAGTATGTCTAAAGGAGATAACACAACCCACAGTGCCAGTTATGATAGTGATCGTTTCAGGTATAATGCCAAGCCACTGGATATTTTGCAGCAGGTGTATTTCTTTAGGAGGGCTAATTTTACGCATGAACTTGGTATTATCCACTTCCAGTTTCAAAGAACTTAGTTGAAATAAAGAGGCATGAGAAAATCCCTACTATCTTTATAAATTATTCTTCATTTCTTTGTATCTATTTATTATTTTTTATGAAAATACTATACATTATACATTAATTTGGAATCTAAGAAAGGAAAACATACCTTGGTAATAAACTCCATTGAGGTGGCCAGCATGACACTTGTTCATCCACCAACCAGATCCATCCTGTTCAGCACAGTTGCCTTCAAACTTATCATTGTCATTGTCCCAGGTACTGAACTGCATGCCATTGTGGGATGTGAAAAACTTGTCGCTAGGATCGTCGCCAAAATCATAGCCATCAAAGGCATCTCCAGCATCTCCACCAGCGAAGTAGGCATACGTTAGGCGGTACTTGTCAGCTTCAGGTCCCACCTTGAACGTGGCATAGTCTGCAGTACTGAGAAGAAGGAAATACAGCCATCACGTGCTGACTCTCCTCAGGGATCTCAGAATTTCACTCTTTCGTAGGATAGTTCCTTGGAATTTTTGACTTTGTTTCTTAGGGCTAAAATGTGCTCATCGAGTAAAGTTTTTTGCAAGTCTGGCAAGAGGCAATGGATATGTGAACCAGTCCACAGCTCATTAATACTACCCGGGAGGGGCCAAAAAGCCTTTGAAGCATCTCAGTGAAAACTAATAATTACACTCACTTGAATGCTTTTTTGCTTGTTTCATTCTAAGATCAAATCCAGATGTGTGGATGACTCTAATTTCATATTTCCTACTTTTATTGAAATGTTGTGCATTGCACACACGTTATCATAGATCACATAAATTATCTGACGGTGAGTGACCCTTAATTATTGCACTAAACTTGAAGGAGGTACAGTTCCATTAGCCACTCTCACCACCTGAAGGGTTAGGTGCTGCTAAAGGGATTTTCTTTCTCAAATCAGTGTGGTAGTGGCAAGAAGGAGAGCTTCTGAGGGCATTACACAATCAAAGGCTTCCCTGTGTGGTCCAAAGCACGTGAGCTGAGGAATTAGAGAGATTCTTTCCTAGAAAAAATTGTGCAAGTGGGCCATAATTCTATAGAGTGGAGTAAAAAATGGGCCTTAATGAAGGAACAGAAATTTCCGGAAAATATTTAACCTCTTTTCTAATCTCCGGTAACTGGGAAATGGAAGGTCCTTTCCTAGAAGAAGGTCTACTGGCTATAGCTCTTTCTGGATTAAAACCCAACCAAACAATAAAAAAAAAATCCGTATGTTTGGAGACAATATATTTCACTATTCCTTAAACATAACAAGAGGGTTGGATATTTTTCTGCACTTTAATTAGGTAACAATGCTTAAAACCTTCAAATATCTCAAGCAAAAAGAAGCCTCTAGATCACCAAAAGAGCTAGCTGGTTTAATTTTAGGGTAGCTCATGATTTGACAGAATAAATGGCCATTAAGGCACTGGGAAGTCTGAAGAGGCTGTATTTGCTTTTCAACCAAGATAGTTGTTAAGAGGACAGGCTCTAAAGTTAAACTACTTGAGTTCGAATTCTACCTCTACCACTTATCAGCAATGTGACTTTGAGCAATTAATCCATAAAATGGGATTAATAATAATACCTGTTTCATGAAGTAGTAATTTAGACTAGATAAAATTATAATTTTATGCTCAATTTCTGGGACAGATTAAAAGTTCAGTAATTAGCTATTATTCTGAACGGTGCCAGGGTAATTAGATTGTACCAAAACACTCAGATTCATCCTGAATAGAATTTACCTTTTTGGATTGCCCAGGAGCCAAACTGACTCCTGGAGAAAATAGTGGCTGAATATGCTGTTTGCATTTGTCAGGCTGCATTTGCCATTGTCTATTGACAGTTGGAAAGTGCACATTCCAGACAATCTTTACAATAAAAAGTTAGAAGTCATTTCAAAACAGTACCTGGTTCTGCCATTCCAGTCTTCCAGTTCCACTCTTAATGCATATGGGATGGCAGACTGTGTGCTTATCAAATGAATCTTCTCATTTCCCAGCCAAAATTCTGTTGTGCCAGTAGGAGACAGATGTCCAAATCCTTCCTTATATTGAATCCAGTTTTTCTTGAAATCCACACTGCCATCAAGTCTCTAATTACACATTTGCATGGGCAAAAGGAGAAAATAGATTATCAACGCATGTAAAGAGAATGCTACCAACATTTTGTCAAAAATATGGAGCATTGGTTCTATCAACTCACAACTAAGTGATCTTGGCCAAGCTACCTCAGTTTCCTTATCTATCAAATAGGAAAAATGATGCTTACTTTTTAGGGTTGCTGCAAGGATCATGAGAGAGAATATATGAGAAATACTTAGGAGAGTTCCTGGCACATCATAAATTCTAAATTAGTGGTAGTATTGAAAAGATACCTAGACGACTTCAGAACTCTGACTGGATATTACTGATTCTTACACTTATGATGGAACCTATTGCTCAATTGGTGTCTGACAACTAATGCTTCCACCATTCACTCCCTCTGAGCACCCCCTGTAGGAACAGTTGTAACAGTGGTAGGAGGTAAACAGCGGGTAAAGGAGCCAAGACTCCTAGTGGGTATCAGCAAGTGGCAGATGCAACAAAGGTTCCTTGTCTTGGGGCAGCCCAACTGTGTCCTCTGGTGTGTGAAAGGGTGGTGGTGGTGGCGGGGTGAGGGTGAGGGTGTTAGGCTTCATTGTCTTGTAATGGGCAACCTCAGGTCTTGACCTACCTGACAAAAGAGTTTCCTTCTTTTTCTTTGTCACTGTGGTACTGATTATGTGCCATCATGAATCTACAAAGTCAGTGCCAGCACAATATAGTCAAGTCACAAACTCTGAAACTATACCACCTAGGTTCAAATGCTGATTCTGTTGCTTATTAGTTATGTGGTCTTGGGCAAGTTATTTAACTTTGTGTGCCTCAGTTTCCTTTTCTGTAAATAGGAGTAACAGAAGTACCTTCCTCTTAGGGCTATGGCAAGGATTAAATGAGCTAGTGTTCACAAGGTGCTTAGAAAAGTATCTGCCATATGGCAGAAACAATGTAGGCACTTATTAAATACACATGGTGAGGAAAAAATTACCTTCTGTAACACAGTCCATCCATTTCCAGACCCATCAATTTCACAGTAGACTAAGAATTGCTGGTTAGCTTTCAGAGGTTTGATAAAGTAAAGCCCGCTCTGTTTAGCTCCCTTATTGGCAATGTCTTGACAATCTGGAGAAGGAGAATTGACTTTTACTGTGGTTTGAAATGTAAGTAAGACTGTGCCTGCCTTGAAAAATAGTTTTTAACATGTAGTAAACTATTCATTTTCCAAGAATAATTTTCTTACTTTTCACATCACCATTCCTTTTAAACTCTTTTTTAGCTATTCAAGAAAGGTCTAGACAACTGAAATTCTTAAACTTAATGGGTAGCCACTTTCTAAACTATTCCTATACATTCTAGTACATACTCTCTCCTTTACATTATTTACTTTGATGAACCTGATCCCAATATAACCTTCATCAGTTACCTTTCCCAGTGGTATCATGGATTTGCACTGTGTCTTTGCAAGGTTCCTGGCACTGTGCTTCAAGCTGGGCCACCTTCTGTTTCAGGTTACCAATCTTTTGATTATTTGTATTATATATTTCCTGCAAAAATCTATGAACAGAAACATAAGATAACAAAAATAAGAAGACAAAATAAGTATTCCTTTCAGAAGAGTAATTTTGTATTTTCTTTGGAAACTGCTAACTAAATATTTTATCAAGAATTACTTTCTGATAAATTATTCCATTCTTGGGGAAAATGTAAAATTATATCACTAAATTAAGATGAATTAAAATTATAAACTTTTGAAAAAAAAAAACAAAATCAATCAAAACAGGAATACAATGTGAACCTGAATCTTTTCACTTAGAATGGGGCATATTGTTTCAACTCCAAACACAAATAACAAAGTCCTTGTCAATAAACAAATGTCATTGATACTTTGCTTTTTACTTTATGCATAAGGGGCAGCAGATAGGAACTGTGATGAGACTGGTTAATAGGAACACCCCCTTTTGCTTTAGAAGTAGGAAAGGCTCAGTTCAGTAATTCACATGTGCTGAAGCAGTATACCTTTCGCATGTGGATCTATTGAGGTTATACTTACAAGCTTCAATCTAAAATATAACTTACACAGGGAAAGGATCTGGAACGTTATTGTATGTAAAATAAAACAACAGATACTTCCCCTTTCTTCTTTAGTGTTTTTGGTTACATAGCTTTGAAAATGGACTGGGGGAAGTAAAATCCTACTTTTGTAGTTACTTACAGGGTGGCTTGTAAATATTCAAAAATGATAAAAAACTGTCTACAATGCATAAACTGTTCTTTCTTTGAAGTAAAAAAGGGTAGACAAATTATTTGTCCACGTTTTCCCTCTACTTTGTCTTAGGCAATTTCTGTACAATAACCTCCTTCAACTTCAATGATGGACAGTAACAATGCAAGTAATAATAACAACAATAATAACAAGGGCCCTCTGATAGCAAAAAGAGGAGGAATCTTTCCTGGGCCATTCTCCCTAGCTACTATTTATCCCTATTTCTCAAGCTGCTTTGAGAAAAATTTAGAAAAAAAATTGGGGAAAAATGTTAAAACTGTATCCGAAACCTTATGTTCAGAAAGTTTGTGAGTCTCTGAGAAGCTGTTAACAGAGACATTCACTTCCAAACGAAGGGAAGAGACTGTGCAGGTTCATTCTGCAATGATCAACATGAGCTTTGCAATGTTTGCTACACTTAGTCTCTTAAGATATGTTTCTTCCTGCTCCACCGTCAATATAATTGACTTTAGGAGCCAAAATCCTTACTATGCCTCTGTTTGCTGATTTTTTTAAACCACGAATTTGTCAACATTTTTATAAAAAGGATTTGTTTTCAACACCCAAATTCCTGTGAGGTTGATTTTATGTTGTAAGATAAATGGGAGATGGGGAAAATTTTTTTTATAAATATGGTCAAACGAGCATTTGAAGACATCTAGAACTTCTTTCTCCAATGTGATTATTAATTAGCAATTATAACCCAGTATAATTTATATTGCACTAAAAACTTCTATCTCCACTATGTTCAACATAATCAGGCATAATGCCACTGGGATATTGTAAATGGGGAAAACACATTAAAAATTACTTTCACTCAAGTATGGAATATTAAATAAAAATTAAATCAGTCTTGCAGAGCAAATTGAAACAAAATCCTTACCGAATACTTGCGTCATGTGTTAAAATCAATGCTTCATATTTCATAATTTCTTCTAACATCTTCCTGGACTTCAGAGTAGCAGTGTCTATCGTATCTGTAATATAGGATCAGAGACATAAAAATCCTTAAGCAAATAGAACAACTAAAACAACAGCAAAAGAACTTCGCAGATTATTATTCTTATTTTTTGGTGAGTAGTCTTTATTTTCTCACTTGGTTTTGATGATTCATCAGGATTATAACTGAGTTGGATTGCTTTTATCAGCTCTTTGACTTCTGCTGTTTTGTTTTCAACTTGATGTAAGATGTCTTCCAAAGACTGTAGATCCTTGTCTACTTTGGTTTGATAAGTAGACAGGAAATCTGCAATGCCACAGGTAGTTGGACAATAACTACCCTGAAAATACAACAGTGATTAAAAATGTTGACAGATGCTACACTTAAAATCTATTAAGAAAAATAGGTAAAACCTAGACTATGTTTTTAAAAAGTTGCAAGTGCCAGATGATATTTATGAGGGAATTATTTCTATTCCTCTGCCCCTCTCCAGTTCACACACAAAGAGAGAAACAAAAACTACTTACGAATCTTTCATCTAAGATGCAGCAGTTGTCTCTGGTAGCAACATACTAAAAGAGAAAAAAATACAGAAATTTCACTAGTTCATTATCTGCTTTATTTTCCAGCTTTCCATTTAAAACAATGTTTTGTGAAGAGCAAACTTACTGCCACACATGTTGAAGAGAGAAATAAAAGAGCATAGAAGTAGAGAATTAAATTCCGGGGGTGCAAGGACCAACTCATGATGTCTGGGTGCTCGGAGCTCCGAGCCTTGTAGCGTCAGCACTGTCACCTCTCAGGCTCCAATTGTCCCTTTATGTAAGCTCCTGGGACAGCCAGGACTGCAAGTGGCTGGAGCTGATCACGGGACCTCCTTACCAGAAGGGTGGGGAGGTCTTTCCCGTTCCTTTTTCCTCATCCTGGCCCCCAATCTACACTGTCAGGTTCCCAGATTTTGCACAGAGGTTGAAGCTCCTCCTTTTTGGCCCAGCTCAAGTTTTTTGCTCTGATCCAAAATTACCTGCAAAGGCTAGTGAAGCATTATCCATTGCTGTGAGGAGGAGGGGAGTCCTGGAGGCTGTGTGGTGCAACTTCTTCCAGTACATGGCTGAGAGCAAACAGATCTGACCTCAAACTGAGCAAACCCAGTCTATCCTTAAGATGGGGCCTGCTGCCATCACCCAAATTACTGAAAGAACTTTCTCAGTCTAGGGATCAGTTAACATTATTATTTTTAACCCGTGGCTGTGACAGGAGGAGACTGACTTCCCCCATGTCCCAGTACACTATTCCCAGGAACGAATGACCCTGGAAATACACTCCTGTCCCTCTGTGTTGTGTTCATAGGTCCTCAGCGTGCCGCGCCGCAGGGAGCCTTTCAAGCTCATCTTCTTCTTCGCTTGTCTCTGAAGATGGGCATGGCACCCCATCTGCCACAGAGAGAAAAGAGCCAGGAGCCCACTTCATTGTTCCTGTGGTTCCATCAAGCTATCTCAGAGGAGAGAAAAATCCACCTCCCTTGTATCTGAGGAGAGTAGAGGCATAGCTGAAGGAAGAGGGTCAAAATGAGATGCTGGAGAGGGGCTATCATCTCTGTTTGACCCTTACAGCGTCCTTGTGTTTGGGAAAACATATCTGTCATCACTGCCTATTGAGACTTATCATTGTGCATTGCACTATTATTAATGTCTCTATTTTTGGTTATTCTTCATTTCTTCCTCTGGAACCAAGCTTATTATAAGTTTTGATGAAATACATTAGTGGGAGAAATGCCTCCAGTTTGAAAGAAATGCTAATACTTTAATGTTTAATTCTGTCTTTACAAAGGAATATTTATGTGACTCAAAAACAAAGATAAATGTTCACATTCAGTAAATAATCAATAATTATAACAAAATGAACACATCAAAACCAGATCTGTTGCTTTTCCTCTCCTCCTTAATACATCCCTCTCTGACTTAGCAGTTATTGTCAATCATATCACCATACCACCAGCCAATTAAGTCTCACAATCTTTCTCATCCATCTTTTTTACTCAGCTGATCAGTTGTCAATCATGTCAGTTGAATTAAACATTGAAGTGTTAGTATTCTTTCAAACAGCTCTACCTCAGATAGTATTTGTAGCAACCT
This sequence comes from Rhinopithecus bieti, assembly GCF_001698545.2. Taxonomy (NCBI): domain Eukaryota; kingdom Metazoa; phylum Chordata; class Mammalia; order Primates; family Cercopithecidae; genus Rhinopithecus; species Rhinopithecus bieti. Next base: position 3,635,798 of record NW_016805059.1, on the reverse strand, counting down.
TATATTACATGTATACATGCAGTATCCACTGCATTAGATTGTAAACTGATTTCTATGGCTACGGCATCTAACGCATGTAGCTATACTTAACATAGTTGTAGTTAAAACTCAGTAACTATGTAATGACTTGAATCAGTTGCCTCTGTGAAGAAGTATGGGATGCAGAGGTGGAGGACAGGGTTGGAAAAAAAGGTTTCATTTTTCTCTGTAAACATTCTGTATTTAGAATTTTGAATGAATATAAATATTATCTACTAAAATATATATAAAATCAAAACATGTAATTATTGATCATTCACAAAGATTTACATAGTACACTGATAATCACTTCCTGCTAACTTTTTAATATGATTTGAATATGAAAGGTGAGTCAGGCATTGCCTTTACCTTTAAGAAGTGTATAGCTCAATTGGAGAATGTATAAATACATAGTTGTTAAGAGCTTTGGAGTCCATCTCCCCAGGTTTGAATCCCATCTTTACAATTTACTGACCGTGTGATTCAGTACAAATTACTCAATCTCCTTGAGTTCTATTATCCATGTCAGTAAAAGAGAGATAATACTTATGATATGGTATTTACTTAATAGGGCTATCACTAAGATTTAGTGGGATAATGTGTTGAGCACATTGCCCAATTCTTGGTAAGTGTTAGTAAATGTTTGTAAGGTTTATGAATTACCAAATGTATTTGGTATACAATCTACATAAATAGGAAACTCATTTATTAGAGCCGTTATTGGTAGATTTGGTTCATGGGGAAAAAGCTTTGTTGTTCCAGCTACAGAAAGTTCTCTTTAATAAAAAATCTGTTGCAACTGACTGCAGTCTCATTCTGTAAGACTCCCCAGAGAAGAAAGCACCTGGTCATTTAGTTTAGGAAATTCCATCCAAATTGATTTCATCAATCAAAGATCAAATGATAATATAAATGGATTGCATGCCTTATGAGAAGGTATACTTCCTATCAGTAAGAATGTTCAAGCAAAGTATGTTTAGACAGAGCATGTCTTTGTGGTTCTTTTTGCTGAAGACCATAAAACATTAGTTTGTCGAATGCAGGGTAACAATTCATGCAGCCACAGGTTGAGTTTTGAGCTCCTTAACGTCATAAAGTTTCATTGATTGTCTTAATATATATAATATTCACAAAGTTGAAAAACATTTAAATTGAGGACATTAGAAATTCTATCTCATCCCATTTGAGAAGTGGAATACTTGTATTACCAGCTTTTAACTGACTTGTATTGGAATCTAGATGTGTTATCACAATTTTAGAGAAAATAATTTCCTTTTACTACAATCTCAAGTCCTACATCCAAATCATATAAGACAAGACACTTGCTCTCTGAGAAAAAAAAAAAAAGGTCAACATTGATTTAGCGGTCTACATTGGCCATGTATTCAATCTAGTATCACTCAGGTTTATTAAATTTTAACTAGTTTTATCATGTTTGGGCCAATTTTTTCTTTGAAAATGATAAATGATTGATGAATTCCAGGAATGAAGAATATTTCTTAAATCACAGTTCTTCTACTTCCAGGTATTTTTTTTGAGATAATAGCATAGGTAGTATTTAAGCCAAAATAATCATTTAATGTAATTCTGAGGTCAATGGGCTTGTTTATTGAAATATGTCCCAAATTCCCTATCATCCAACCGTTTGTGTTCTGATTTGAAAACACAAATCTACAGCTAACAGTCTTCATGTATACTGATAATTTACTCTGTGAGTCAAGTCTGTTACGTTCATCTTTGCTCCAAAATTATTTGCTGAATTTAAATTTGACTATGTAGAAAACTTCTTGACCTGGTGACAAATGATATAGGCCCCAAGGAATAATAGGAAAGAACTACCAATTTTGAGCATCTTCTTTATGCTAGATATTATGTGGTAGTATAGTTGTTGTTGTTGTCATGTATATTCTCTCATTTAATCCTCACCACAAGCCTAGGAAGTAGATATAATTACCTGTATCTTATTAATGAAAAAAGAAAGGCCTAGAGATGTTGTGTAACATATGCAGGGTCCATGTGCCAGAACAGGAACTCAAACCCATGGGGCCCATTGCCTGTGCTTTTAACAGTGAATCTTAATATAACCATGAAGCACTTCTTAATTTAAAATAATACACAGATACAAGGTGTTATGAGACTCAGTTATTCACTGATAGAATGGATTTTAAAGATGTGTGTATGCATCTATATAAGTGTGTGTATGATTATTTGAACACGTATTTACATCTATCTATCAACTTATCTATCTTCTTCTCAGGGTTAGAGACAAGATTTTGTGAATGATCTTTTACAGTCTTCGAGTATTTCTCAAACCTAGATTTGTGTTGTTTTATGATCAGCTTGTGTTTACGGTCCTTTTTTTTTTTTTTTCCTCTTTAGAGATGGAGCCTAGCTTTGTTGCTCAGTCTGGCCTCAGACTGAACTCCTGGACTCAAGCAATCCTCTTGCCTCAGCCTCCTGAGTAGCTCGGACAATGGGCATGTGCCACTGCACCTGGCTTTGGTCCAATTTTAGATGGAAGCAGTTTTTCAATGCTAACTCCATGGTTCAAGTTTAATAGGACTTGATAAATTGAATTCCATCAGTAGGTTAAAGGGAGAGACAGTCACTACGTGGTCAAGGAAGCTCAAATCAATGGCGACAATGATATATCTGTTTTTCTAATAAGTAAACCATTTCTAGATCTAAGCTAAATTTATAACCTGAACCCTTAGAACTGACTTCCTAAAAACTGGCAGAAAGAAAATGACCTATTGGCATATTGAAAACCAGTCCAACCCAATAGTAAAAATATCCCATTAAGGGCAACAGAGTTGTCTGTCAGAATATTTGCTTTGTGTATAAAAATAGCCCAGGGAAAGTGAAAATGCAAAAGCTTTCTTGGTAGTCTATTAACAATGTGCTTTTAGTTTCACTATGTAAATCAAAGACAAAAACAACATTGGGCAGAGGTAAAATGGACTCCCTCACTGGCAGAAGAATGGCAGCCATAGGTTGAGTTTTACACTTCTTAACTTCATAAAGTTTCATTACATGTGTCATTTGAGGGATCTATCCTAGTGGCAGGGATGTTGAAAAATCTGCTGTGATTGGAATTTAGGAAATTAAGTAACTGGGCGCCTAGAGAAAGAAGGATTATCCCATTGGTAATTACAGAGGCCAAAGAGGCTGAAAATTAGCCATTTTTAGTACTAGTATGAGACTAAGGAATGATCTGAGGTGCCCTGGATTGAGACAAATTGGAAGAGAGAAGTTGGATTTACATGTTTTGCTGTGCTACATTGGTATCTGTTACTGTTTTTTTTTTTTTTTTTTTTTTTTTTTTTATTTTTTTTTT
>NW_016805059.1:3580815-3631008 GCF_001698545.2 Rhinopithecus bieti | reverse complement strand
TTTTTTTTTTTTTTTTTTTTTTTTTTTTACATCTTTTTGTAATCTATGATTTCAAATCTCTCACCCCATGAAAGAATTTTCACTACTAAATGTGATTAGCAAGAGATTTACAAGAGCAAATGAGTGTGGAAAAAAAAAAAAAAAAAAAAAAACAACCACCAGCAAAGGGGCCAAGTTATATTCATAAGAATGTGCCATGGAAAGAAGAAGCTTTAACCCTCGAGTAGAAATACTGGCCTATGTTGAAAGTGGACAGGCCCCTGTTTGAGAAACACTGTGGTTATTTTGTCATATAAACTATTTTTGGAGGAAAAATATATATATATTCCTAAAGAAGGAGAGAAAATAAGAAGAATAGAAAATGCTATGAGATCAAAGCAACTCAGTCATCTTATCTAACTTAACACACACATTTGCTTTAACCTGCAATCTTGAATGAGGACAAGCAAACATTTATAAGATTTAGATCTTTGTTTTAAATTCTAACTACTTGGGTTAGTTTACTGTCTTAGTGTAATTGCACTTAGTCCTTTCAAAGTTAAATCCATATAGGATTTGCTGTGTACAAAGGCTAACTTTCTATTGACAGTTTGAAGGACTTTGCTTCATCCATGAAAGGTGACATACCTCAGTCTTCTTCAAGTGTAGATTTCTGTGTATGCTTTACCTTGAATGCTGGAGCAGTGACCTCCGCTAAGTAAACAAAGATATGATTTGCAAAATCACAGATTAAGTCAAAAACCCAAATATTTATTGAATGTTTTGCAAGAAAGCCTAGAGTGTAAACCACACTCTTGATGGATAACACTAAGGCTGCAAGTTGCCAAAGAATGGCCTGGCTTCCAGGCTGACCAGAGCAAGCTCATTCACAAAGAAACAAGGTTAGGTCAAAATTTAGAACACTGTGTTTTGTCTTTTATAAACAGCACAGAGGAAATTCTGTTGACCAAGATCCAGGAAACCGATTGCTTAATTATGCGTCCTTCTGGGTTGGAAAACTACATGATATTTACATATCAATATGTCCTTTGGATCTCACTACGCTTTATGAAGTTAATTTCCTCATTAGTACTTTATTGATATTTAATACTACATCATCTAATTATGGCTATGGAAGGCCCCATACCCCTCCTCATATTATCCTGATATGTTAAACTATTTCTAGCTCTGACTGAGAAACTTTACAGAATTTATCTAGGATAATACCTAAAATAATGCTGAATTCAAATATGCACCACAAAATTTGGCTGCCGGGTAACTGCACGCTGTCCGACGGTATTCCTCTGCTGGATGCTTAGACCAAAGTGTTCATTCACTTAGTAAATACATATTGGGCATATACTATGTGCCAGGCCCTGTTCTATACAACGAACCAAAGTATCTGCTGATAAGTTTATATTCTAGTGGAGAGAAAGAGGATGTAAACAAAATATTATATAATGTCAGTTAGTGACAAGGACTGTGAACAAAAATGAAGAAGGATTAAGGAAATGAGAGATTAGAGGAGGTGCTGTTTTAGATACGGTGGTCGGGCAGCGCTCTAGGTTAAGGTAACATTTGCTGGGTTTCCGGTGAGGCTAGTTACGAAGCTCATGGCTGGCTCACTATTGCCACCTGCAGGCCCCAATACATCTGGAGAATGAATGATTTAAAGCCAACATACACATATTTTTCTATTTAGAGCTGTCAGAGATTTGACAAGTATAGGTAAGTAATAGAATGAGAAGTATACTGAGAGAGGAACACTGCACAAGTTAGCCAGAAAACACCAGGATGACCATCCACACATTACTACTGAGCTTGTGAGTGATGCCATTCTCCTCATCGAAATCCTCCAAGGAATTCCCATTTCCTATCCAGTTAAATATAAACTTCTCAGCCTTGTATTTAAGCTTCTCCAAAAAAAAAAAAAAAAAACAAGGCCAATATAACTTGTTAGGAATATCTTATAAATTGGATTGAGGTAGCACATCCCATAAAATTTCAAAATTTTGCCTTCATGAGGCTTACATAAAAGCCTCATTATTATTATTATACAATTATTATTATATAATATAATTATGTAATATACAATTATTATATAATATAATTTATATGATATATAATTTTATTACTACATAATACAATTATTGTATAAATTATTATTATATGTGTTGTATTATATTATTATATATTATTAAATAAACATATTGTCATAATATAGATTATTATATATAATTATGTATATTATATAAATATACAATTATTATTATATTATATTAATATACAATTATTATATAATATTAATTATACAATTATTATATTAATTAATATACAATTATTATTATATAATACTCTTAATTAAATACCTTCATTATCATATAATAATACCTTAATTAAAATAAATTTTATGTAAGCCTCATGAAGGCAAAGATTTTTATCTGTTATTATCTGTGGCGCTTGATCAGTGCACCCAATAGATACTTGTTGAGTGAATAAAATATATTTTACTAAAATATTACTAATTACTAAATATTACTAAAACACTAACATAAAATATTAAAATGCAGTTTGAGGGAGAGAACATGACCATTAAGAAGATAACAAAATCAGTCAAGAAAGGGAAATACACCCATTTCAAAACCATCTGTTTCACAGCAAAAATCTGTAGCAAGGCAATCAGATCTCAGTGTGGGTCAGAGATAGAGCTGATGGAGAGTACCGGGGAGGGACCACAGTGATCCTCCTGAATCCATTTGAGTGGATCAGGAGAGGAGCGAGACACTCACCGTGACTTGTTGACTGAAGGAAACTTTATATATATTTAATTTTTGGAAAACTAAAGCAAAATTGTGTCATATTTTAAAACAACTCCAAGTTTGAATGATAAACATAAAATGGAATGGGCAAGTCCTAGAAAATCACAACACTAGGAAGAATTGCCTAGAGCCATTGGTCACTGTTTCTTCTGATTTGCTCTATAAAATATAAGGAGAGAAGGCTCCATATAGGCCTCTGAACCACTCCTGCTTGCCTGGAACAGGTGGGTTGCCCTAACCAAACAGTACAACTTTAACAAAGGTCAATCAAATCCTAGAAGATGGGGAAATGAGGGAGTTTATAGCATTGCGTTGTGCAGCTTTGGACTTATATAAACCTAAAAAAAATTCTCTAGAATATGCAGAACTAGGGCTAGAGTATGTCATAGAGAAAGTCAAGCAACCTTCACCTGACCCCATCCTTAGGTTTGTCTGTCTTGGTCCCATGCTTTAGCTTAGCTCACTCAGCTGTGCTCCAAGTCAGCATGTGATCATGACCTACATTTCGGACATTATTGCAGCACCTTGGGTCACCCACTACACTCCATTTCTCAACTAGAATTTGCAACTGGGCCTCAGGCTGCCACAGCCTCTGGCTACTGTCAGGAAATGCACCAGTGCATCCCAGCCTGGCCCCAGCACCCAACCCTATTTCGGTTTGTTGTGGTCCCTTCTTTCTCCATTCAGGAATCCCTCTCTACTTCCTGCTCTCCCAATGACAGGATCTGGTAAACTCACATGAAGTAAGGTAGGAAAGACTGAGCTCGCCTAAGGTATTACTTCTACCAAGACTGAAATTTAAACTTGAGAGAAAACTGAAGACATCAGAATCTAAAGACAGAATTTTACAAAATAGTCAGCTATTAGATGATAATTATGGGATCAAATACAAAGCAGGTAACTAAGAGCAGTTGTATAAAGCCGTTTAATTATATAAAGACAGTGTTTTATCTCTATTTTAAGTACTTAGAATTTCTTCTACGTGACTATTTCTTAAAACACTCCTTAGATTACTCTGTTTCACTTTGTTAAAAATGTTAGGTTCCTCAGCCCCTTTCCAGATCTATCGAAGAAGAGTATCTGGGAGTGGACCCCAAGAATCTTCATTTTATTAACAAGCTTCCCCAGATGATCGTTACACACAGTAAAATAGGAGAACCACTGCCCTACACAGGAGATTAACCATACCTGCTTTACCTAAGAAGGGCTTATTTCCATTAGACAATCTCAAATCTTGTATACTTCCTCTTTGAGTATTTAATACTGAAGGTATGCCGTAATCATTTCCTGTTGCAAAAAGAATTTAAAAACCAATGGTATCAGTTTTTTTCTATTAAAGTTTAAAATTAGATTTTTGTAAATCAGAAACAAAAAGCACAAATACAGCATGTTTCTCCAAGTCATTAAGTGGGAGCTAAAAATGTGCACCATGGGCATACAGAGTGGATTAATAGACACTGGAGGCTCCAAAGGGTGGAGGGTGGGAGAGCCGTCAGGATCTGAGTATGATGGTTACACTAAAAGCCCAGACTTCACCACTACACGATATACTTGTGTAACAAAACCGCACTGGTACCCCCTAAATCTATGAAAATAAAAAACAAAACAAAAACAAATTAGATTGTGGATAATCCAGTTTACTGATGTATATTGCTTTATTGATGAATATGGCATCGATGCTGCCCAAAGAATAAAAAGTAGAGTGGCCCCAAGCCCCAGTGCCTTAACACATTGCAGAAGTAGGTGTTCCAGAAATTCAGTCGCTTTACAGAGGTAGAATAGAAAGGACTTACAGAAAGACTGAATGAAGACATAGGAGAGGCGGAAAAGTTTCACAGGATAATAACTCTGAGAAACAGTAAATACGAGAGAACACTAACATAAATAGGAAAATGAGAAGGGGAACTGGTTTGCTGAAGAGAGAAAATGGTGAGTCCAATTCCCAACATTTTAAGTTTGGGTGGGAGTGAGACCTGTAAGAGGAGATGGCGTCAGAATGCTGGAGATGATAGAGCTTTAGGAATGAGAACTAGTGGTGAGTTGACGGAAGGTGAAGTGAGTTTCCAAGGAGAAAACAACCTGAGGACAGAATTTGGACTGAATTTAAGAGCTGGCAGAACAGGCAGAGAGGGGAAGAACGGCTCTGCCTCTACCTCATGGCGCTGTGCCTACACAAAAGCCAAAGACTTTCAGATCGCCAAATGACATCGCTTGGATGTGATTTAGCTATTTATCTGTGCCTTGGAATGCTTTCAAATGAAAGAATTATAAACAATATTTCATATATATACACACAGATATAGGATACACATTATATATACATATATATGAAACTTTTGCTGTTAGATATGTCAGGTAATACAGAATGAGTGGTAGTCATTTTAGCCATTTCATGTTCTGTGGTGCCAGAAATGGGTTGGCTGTCCAGTAAATAGATTTTGTTAATTAGTACGTTCTGTGATATAATCTAGTTGTGCCTAATTTCCTGAGATGCTTGGAGGAATCTGTTGGATTTCATTGTGAATGGATTTTATGTTGCATATGTCATTACAGATTTCGATGAATACATAGGGTTTATTAGAGCTAATTCAAACCAAAATTCAAATAACTTAGAAATACAGTACTCTATTTTAGCTGGGTGCTGTGGCTCATGCCTGTAATCCCAGTACTTTAGGAGGCTGAGGTGGGAGGATCACTTAAACCCAGGAGTTCAAGACCAGCATGGGCAACAAAATGAGACTACAAAAAGTAACAAAATTAGATGGGTTTGGCAGTGTGTGCGTGTGGTCCCAGATACACAGGAGGCTGAGATGGGAGGATTCCTTGAGCCCAGTAGGTCCAGGCTGCAGTGAGCTGTGTTCGAATTACTGCATTCCATTTCAGAGCCTGGGTGACAGAGTGAGACCCTGTCTCAACTTTGTCTCAAAAAAAAAAAAAAAAAAGAAAGAAAGAAAAAGAAAGAAAAGAAAAGAACTGTATTTTAAGGTCCTTTGTTGGAAGCCCAGTGCTTGCTAATGGTTAGTGTAATAGTGTAATAGAGCCACCTGCTGGTGAAGTTATTTTATTACTAGATAGCAACAGTCACTTCTGTGGATACACCTGTGCACTCAGATTGTCACATAGATTATTGTAGATTAACTATCCCCCACTCATTCTTTTTGTATGTGTGTAAGTTCTCATCCATATGTTATGTTTCTCTGTTTTTGTGCTGAAGGGGTGGTGAGGTAGATATTTTTCTTAGTGTCAGTCAACAGCATTTGAAATGGGTCCTCAGGTCAAAATCTGAAATTGAGAATTTGGGATTCTCTGTGTGTTTGGAGGTACTTCCAACCTAGCAGTTAGGGTATAATAAATGACCCCCAAATCACCTCTGTATATTGACTTCTAAGCTGTTGATTTTTTTTTTTTTTTTTTTTTTTTTTACAATTTATTATTATTATTTTAAGGGATGGATGGGGGTGGGGGCTCTCGCCCTGCCACCCAGCCTGGAGTGCAGTGGTACAATCATAGCTCACTGTAATCTCCAACTCCCGAGCTCTAGTGATTGTCCTATCTCAGCCTTTTGAGTAGCAGGGACTACAGGCGCATGCCACCATGCCCAGCTAATTAAAAAAAAATTGGTAGCGATGGGATCTCACTGTGTTACCAAGGTTGTTGATTTTTTTTTTAACAGCAGGTTGGCAACAAGTAAAATGTTTATATATCGTAATGCTTTAAACACAGCCTAAATAAACAGATTTTTAGCTGTTTAGAAACTGCCTGCTCCGTAAACCCTGAGCAACTGCACCCAAGTTCTGCAAAGATAAACTTTGCATCTAAAAAGAACCCACTCAGCAGCTGCCCTTTGGGGGTATCTGATCCTGAGATTTTGCAGTGTGCTGAGGGACGTTACCTAAATATGGAAGTCCCCTCTCTGATTCCTCTTCTTCAGGGCTCCTTTATCCTCCTCTCCTTCGGGGTGGTGGCCTCCATGCTGCCAGAGCTCTGGATGGGTCCACGCTGTGGGGGACTCCCTCTCACCACGCAAACCTAAAGTGCTTCCCAAAGAGAGCTCGTTGTGTGCTACTCCCACTTCATGATTATGTTTTTTCCCTTGATCAGCCTCAAAATCCCTTGAAAAATTCATTCTATCAGGTGAGAAAGGCCTCACCTAGGCAGGGAGAAAGAAATGAATGTCATAAACTCTGATAACTCCAGATGTTCACATGGTCATGGTCCTACTTACCCTCTGTGCCTCTTCTTCAATTACTGTTGTGCTCCTGCAGAAAGCAGCATTATTTCCTCTAAAAGGGCAAAGGTTACTTGGTGACACTGGCGCCCCTAGTTGTCCCTTCCCAAAGTGTCCCGGAGACCTCGCCACAGAAGCGATGAGAGCGCACCATGTGCCACACTGTGTAGAGGCTTTTTTTTAATGCCCTGGTCTCCTAAGGGAACAGTTGTTTCACCTGTAGGTAATACAGCTGGACCTTAGTCTGGCCCTGAGTTTGGCGAAGGGCCCCTTATGCTCTTGGCATTGCTAGTGGAGTGCAGGAAGACAGCAGTTGCTTGAACAGACAGTTCAGCCCAATGTCAGGCCTCGACTCTCAGGGACTCAGCCTGAAGCCCAGGTGGATCATTCAGGGTTCTCTAGCGGGACAGGACTAATAGGATAGATGTAGATATGAAAGGAAGTTTATTAAGGAGAATTGACTCACATCATCACAAGGTGAAGTCCCACACTAGGCCGCCTGCAAGCTGAGGAGCAAGGAAGTCAGTCTGAGTCCCCAAACCTCAAAAGTAGGGAAGCCAAAAGTGCAGCCTTCAGTCTGTGACCGAAGGCCTGAGAGCCCCTGGCAAATCACTGGTATAAGTCCAAGAGTCCCAAAGCTGAAGAACTTGGAGTCCGAAGTTCTAGGGCAGGAAGCATCCATTACGGGAGAAATATGAAGGCCAGAAGACACAGCCAGTCTATTCCTTCCATGTTCCTCTGCCTGCTTTTATTCTGGCTGCGCTGGCAGCTGATTGGATGGTGCTCACCCACACTGAGGGTCGATCTGCCTCGCCCAGTCCACTGACTCAAATGTTAACCTCCTTTGGCAACACCCTCACAGACACACCCAGGATCAATACTTTGCATCCTTCAATCTAATCAAGGGGCTGGATTTGTTTAACCATCACACAAGGGGCTGTTTTTGTTTTTGTTTTTGTTTAAGAGATGAGCTCTCCCTCTGCCGCCCAGGCTGCTGTTCTGTAGCACAATTAAAGCTCACTGCAGCTTTAAACTCCTGTTCTCAAGCAATCCTCCTGCCTCAGCCTCCTACGTAACTGGGACTACAGGCATGCATCACCACGCCCAGCTAATTTTTTTAGTTTTTTAGTTTTGTAGCAATAGGGTCTCACAATGTTGTCCTGGTAGTTGCCTAGATTGGTTTCAAACTTCTGGCTTCAAGCAATCCTTGGCCTCCCCAAGTGCTGAGTTATAGGCAAGAGCCAACAAGCCCAGTTGGGGCTCACTAATTGAAGGTTATGAAAGCATCACACATTTTCTAGGCAATTCTTTCTCCCTTTGTATCACTGAATATAGGAAAAGAAGTATCTCCCTCCCATGGTTAGTTAAGGATCAGACTCACTGTTCTAATCTTGCCTGTACAAGTTCGTAGCTCTGTGTTCCTGGACTATTAGTTAGCCTCTCTGTGCCTGTTTCCTTTTTTCATAAAAGGAGGTGATAACAGTACACGTCCTGTAGCTTTATTGTGAAAATTAAATGAGACCTGGGATCATAGTGTTTTTTTTTTTTTTTTTTTTTAGGCAGTATAACACGGTAACTAAGAGTATTAAGAATATTGGCCGGGCGCGGTGGCTCAAGCCTGTAATCCCAGCACTTTGGGAGGCCGAGACGGGCGGATCACAAGGTCAGGAGATCGAGATCATCCTGGCTAACCCGGTGAAACCCCGTCTCTACTAAAAAATATAAAAAACTAGCTGGGCGAGGTGGCGGGCACTTGTAGTCCCAGCTACTCGGGAGGCTGAGGCAGGAGAATGGCATAAACCCGGGAGGCGGAGCTTGCAGTGAGCTGAGATCCGGCCAGGGCACTCCAGCCTGGGTGACAGAGCGAGACTCCGTCTCAAAAAAAAAAAAAAAAAAAAAGAATAGGGACATTGGAGCCAGGCTGTCAGGGCTTAAATTCCAGCTTTATAACTTACTTCTAGCTGTGTGACCTTAGGAAATGTACCTGCTTCTTTGTCTCAATTTCCTCAATTGTAAAAAGGGGATAATATTATTACCCATCTTACAGGGTTGTTTTGTTTAATGTGTAAATAAATGTAAACATTTAAAACATTACATAAGAACTGATTTTATTATTATTATAAATAAAGCTCTTAAAACAGTTTCTGGTCAGCAGTAAGAACTCAATAAATGTTAACGGTTATTATTAGTCATGTAACTACCAAGATAATCCATAAACTGTATTAGTCATCCTATTAAGAAGCAAGGCCTGGTTTGTTTTCTTCCTTTTATTATACAATTTTACTGCTTCTAATTTAAACTCTTGCCTCCCTAAGTTCAATTCAGGAAGAGAGTCAGGGTGAAAGGACTGGAAGGACAGACAAGAGCGCTGATGGAAACAAAACTACTCAAATAGTAGGTGAGAGAGCGAGAGAGAGACTTTCTTTGTCAGCTAAAAATTAACTAGACTGTCAGCTGCTGCGTCTTTTGCATTCATCTCGGAACCTGGAAAAAAATATTTGCAGTGGTCCTCATGTCCGCAGCAGGCTTTGCTCCGATGGTTTTGCAGAGTAGGAAGTGAAAATTTCAAAAAGGCGGAAGAGCGGGATAAGAGAAGAAAAAGAGATAGATAAGCTAGCACAGGAACAAGGCGCAGAGCAGGAAAGTTACCAGGACAGAACAGGGAGGGACTGACTGTCACAGGGCAGGGAGCAGGAGGAAAGAAGCCACTTTTTAGTGAAAGGCATTTGTAATTACAAGAAAGCCAGGTTCTTCAGGGTCCTAGAGAAACAGAAATACAATTTCCTGGCGTCTGGGGAGAGCACTTAGGGGCTCCTATATCCCCATCTTTTTGAATTTTCCCTTCTCAAACGCCAGAATTTGGAAAAAGATGGGGAGGGTCTTTAAATTATTTGGCACAAACTCCAAAAAAGTGGAGAAACTGTAAACCAGCAACCCTCGACTAGGTTTTGCTGTGATGGCTGCTGAAATCACTTGCTCACAGGATGACATGAGCTGGGAACCTTAAGGTAGGTGAGGCTGCCAAGACGCGGTCCCGGACTCGGCTGGGGCGCAGATGGAGCCCGCCCGGTAGGGGGCGTGCGGGGCCATGTTTCCTGGGTTCCGGCCCCCAGCCCAGCCGCCGCAGGAGCGGGCGGCCAGTAGGTGTCCTTGCTCCTCGAGCGGCCTTGAACAGTGCCCAGCGTTGAGGGTGAGGCTCGTGCTCCGGGTCTCGCGGACGGCCGCCTCGGGCGTCGGGTCCCGGAGACTGGACAGACACCAGAGCCCGAGGACCGCGGAGTGACCGGGTGGGGCTGGAGGGCGGTGCCGCACCTTCTGGGGAGACACGGAGGTATCAGGTAACCCCCGGCTGCCTGCGTTCCGGGATCATGCCCACCCGAACCCAGGGACCCTTTTCACTTCCTCTTTCCAGGGAGGAAAGGCGGCAAAGGAGGCGTGAGGAGTTAGTTGCAGCCCCAGAGGCAGACATCGAACACCAGGCGATGCCATTTGGACTCTGGAAGTGGGCTCTTCTCTACCACGCGAACCAGCTGGGCTCTTCTCTAACACGCTAACCAGCTTTGCTTTTTCCTTCTCTTCAGAGGTGGAGAGGGCCCGGTGCCAACTCTTTGCTCAACTTCTCCCTGGAAACAACTTCTCCCTGGGAAAGTGGCTGCCTTCCTTCTTCTCCCTCCCCTGTGACAGTCCCTCCCTGCCCTGTCCTCGTAACTTTCCTATTCTGCACCTTCCCTTTGCTAGCTTGTCTATGTCCTCTTCTTCGCTCTTCCGCCCACTGGAAACCTTCACTTCCTAGTCTGCAAAACCGTCCAGCAGACGTTTGCAACAGAGTCGGCTCTTGCAATCATAGCGCCTCTTAGTTTGGTGATGGTTGTGGATTTGAGGGCAGCAGTAGGGACGATTAAAACTAGTTTTTAATACTTAAATTGTTTAGGGCTTTCTTGTGCCTTTTTTCTGCCTAAACATTAGTTTGATTTACTAAAATCCTCCCCTACCCCATTTTTGGCAACTTAGTAAAGAAACCAAGTGAAGGTAATCAGGCCTCGGGTATTTATGTAGAAACCATCTACTAAAATAGAATGAATAGATCATTTCTTTTGAGGGGCCGTAAACTTTTTTGTGTGTTGACGTGTGTTTTGACACTTGGGCATGCCCTGGTTGCCGTGGCTGCCTGTTTCATTTGATTTGAGGGTCTTTGAGCATTGTCTGCCGTTGACATTCTGCTACTGAAGTTTATTCCTTTTGTTTAAAGTCTTAATATTCTTTTCCAGTCCCCCTAATGAATCACAGTTACCGTGAGAAGGATGACATCATGTTATTGAAGGAAAGTCCTGGTCTGGGATTCAGGAAACAGGATTCAGATGGCCTGTGTTCAGTGTTTAGTTCTGGACTCAGTTCTGCTGCTAATTGGCTATGTGATTTTGGTTGTTCAATTTATTTAACTTCTCGGAACCTTGGTTTTCTCATTTCAGGGAATCTGGGACCAATAACCTCCATCCATTGTCCTGTGACTGCTAAATTCAGTCTTCGATTCTTGGCTGTCTTCTTCCTCGATTACCAGTGGCATTTAAACAAAGTGATCATTGTCTCCTTGAAATGCTTTTTTCTTGAAGTCTCATGAGGTTTTCCTCCTTCCTCCTTGCCCACTACTTCTCAGTCTTCTTGACTGGTTCCTCCTCAACTCTAAAAGCTAAAGTTTGATGTGTACTAGGCCTCTTCTCTGACTCTGTCCTCTCTAAGTGCTCTCCATCTATGATATTTAACATCACCACCTTGGAAGAATCCCACACTTATGCCTCCAACATAGATTTGTCCACCTCTAAAATCCATACTCAGGTATCCAACTGCCTTCTTGACATCTTCATAGGCATATCAAAAGTGACATGTTCAAAACGGAACTCCTGGTCTTTACCCCAAATCTGATTCTTCCCAAGTCTTGTTCACCTCATTAAATGGAATCCCTATCTTTCCATGCTCAAGCCAAAATCTTTGCAGTCAAACTTGATGTCCACCATCATCCTAGTCCACGCCACCATCTCCCTAGTTGATCTATATCAGTAGCCTCTGATCTAGTCATCCTAGTTGCTCTCTCGCACTCCCAGAGTTTTTTTTCTCCACACAGCTGCAAGAGTACCCATGCAGGAGAATCATGTCCCTCATTGGATGAAAACTTCCCAATGGTTTATCTCATTTAGAGATCTGCAAGACTGTGATTTAGTTTCATCTTCCTTTCTGGTCTTATCTCTTTCTACTCTCTCCTTTGCTCACCAACACTGAAGGCACGTCATGTGGAACACTCTTTCCACAAAGAGTGCGTGGCAAGCACTTCACTTCCTTAAGGTCTCTACTCATTCAAATACTATCTTATCAAAGACGCTGTCCCCTGACCAATCTACATCCAATAGCTACAATTCTATGGGATTCTTCTTGGTATTATTTTTTTAACTGAGACGGGGTCTTGCTTTGTCACCCAGGCTGGAGTGCAATAGCATGAACATAGTTCAAGGCAGCCTCAAACTCCTGTCTAAAGTAATCCTCCTGCCTCAGTCTCCCAAGTAGCTGGGACTACAGGTGTATGCCACCACACTTGGCTAATTTTAAGATTTTTTTCTTTTCTTTCCTTTTTTTTCTGGGTAGAGATTTTGTCTTGCTATGTTGCTCAGGCTGGTCTCAACCTCCTGGGCTCAAGTGATCCTCCCACTTGGCCTCCAAAAGTGTTGAGATTACAGGTGTGAGAGACACTGTGCCCAGCCTTCTTGGTACTTCCTAACCCCTTACCTGGCTTAAGTTTTCTCCACAGTACTTGACAGCTGACAAATATTTTGTTGTTGTTTCTTTTCCTACCTACACTCCAGAAAGTGAACTCCAAAGAGGGCAGAGATTGCGTCCATTTTGATCACTGCATTGTCTCCAGTGCCTAGAACAGTGCTTGGTGTGCAAGATTACCAATGTATCCTTACTGAATAAATTATATTCATAATATACCATAGGGCCAAAGTGAAGATCACATTGTGAGGCCAGCTTGTATACTGGAAAAAACCTTGGCTTTACAATTAGTGAAACCTGATTTCCAGTCATGATTGCACACTCACTGGTAGTGTGAACTCAGAAGGTCCATTTTCCACACTTTTGTGATAGATATAGTATCTTGAAGGTTTATTTTGGGCATAAGGTGGAACAAAAATGTTCATAAATGACTCAGCTATGAGGAGGCTAGAAAATGAACAGTTTTGAGAATATATGTGTGAATCTATTTTGTAAGCTACAAAGCCACATTTATATGTATAGAACTAATATTACTGGGGATAGTTGTGTGAAATGTACTGTGCAAAGCATTTCAGGGTGAATGGTTTCAGTGCTTGTAGCATACTGAAAATTAGAAAATGAATAATGGCTAGGATCTATACCTACATTTACACATTCTAATGGAACTGAATGTCTGACTTCCTATTGTTTCTGCATAATTTTCTGTAGTCCTGTTGTGCCTGAGAAGGCAATACATTATCTTATTGTATCTTATCTTATTATCTCAATCTGTCAAAAAAAACATGTGCACAAATTCAGCCACTTAACATACTCACATGAAACCCAAATAATTAGCTGGTGACAAGCTGCCAGTCACCACTTCCTCAGCATGGTCCTGCTAGATGAGTACTGACTGGTCTATTTTAGTTCAGCACACATTGCTATGTTTTGGGGATTCAAAGGAAATATAGTGTGTCCTTATTTTCAGGGTACTCATAGTCTCTTGCTGTAGTCTAGCCTAGCTTTACAAGGGGTATACAGTTCAGGCTCTTTGAGGACAGGAAGGAGGTCAGCTAGCATATAGGTACGTGTGAGCTTTTAACTGCCACGGTTTGAAGACAGCAGGAAGGCAGATAAATGCTATGCTGATTCCCCTTTTCATCTTGAGGTTTTCCACAAAAACTTCAAGGTATAGGCCATATTCTTTAGACTCTGAGTTAGATTTGAAGCCTTAGGACACAAAGAGTTGTGAGTTGAGGGTCCCTGAAATCCAGGTTCAGTTCTGTATTCTTGTTTGTGGAAGTTTAAGAATCATAGACTACAGGACTCCTAGGTAAATGCAGACAGCTTCAGAACCCAAGTCGTCTTGTCTTGGTTGTGATGTATCATTTCCCTGGTTTGCAATCCCTTCCCCAATGACCACACAGGCTCAAAACAGGACTTAAAGAACCCAGATACATTGCTGATCTATCTTATGTCCACCTGCTCCCCAAACCCTTCTCACCAGCTGCCTCCCCAGCAGCCCCACCTCCCCAAATACTGTTGTGTTTCTTCCAGATGTGGAGGTTAAGGAGAAAATGGTGCAAGGTCACCAGAAGATGATCCCCACGTATGAGGGCTCAACCAGGGTAGAGTTGTTCTAGATCTGGATAGCAGAACAGCTTGCTTGACCGTGAGACAGTACACTTGAAGTTAAAAGAAATTCTTCAATGAAGAAGTTGGCTGTGGCCGGTAAATGCCTTAATTTCCCTATCAAGTAAAACAGCCTTGTAAGCACTCTTAGGACTGGGACCAGGATTTATTCATCCTTGCCTGGCACAGTATTATCGACTGTACAAAGATTTATTCTCCAGGAATATTCATTGCCTCACATTTATTCACCAGGAATTCAGATACAACTACATAATTTGAAATACGTAGATATTGTTTTGGCCTCACATTTACTTGGCAATAAATATTTCTTGAGCACTGTGCTGAATCTTGGGAGTACAAACTAGAATACGACCTATTTTCTGAACCCGGGATACTGTCTTGGTATATTTTGTTTCCAGATTTATACCAAAATTAACACAATTTTACCTTTTAAAATCCATGGCTGGTGTAAATATAAACCATAGAGAAATACTTTAAGATGATTACTTCTGTTATCTTCTCATCTTTATTTTTTAAAGCTCTGATGAACACAGCATATAAGCACATTCGTTCATTGAATTCTTTAGAAACCTTCAGCCTCACAGTTGGAGTGAGACAGAGTTCAGCTGTGCTCCCCAGGGCTCCATCCTTTGTAGAGAATGACTTGCTTTAGGGAGGGCACAGTGCAGCCCTTGGGAGAGGGTTGTCTAGCTAGACCTGTGCTGCTGCTGTATCCTTGAACCTTAATGGCTTGGCTTTGGACTGCTTGCCAATTCTTGCACACTGAAGGGAAGGAAGACTGACAGCCCATTTGACTGCTTTTTGAGTTTTCCACGGTGTCTTCAACTTATTCAAATACCTTTCCTGAAGAAAGCAGATTTCATGGACGACTCCATTTGCTTCTGGACTGTTGAGACACTGGTAGATATGATTTAAGAATCTGAGCATGGAAACATTTAAAAATACATGACACTAATTTGCAGTGCAGTTTACATCTTCATCTCGGATTTTACATTGTTTCTGGAACCTACAGCAGTCATTTGAATTATCCATCATTCACAAAGCCAGCTTTGTCTGATTTTTGTGGCATCCATTTGTTCTTGTCTTTCTTTTCTTCCTTTCCACAATATTCCCACGATCACTGACACAACTGCTGGTTGTGCCCTGTTTGAATTTCGCACTTGCATCCCTTTTACTAAACATCTGAATGTCAAATCCCAAAGTGAAATTTTTCTTCCTTCGCTGAAGCCTTTGAGGAAAAGTTACTGTTTTGCGTGCAGTTTGTAGAATTGCTTAGTTGGAGATTGTCAGAGTTTCACTGGAGGGTATTGCATCTCATTGTGAAATAGTTGCTGTTGATTTTTCTGAGTTCAAGTGCTCTAAAACAGATGAGCTATTTTAAGTTATCATTATACATGAGAAGTAATGTATAATTCATTACTGGACCATTTATCTTTCAGTATTTCCCTTATTATATCTTAATGGTTTTCCATATGCATATTACATCATGTCTGAGTTTACTCTTTTATGATTGTAAAAACCATCCGTCTTATAGGGTATTGTGGTTGCATTATACAGAAAAAATGTGTAAATGTATATTTTAGTAATTAAAAAATACTTTTAATGCTGCATTTATTTTATGTATTTACGTAAGACTGCTATGCCAATGCCTCTGACCTAGTGGAAAATATTTCCATCTTTGGTAAATCTTTACCTAAAATCTTTCTGGTAGGTTTTAGGAATTCCAACATTTCAAAATAAAAGATTCTTTGGTAGTTAATAAGAAATTAGAGACAAGGAATCTTGGAGTATGCCATGAGAGCTTATGAGAAGTGAGAGATATGAAATCAAGAAACTTAAGGTGAAGAGCTGTTTTAAAATATGCTTTCCTATTAATTCAACCATCATTCAGCCAACATCTGCTAAGTGCTCATCAGGTACAGTGAAAGAGGCTGGGGACACACACGTCAAGACAAAGCTCCTACCTTTAAAATACTGTTTTAGAAGAAAACACTGTCTTGTGATGGTACTTTTCTTTAGGCTTTTATAGCCCTTTTTTTGTACTCTTGAAACTGCCTTTGCATAACATTTTTTAGTAAGGAAGTAACTTGAAGAAAACCAGTTATTTTAGGATTATGGAAAACTGGGAGTTTGGTAACAGCAAATCTTTCCTTTGAGGATGCTATTGACCCCTCATATTTACATCATATGTCAATAAGCAGGATCAATTTTTGCCTTAATTAATTATGAACTTGGAATAGCAAAGACAATTGTCCATTGGGTAAAGGAAATATATGATTTGTTTTAAAATGAGACTTTTGCCATTGGAAGGAAATAATTCCTGGAGAGCACCAGGAATAGGGAAATCTGTCACCACTGCTGTATTGTCCTTACTTGTCTGTTACCATATAGTAATTTACTTTTTGTCAGCATGATTAAGTATATGGATTACCACTCTAATACGCCAATGGTTGAAATGTAAAGTATAGTGACAACTCATTAAGATAGAGAGGGTTGCCAGGAAGTACCTCCAAATGAATAGGAATATATCTACAACTTCTGTATTTGGATAAGGTACTGTAAAATAATATTTTACTCATACATTATTTCAACTTTGATTAATTCATTGTTAAATTTAAATTTTAAAAAGTAAAATACACTTTGTGTTTTTCTTCCAGTTCCTCAGCTTCTGATATGGTTTGGCTTTGTGTCCCCAACCAAATGGCATCTCGAATTATAATCCCCACATGCGTCCAGGAAGGGACCTGGTGGGAGGTGATTGGATCACCGGGGTGATTTCTCCCATACTGTTCTCTTGATAGTGAGGGAGATCTGGTTGTTTGATAAGTGTGGGGTGTTTCCCCCTTCTCTTTTCTCTCTCTCCTCCCACCATATAAGACATGTCTTGCTTCATCTTTGCCTTCCACCATGATTGTAAGTTTCTTGAGCCCTCCCCAGCCATGTGGAAATGTGAGTCAATTAAACCTCCTTTGTTTACAAATTACCCAATCTCACAGAGCATCTTTACAGCAGCGTAAAAACGGACTAAGACAACTACTGTATGGAAAGAAGCTAGATTATTTTCTTTTGTTTTGTTTTGTTTTTTGATACAAAATCTTTTTTTTTTTTTTTTTTTTTTTTTTTTTTGAGAAGGAGTCTCGCTCTGTCACCCAGGCTGGAGTGCAGTGGCCAGATCTCAGCTCACTGCAAACTCCGCCTCCCGGGTTTACGCCATTCTCCTGCCTCAGCCTCCCGAGTAGCTGAGACTACAGGCGCCCGCCACCTCGCCCGGCTAGTTTTTTTGTATTTTTTTAGTAGAGACGGGGTTTCACCGTGTTAGCCGGGATGGTCTCGATCTCCTGACCTCGTGATCCGCCCGTCTCGGCCTCCCAAAGTGCTGGGATTACAGGCTTGAGCCATCTTATTGTGTCACTCAAGCTGGAGTGCACTGGTGCTATCTCAACTCACTGCAGACTCTACCTCCCAGGCGATCCTCCCACCTCAGCCACCTGAGTAGCTGGGACTACAGTTATGAACCACCACACCTGGCTAATTTTTTTTTTTTTTTTTTTGTAGAGATGGATTCTTTCTATATTTCCCCAGGCTGGTCTCTAATTCCTGGGCTCAAGCAATCCGCCTGCCTTGGCCAGCCTATTTGATTTTTTATTATCTCTCAGATATAAACTGTTCCTGTTAACTGCTACAAAAGTAAAATCGCCTATAAGTTAACAATTGTAGTCACCTTAATAGCCCCCAGCCATACCGCTAAGGCTAGACCTTAAAGACAATACCTTAAAGGCTAATTATACAAGGCGGTGTTTATGTCAGTGATTTATTGTAAAACTTTAAAAATATTAAGTGCTATTGTTGTTAGAAAAAAGGTAAGTAGTTTGGTTATTTATGATCTTTATATCAGAATATCTTAAGGAAATACAGCTAATTATAGAACTTTTGTTCACAGAGATGGATATGGTAGCCTTATTTATAACACACACACAAAAGGAAAGACCTAAATGCTTAACAATAAGGAAATGGTTAAATAAATGAGGAGAGAGTCAGGCAATAAAATCTTACATAGCCATTGAAATTTTATTTATGGAAAACCTTAGTACCATGGAGAACTACTTATGCTGTCACATATAGTACCTGATAAATGGCTTAGTCTTAATTTTGAAATATTTCAGTTGCTACAGATGGATTAAATTGTCTTATTTTAATATTTAAGGCCTAGAAATTGGCCTGAGGCATGGAATATCCCAGCAGAAATTCCATTTAGACCAGAGAACCATTCCAATTATTTAGCTTGTTAGAGAATATATATTATTACAGCTATAGCATCAACTTTGTGATTTTTAGTCTATGTAAGAAGCTGC
The DNA here is from genome assembly GCF_001698545.2 of Rhinopithecus bieti. Lineage (NCBI taxonomy): Eukaryota > Metazoa > Chordata > Mammalia > Primates > Cercopithecidae > Rhinopithecus > Rhinopithecus bieti. The sequence continues at coordinate 3,612,235 of NW_016805059.1, read as the reverse complement.
TTTGATTTGGTGAAATTAATTTAAAAAGTCCCCATCGTAACATACCTAGGTTAATTATCTAGTTTGTGCTTTAAAGGGCAGTTTGATCACAAAGGAGGTGCTTTTGAATAGCTGCATCACCTATGGTGACTCTTACTCCAATCCACCCTTTCGGTTTTCTGTATCTGTTTCTATAATCCATCAACTAAATGTGAAATCACTGGTTTCTCTAAGGAATAGTGAAATGTTTAGGGTATTTATAATGTTGGTAACTTTAGGTTTTAGTGAAACTTTGGAGTTAAAACTGCGGCTAGTTGGGTGTGATGGCTCAGGCCTGTAATCCCAGCACTTTGGGAAGCTGAGGTGGGAGGATCACTTGAGCGTAGGAGTTCAAGAGCAGCCTGGGCAACATAGTGAGACCCTGTCTCTACAAAACAATTTTTTAAAAAAATGAGGCGGGAGGATCGCTTGAGCCTGGGAGGTTGGGGCTGCAATGAGCTGTGCTTGTGCCACTGTACTCCCTCCTGGGTGACACAGAGAGACCCTACCTCAAAAACGAGTGAACAAAAAAGCTGCTCATAGATCACAAAAGAGAAGTGGTTATTTTATTTAGTTGTTTTAAAGCCCAATTTTTTCACTTTGGTGATAATAAAAGTTTAGTGTGTCTTGAACATAATACTAGATCTTTCCATCAATTGATTATATTTCAGATTCACATGGGATTAGTTCACATCAAGCAACATAAATATTACAATTTCTTAATGTTCATTATAGCCTTGGAAACAATTAAAGGTTGACTAGTCTGCATTACTGCCTTTGATAGCCAAATATATCTAATAGTGAATAATACATTTCTTTTTATATTTTAGGACCTGGGCTATGCTCCTGATTTTATACAGACTGCCATGGCTCCAGATATAAAAGACCAAATAAAAAGGTAATTTGAAAAGTATTTTGTCATGTAGATTATCTTAATTTTTTTGTATTCAGTGGAATGTCAAATTTTAAGATGGAATCACACACACACTTAGTAAAACTGTCTGACTTATACAGTCACAAAAAGTAAATAACCTGATAAACATTTAAAAGGCCTTTAATAGACACATGCACACATATGTTTATTTTGGCACTATTTACAATGGCAAAGTCATGGAACCAACCCAAATGCCCATCAATGATAGACTGGATAAAGAAAATGTGGTACATATATACCATGGAATACTATGCAGCCATAAAAGGAATGAGATCATGTCATTTGCAGGGACATGGATGAAGCTGGAAGCCATCATCCTCAGCAAACTAACACAGGAACAGAAAACCAAACACAGTGTGTTCTCACTCATAAGTGGGAGTTGAACAATGAAAACACATGGACACAGGGAGGGAAATGACACATGCTAGGGCCTATTGTTGGGGAAGGGGCAAGGGGAGGGAACTTAGAGGTCATGTCAATAGGTGCAGCAAACCACAATGGCACAGGTATACCTATGTGACAAACCTGTATGTTCCGCACACGTATCCTGGAACTTAAAGTAGAAATTTTTTTAAAAGGGCTTTATTGGCCGGGTGCGGTGACTCACGCCTGTAATCCCAGCACTTTGGGAGGCCAAGGCAGGAGGATCACAAGGTCAGGAAATCGAGACCATCCTGGCTAACACGGTGAAACCCCGTCTCTACTAAAAAAAAAAAAAAAAAAAAAATTAGCCAGGCGTGGTGGCGGGCGCCTGTAGTCCCAGCTACTCAGGAGGCTGAGGCAGGAGAATGGTGTGAACTGGGAGGCAGAGCTTGAAGTGAGCCGAGATTGTGCCACTGCACTCCAGCCTGGGCAACAGAGTGAGACTCCGTCTCCAAAAAAAAAGGGGTTTATTAGCCACCCTGTGGTTCTGATGCAAGAAGGCAGTTGCCATTATGTGAAAGAATTTTTAGAAATATAAAGCCACTTTTAATGCCCCAGCATTTTGGGGGGTGATTCCCAGTCAGAGAAAGTTAGAACTGAACTGTTTGTTTGCTCTCTGGCACTCGGGATATCCTGTGACTCAGGACAAATCATTTTATGATGACTCCCGGGAGTTAGTGTGAAACTTGAGGCTATGGAACCAATCAAAGCAGCTTCCCAAACTAGAACCAAATCCAGGACTCTGGCCTCATTATCACAGTGGTTTGATTTATTGAGCTAATGAAGAAAGTCTTTTGTAATTGAGTACTGAATATCAAATGATGTTACTGAATATCTCCTTTTGAATTATTGAAAATATACTTCTGCTTAAGAAGGATCAATTCCTTAGAACGTGCTGTTGCTTTAGATCTACATGAGGAGCTTTGAATAATTAACAGTCTGGATGTTGTTGCTATGTATGACTTAGTTTTATTAATGACACATTTCAGAATGCACCATAGAGTTGGAAGGGCCATCTTTAAAATATCGTTATCATCCATGAGGGGGAGCTGTACCCTCTTTTAAGAAATCACTTGCCCAGAAAAAAGAATAAAGCTAGTTATAATATCTTGCAAAAAAAGAAAGCAAAGCTTCATTTGAAAAAGTAAATTTTGTTAAATTTGCAAAACTTCTTGTAACATCACCAGAACTGTTGCTAAATTTTCTATTTATATACTATCTTTCACTTTTTTTTCTATTTGTATGCTCTCTTCACTGAGATGTGAGAAAACCTTCACATGTCAGTTAATCCACATTTATACTTGCTATGTATGGATGTGCCAAATATAGAGCTGGACAATACAGGGCACAAGCCGTGTTCAAGTCACCAGTGCCTCATAGATGAGAGTGTGGAAATAGGAACAGGTTAGGGGGAGGAAATTATGTTCAATAGAGGTACCTGTTGAAACTATTATTGGGAAGTATTTCTGTAAACAGGGTGAGAATGGTGTCAACCTAAACTGAGCAACAGGGATTAATTCTCAAGCTTATTAGGGAATAGCAAGGAACTGCAATCAACATAATACATAATATATGCCTGCTATGGAGGACCATAAGGGTATCCGAGGGAGTTGGGAAAAAAGGAAGCTTTTAAAGGCGAAGAGATATCCATGTACCTGTTTTGAAATAAAGAGCACTGACTACAGGGTCTTGTTACATGCAGTCACATTTGCTTATTGGTGGTACTGGCTGTTGGTAGGAGAAAGTTTTCATAGAAGTGGCTTAACTCGAAATTTCCAGTTGAGAAAGTCGTTTCTGGCAGTTCCTGGTGCAGGCACACATGTGTTAGGGCCCTTCCTTCGTGGCCTCCCACTGCATTTTATTAGGGTTTGACGTAAGTGACTCCATTTTGGGTACTAACAATTTTCACAGAAGTTCTATTCAATAGAAGTAACAGTGAGAAGGTTGAGAATGGATATAAAGGAGAGTAGGATTGAGCTTTAGGGAACCCCTGGAGAGAGGAGAAATGGTAGTAGCTAAGGAGATAACAAATGGGAGAGGATACCAGGTGCAGGGGCTCGTGCCTGTAATCCCAACACTTTCGGGGGTGGAGGCAGGCTGATCGCTTGAGCCTAGGAGTTCAAGACCAGCCTGGGAAACATAGCAAGACCCCTTCTCTACACAAAATGAAAAACTTAGCTGGAACTGTGGTGCATGCCTATAGTCCCAGCTGCTAGAGAGGCTGACGTGGGAGGATCTCATGAGTCCAGGAGTTTGAGGCTGCAGTGAGCTAGGATTGTATGACTGCACTCCAGCCTGGGTGACAGAGCAAGACTTTGTCTCTTAAAAACACACACACACATGAAGGGAGGGAGGTGAACCCTGGAAGAAGTGGGAAGAATCTGAATGATCACAGGAACCCTGGAAGGAGGGAGTTTTAAGAAAGTGGTGGTGCTGGGGGAGGAGGCTAGGAGGATAGAGCGAGTTCACATGGACCTGAATAGGTTCAAGAGAATAAACACAGAGAAGAAGATTTTGTATTTGGTTAGAAAGAGGACTAGTGAGTATAAATTCTAATTATAGACACTTAGTAACTGTTCTTTGGCCAGTTGATAGGAGTGGTTTAGTAGAACATTTAAGTCCACATAGAGCCTGATGCAGCAGATGACAGCAGACAAGGAGTAGGAAAAGCAGGCTTTCCATCTCGCCTCTGTCACTAACAAGCTGCATGACCCTGGATGAGTCACTTCGTCTCTCTTCTCCTTAATTTCTTCATCTATAAATGAAGTTTCTTAAATTGATGTCCAAGGATGAGCTTCAGGGATTCTGAGATGTCTAAAGATTTTCCCTCTAGGGAGAAGGTCTATAGCTTTGATCAGATCCCCTAAAGTGATAATGCCTCCTAAAAAGTTAAGGACTGCTGAATTAGGTGATCATTAAAGTCCTGCTTAGTATAGAATATCAGGAATTTTTAATCTCTAACTTTCGTTTCTCTATTGTATTCCAAATGGCCTGTCTCCCAAATCACTCTCAGAGACCACTGTAAGATTAGATTTTCTGAAATGTAATTGACTGTATCCGTCAGCCCCAGAGGATTATTTAGAAAATCCAGACAGTTTTTAAAATTAAAGTTAATAATTTCTTTAATAGCCCACAGATATTTTTATTAGGACACAACCTTTATATCACTATTTATATTATTTACTAGCCATGCATCTAATGATCATCAACACCAGAAGTGGCTGTAGCCACTTCAACATATGTGGATGTCATTGCCTTTAGTGTTTTCCCTCCAAAAGGAAAAAAAAAAATTGGGAAGAAAAAGCAGTTTACTGAGTGTAAACTGGTGACTGAGCTCCCATCAGGGTGAGCTCCAATCAGGGTGATTGCTCTTTGGTGGTTCTCTTCTGGCAGGCATGTAAGCTCTTAGCAGTGCAGCGGCACTGAGTCCCCAAGTATGCTGCTGCCCTTCATAAGATGGCCAGGAAGGCTGGCATGGATTTGAATACAACAGTTGTCACTGTAGATAATGTCATGGGAGATGTTATTGACATTTATATTATATGCTCCTAAGCAAGAAGCCATCCTGCCATGTACTATACAATTATGATCATTTAATTTGGTGTAATTAATAGATAACTCTTAGGACTGAGCTCTAGAAATCCCTTTCTGGTCTCTTGTTACTTTATTCTATAAAATCTGGTATGTCAGCTGCCTTTACTGGTTAACAATTTATGTCTATAAACCACCTATGTGGATGGTATTCAAGATGTATTGTTTCACTGAAAGCAATGTTTAAAATAACTCTAGACATTTCTAATTCACACAGAAAATTAAGCTGAAATTGTGCTTCTTATAAATCATAAAATTATTTAGCACAATCCATTATCCACCTTTCTCATCTTACCTTGATTTGCTTCCATCTGATGGATTTTGCTGCAAGTGATACATTCTATGTGTCACAAGACAAAGAGAAATGAAGTTAATAAATACTTTTGTTAACACTTCAGTTTGAAATGCTAAATGTTGAAGGCAAGTGTCATACTTTTCCTTGGAGCTGTTTCTTTAGCACCATCTTTAGCTCCCAGTGAAATGCAAGAGGTGGAAAATTCAACCTATGAAATCCAAACACAGTTCTTACTGGTCATGGATATTTGCAATGTTGATACGAGCTGTCAGGTGCACAAAACACTAATTTGTTTGCGTGTAGACACAAGTGTTCTGCTAATTAATTTATCTTTCTAAAGCCATTGTCCTCCTTCACAGGGGCCTGCTAAATGTGCTGTTAATGCAGAAGGTTTAGATTTATGATTTGTGAAAATTGTTCTGGAGATAGCATTGTAGAGTTGTTCTGTTGCTGTGTAGATAGTGTATTTTGAGTTTATCTTTACCTTTCTTCTAAAAAGAGGTTCTTGTTTTTACACTACTGGCATAGTAACTGGATGAGTGATTTCACTGCCATAGCTGCCTGTTGGTTTATTTTAAATATGGTGTTCGTTAGCATGTGGCAGACTTCTGCTTTAATCATCACAATGTGTTGACAAAAATGCTAAATCTTATCCAGTGGAATTACAACGTGGGCCCATTTTTGCCTTATGGAAAGGAAAATAACCCTCAGAGATTTTAATTTGCTCATAAAAAGCAAATGTGGAAACAGTAACACCTTAAACACAGAGGAGAAGTAGGAACCTGCCTGGGAATGTAGAATTTAATAGCTGAAGTTCTATTTCCTGTTGTGATAGTGACTGAAGACAACATAAAATATACTTGTCAAAATAATAACACTCCTTAAAATTCCATATTGGTGACTTAAGGATGGAGCAGTTTCAGCTTTAATTTTTGGTAGGGAACTTGCTTTTTGACTTTGAGTGCTGTGGACAGGCAATCCACAGCAATCAGTCAATGTAGAGTAGCAGAAAATGTCCTTGGCAGCTATAATGGCTTGATAAGGTGATATGCAGTTTTTATGAATGGCTGTATCCAAGCAGCATCAGGTGATGCTACGGTGGCTTAGAAATTGCCAGGGGCTTTTACCTGTTTTCCATAACTCTAGCCATGTGCCCTCCTTTTTGAGGCAATACAGAGATCATCCTTTATAAAAAGGTCCTCTCCAGTGCTTTGGCCCTTAGCCTGGGAAAACATGCCTGCTTACCTCATGATTATAAGAGAGAACACTACAAAACTCATATATTTTCTTAACTTTGGCTTGATAGGAAGCATCATTCTTTNAAGCAAGATTTAGCATCTTTGCCTTCGTTGTACAGAGCTGAAGCGGGAGCCCAGGGAGGGGAGGACTGCATGGTTTTTCTTGGGGGGGGGAGTTGTGCACCCTGCAGTCCTGTCGTGTTGTGGGAAGATCAGCCCATGTTCTGTCGGTTGCCATAGCCTCTAGGATGGGTGTCCTTCCAGTCATCCCACTCCCGGGCTCTGTGGAGTGTTTGTTCATCATCGTCTTCCTCCTTTTCTTCTTGTTCTTCCTGTTGCTGAGCTGCTTTTCTGAATTCCTCTGGTGTTGCCTTGGCTATTCCCTGATCCGGTAATGCTCCGTATTTCCGAGGTTGCTCATACCAGTCACTCACCGTCATAGTTGCTAGACTTGGATAACCAGCTCCAAATACTTTGGCTTGGGCTGTGTTCCGAGTGAGAATAAAGGGTTTCACTGGAGGCCTCTCTTGGCGAGATGAGTTAGAAGTTGATGCCTCTCTTGAAGAGTCTCCTTCTCTCAGGATCTTTATTTCCTGGTCAATGCTCTCAATCTCTTCTAAGCTGATATCAATCCACGTCTGAAGGTGAAGATGGTAATATTCACGAACACGCTCATCATCTGCTTGACCACTTTCCACAGCAGATTTCATTGCAGACAACCTATGCTCCAACTCCTTCTTCTGCTTGTATCTCTTTATTTTAGCCTGTCTTTGAGATGCCATAGCAACGAGGCTAGGATAAGCCATGGAAGAATTGGCAGTGTGATTTTCAGCTGAGTTGTTCTTGGTTTTGGGCAGCTCAAACTCTGCCACATGGTAGCAATGGCACTGAGTTAAGTAGTTCATAAAGTGTTCTCGAGCCCGCTGCAAATGATCTAGATGCTTGCTGGGGTTGACTTGTTTCATGGTGAGGGCTCCTTGAAACGCTGGCACCAACAGGTACTTCAGGTCGGTGGAAGCAATCTCTTCCAAATCTTCATTTCGGCTGAACAAGTCTAGCTGCGATAACATTTCGGCAGCCTTCTCAAGGAGGTCCAGGCCCTTGAACACCTTCTCCTGGACTATCCGGGAACCGGCAGGTTCAGTCGCTACTTCTACTTCGTCCAGTAACTGTTTGCCCGTTTCGAACAGCTCGGGGAGCCGCGGCAGCTGTAACTCGTCCTCAGCAGCCATCTTGGGGAGAGGAAGCATCATTCTTTACTAGACATAAACTACTAGCACCTTCGAAATATAGTAAATCACTTTGCAAGAGCAAGAAGAGATTATATCTACGTGTTTATAACAACCCTATGAAACAGATACTGTCAGTATCCTACTTTAAAGATGAAGCAATTTCCTCCTTTTGTAGAGAGCTACAAAAAAAAAAAAAAAAAAAGAAAGAAAGATGAAGAAACTTGGGTATAGGGAAGTCAGGTGAGTTGTCTAGGGTCCAGAGCCTATACTTTAAATCACCAGGCTTCACTTTGCATCATGTTTCTGAGGCCCTAACAACATGCTTATTGTTACTAGAGAATTGATGAACATTATGAAAGTGAAGTAGGAGACTGGCAGGACTTTTTTTCTGGTCACAACCCTGCTGACCAAAACAGGATCTGATCCAGACAGGATAAAGTGAAGAAACTGGCAGGAACCAGCAGATGACAACAAAAGCCATCCCTAGCTGCTCTCATTGCTTATTGGCATAAGATACTTCCACCAGTGCCATCACAATGACTGGAAAGTGACCACTCATTTCCATGGCAATGACTCAGAAGTTACCACCCCTTTCTAGGAAGTTTTAATTTACCCATCCCTCAATTTACATCGACCCACTCCTTAATTTGCATGTAATTGAAATTGGGTTTACATGAATATAAATACAACTGACAGGAGCCCATGCATTGCTGACTCTGGACACACTGCCTATGTGTTAGCCCTGCTCTGCAACTGTTCAATAAAAGATTGCTGTCTAACACCACTGGCTTTCCCTTGAATTATTTCCTGGGAGAAGCTAAGAACCCTCCTGGGTTAAGCCCCAGTGTTGGGGCTTCTCTGTCCTGCATCAAAAGGAAATGCTCAGAGAGCTTAGAAAATTTATAACTGGGGGTCCTACCCTGTTCTGAAGGGGATGAGGATGGTCTTTCAGCAGAAGTGATGTTGAAATCAAGATCTTCAGGGTGAATATAATTTGTTCTGGAAAAAAATAAAAGGTTTCCATTAGAAAAGACTACACTGCACATTTTAACCCCTGGAGGGATATGCTGTTGGGATGCAGGAACTGAGAAGTCCAGAATGGTGACCTGCAGAGAAAGGAGGATAGGAGATGAGCCTGGAGAGATAGGCGGGAGCCAGAGGGGAGAAAACTTCAAAGATCGTGGTTCTGATTTTGTACTTTACTTTGAATACAAATAAAAAGTGACTAAAGAAAAGTAAAAGCAGATGAATTATATGATCAGATGTGAGTTCTGAAGGGATCGTTCTGGCTACAAAGTGATTGAGAGACAAGAGATGGAAATAAGGAGTCTACTGAAAGGCAATTGAGAGCTAGTAGCTTGGGCATGAGAAACAACTGTGAGTAGTGTATTGATTAAATAAATTTTTAGGAGGTAGAACTGGCAAGATTTGATAGTAGAGGGAATATACAAGATTAGAGAAAAGTAGCTCCCAGTCTTGTACACCATGCCAAGCTTATTACATTTAATAAAGTAATATTAAAGAGACATAAACCCATACACACTTTAAAATCTCTAACAGTTAGGAAATGACTAAGCAAACTCTTTGCTCTGTTAAGTAATATGTCATCATTAATTAATATGTTTATAACAGTTATAAGACATACAAAAGATATATTATTTAATTTCAGATAAATAATAAGTGTATGATGATAAAAGTATTCCAGTAGTCTGATTTAAAATATGCTGCAAACATAAAGATATCAAAATCCTACACATAGGGAAGGATCAGGAAAGAATTTATACCAGTTGCTGTGGTTGATACTGGCTTCATGAATAATTTCTTCTTCTTTGCTTATTTATTTATTTATATTTATTTATTTTATTTATTTATTTTTATTTTTGAGACATTCTGTCACCCAGGCTGTAGTGCAGTGGCATGATCTCAGCTCACTGCAACTTCCATCTCCTGGGTTCAAGAGATTCTCCTGTCTCAGCCTCCCAAGTAGCTGGGATTACAGGCATATGTCACCATACCCAGCTAATTTTGTGTATTTTTAGCAGAGAAGGAGTTTCACCTGTTGGCCAGGCTGATCTCAAACTCCTGACCTCAGATGATCCACCTGCCTCGGCCACCCAAGGTGCTTGGATTACAGGTGTGCGCAACTGTGCCTGGCCTTCTCTCCTTTTTCGAATTTTCACATTTTCTTTGATGACTGAGTATTACTTTTATAACAAGAAATTATTTTTACAATAAAATAGTACGGACAAGAGCAGCTACTTTAAAGAAAATTCATTTGTCATTTGCCGTTTGTTATTTATATACTTCTGAATTTTTATTTGTAGCATGTTTAAAACGAGACAAGGCTGCATACCTTTTTTTAAGGAAAGAGTTTCATTATTCATTTCCTGCTTGTGTTACAATGTCTAAAAATAAGGAAATGGTTAAACCACCTGTTTGCTCTGTTAAGTAATATGCCATCATTAATTGTTATGTTTATAACAATTTTAAGACACAGGAAAATGACTTCTGCTAAGTGTTGAGAATTAACTGACTTTAGAACGTTTGAAATGGTTTTGGAATTGAACACCATTAGCACCTCATATAATCCTCAACTGAATCCATGGAGGGCTGCTGCACATATTGTTCGTGAACCACACCATTTATACAAGCATGTGTGGAAGCCCTAAGAGATAGAGGAGTCTGGGAACCCAGGTCTACCAGGGTCTAGACCCATGCACGTTACCAGTGCACACTCAATGATGTATCTCTATGGCCCTTCTGTACCAAAAGCTGTGTGCAGACAGTAGCTGTCTATTATTGTTCACTGCTGTGTCCTCAAGGCCTGAGCATATGGTAAGCTCTCAAGAAGCTCTGTTGAACAAGTGAATATATTTGTATATCAGTATATACAATGATTTTCTTAGGTTGGTTTTAGAAATCAAATTAGTGTGTTAAAGGTTATGGACATTTTACATTTCTGAAGTCCTTATGATGTATTACCAAATTATTTTGTGGAAGGCCTGTACCAATTTATATTTATTCACCAGAAGTATTATTATGTTGGTTTAACTATATCTTTACCAGCAGTAGGTATCTTTATTTTCTGAAGATTTTAAATGTTTTTGGTAAAAAACAGGTAAGGCCTGTTTTCTCAGTTTCTGAGTTTTAATCTAATTTTCATGGTTTATTTTATTTTATAAAACAAAAAATACATTTTGAATTTTTATTTGTAAAAGTAATGGAAGTTCATTTTAAAATATGGTTAATAAAAAAGAAAATAAATGCATTAATGATCCAACTACACATAGCTACAGTCAACATTTTGGTATATATGGTTTCAACCATCTATATTTAGACTTATATACATATATTTCATATATAATCCATTATTATATATGTATAATAAAAGTCAGACTCCATTTTGATGTTTGACTGCTGGCAGTTTTCAAGCCCCACCACTCCCCCTTCCCCTGCTCCCCTGCATTTGGGAAAGCAAGTAAGAAAGACCTGTTGCTTCCTCCTCTGGCTCCAGTGAGAGGTACACAACACACAAACCTTGGCCGACATCTGGGAGCCTTCACCCCAGCCTTACCCCTTCATTGCAATAAAATCTAAGCTGATCTCCTTTCTCTACTCTCTCAAATCATTTGTGAATCTGCTTGGGAGCCTTTCTTGCTCTCCCCAGAAAGCCTCATTATGCAAGTAGCAAATGTTTGCGTATCCTCTTGGTGTGTATGTCACATTATCATTAGTCTCTATATGTGACTCCAAGTCAGGTGTTTAGGCATGAAGGGAGTCTATCACGTCTTCTTGTGGAGACCACAGCAATATGGATTATAAAAATGGAGTTTAACAAATATAACTCAAACAAGAATGAGATTATACTATGCATATTGTATAATAATTTGATTTTTATTTAATAATGTATTTTCAACAATATCATTAAATATTTTTCACCATACCATATTTAACAACAGTATATTATACCAGTATATGGTACAAATTATCTAACCAACTTATTATTGGATAGATATGTTGGTTCCAACTTTTTTTTGCTATTTTAAATAAGCTACAGTGAATAACCTTCCAGCTATACTTTTGTGTCTATTCTTGATGATTTCTGTAAGAGAGTTTTGCATTTAAGTATTAATGCATCATAAGCACATTAAGTAAACATTTATGGAGCATATGAAATGCACAATTTTTGGGAATCCTAAACATAAAAGACATCAAATTTTCTTGCAGAGAAGTCTCAATATAATAAGGGATCCAGAAAATATTTACAAGTTAGAAAACTGAATTTTGATTAAACCAATATTGATTTCAACTGTCTGCATTAAAAAAAAATCACAATAGCTTTTTTATTTGAATAAAATTTTATTAGGTGTGAAGTTTACTACAGGGTGGCACTAATAAATTTCTATTTGATTGTGGACATGTTAATGAGCAGTTTCTTCTCTGGTCTATTTTAGTGAGTTATAACTGGAAAATAGGTTTCATTTGACATTTTAAAAGTTAGATTACATTAAAATATAACCACAAAACAGGATTTTATTTAACACTCAAGTATTACATATGTTTTTATAACCACAGATCCTGACAAGTGATTTGCTTTTTTGAAATCTGAACTCACATTACTGAACATAATGTGCATGTATGTGTGCAAATTTATGGACATATGAGGATGAAATAACTAATTTACAGAGTTAGGTTTACTTTCTGACCTAGAGTCTAACTGAAATTTCGGTTCATATGTTTGTTTTTTTAAGAGATCGGTAAGAGGGAGGGACCAAGATGGCTGACCAGAAGCAGCTGCAGTTGGAGGCTCCCACTAAGAAGAAAAAAGTAAGTGAATCCTGCACTGGCAACTGAGGTATCTAGGTTTTCTCACTGGGACTGACTAGGTGGTTGGTATGACCCACAGAGAGCGAGGAAAAGGAGGGCAGAGCAATGGTCCACCTGGTAGCCACATGGGGCAAGGGAAGCTCCCACCTCCAGCCAAGGTAGGCCGTTAGTGATTCTGCTACCCACCTTGGAAACCATGCTTATTCCAATGATCTGTGCAAACCACAGGTCAGGAGATCCCCTCATGAGCCCATGCCACCAGAGCCTTGGGTCCCAAGCACAGAACTGTGCAGATTCTCTATGGCTGCTCAGCTTGAGACTGTTTAAGCCTACCCAGTTCTCAGGGGGAGGGGCAACCATCATCACTGAAGCCTAAGAAAATGAGGAGACTGAGCAGTTTGGACCCAGGAGGAATTCCCCATAATACAGCACAGCAGTTGTGGCAGATTGTGGCCAGATTGCCTCTTTAGGCTAGACCCTGATCCATCCCTGCTCAACGGGTCGTGCCTCCCTGCAGGAATTTCAGCAACTCCAGCCAGGGGTTTCCTGACAAAACTCTGATCTTTCTGGGACAGAATACCTGTGGGGAGGGGTAGCTGTGATCTCTACAGATCAGCAGACTTAGTCTTTCCTCCTGCTGGCTCTGAGGAATCCAGACAGTCTGGACAAGTGGGATTCCCCCCAGTATAGTGCACCCCCTCTGCCAAGGGGCAACCAGAGTGCTTCATTAAGTGGGTCCCTGATCCCAAGCCTCTTGACTGGGTGAGACCCCTCAACAGGGTCACCAGACACTTTATACAGTAGCACTTCTGCTGGCATCAGGTTGGTGCCCTTCTGGGACAGAGCTCCTAGAGGAAGGAGCAGGCACCCATCTTTGTTGTTCTCCAGCCTCCTTGGGTGACACCTCCAGGTGTGGGAAGGACCCAGGTGAATAGGGTCTGGAGTGGACCCCCAGCAAACTGCAGTAGCCCTATGGAAGAGGGACTTGACTGTTAAAAGAAAACAAACAGAAGGCAACAAAAACAACAGGTCAAAAAATAGTCCCCACAAAAACCCCATCTAAAGGTCAGCAGCCTCAAAGATCGAAGCTAGATAAACTCATGAAGATGAGAAAGAATCAGTGAAAAGACTCTGCAAACTCAAAAAGCCAGAGTGCCTCTTCTTATCTGAGTGATCACAACACCTCTCCAGCAAGGGCACAGAACTGGGAGGAGGCTGAGATGGATGAATTGGCAGAAGTAAGCTTCAGGAGGTAGGTAAGAACGAAGTTTGCTGAGCTGAAGGAGCATGTTCTAACCCAATGCAAAGAAGCTAAGAATGATGATAAAACATTATAGGAACTGTTAACCAGAATAATCAGTTTGTAGAGGAACATAAATGACCTGATGGAACTGAAAAATACAACACAAGGACTTCACAATGCAACCACAAGTATCACTAGCTGAATAGACTAAGCAGAGGAAAGAATTTTTTTTTTTTTTTTTTTGAGACGGAGTCTTGCTCTGTCGCCTGGGCTGNATCTGAGTGATCACAACACCTCTCCAGCAAGGGCACAGAACTGGGAGGAGGCTGAGATGGATGAATTGGCAGAAGTAAGCTTCAGGAGGTAGGTAAGAACGAAGTTTGCTGAGCTGAAGGAGCATGTTCTAACCCAATGCAAAGAAGCTAAGAATGATGATAAAACATTATAGGAACTGTTAACCAGAATAATCAGTTTGTAGAGGAACATAAATGACCTGATGGAACTGAAAAATACAACACAAGGACTTCACAAAGCAACCACAAAATACCCTTTGTGAATTGACTAAACAGAGGAAAAAATTTTTTTTTTTTTTTTTTTGAGACGGAGTCTTGCTCTGTCGCCTGGGCTGGAGTGCAGTGGCCAGATCTCAGCTCACTGCAAGCTCTGCCTCCCGGGTTTATGCCATTCTCCTGCCTCAGCCTCCCAAGTAGCTGGGACTACAGGCGCCAGCCACCTCGCCCGGCTAGCTTTTAGTATTTTCAGTAGAGACGGGGTTTCACCATGTTAGCCAGGATGGTCTCAAACTCCTGACCTCGTGATCCCCCCGTCTCGGCCTCCCAAAGTGCTGGGATTACAGGCTTGAGCCACTGCGCCCAGCCAGAGGAAAGAATTTCAAAGCTTGAAGGCTGTCTTGCTGAAACAAGACAGTCAGACAAGACTAGAGAAAAAAGAATGAAAAGGAGCAAACAAAACCTCTGAGAACTATGGAATTATGTAAAAAGACCAAACTATGGCTGATTGGGGTATGTGAAAGAGACGGGGAGAATGAAACCAAGCTGGCAGGGAGTATGAAATCAAGTTGGAAAACATACTTCAGGATATCTTCCTTGGAGATACTTGGAGAACTTCCCCAACCTAACAAGACAGGCCAACATTCAAATTCAGGAAATCCAGAGAACCCCAGTAAAATACTCCATGAGAAGATTAGCCCCAAGACACATAATCATCAGATTCTGTAAGGTTGAAATGAAGAAAAAATGTTAAGGGCAGCCAGAGAGAAAGGCCAGGTCACCTGCAAAGGGAAACACATCAGACTAACAGCAGACTTCTCAGCAGAAACCCTACAAGTCAGAAGAGATTGGGGGCCAATATTCAACATTCTTAAAGAAAAGAATTTCCAATCCTGAATTTCATATCTGGCCAAACTAAGCTTTATAAGAAAAGCAGAAATAAAATCCTTTTCAATTTATCACCACCAAGCCTGCCTTGCAAGAGCTCCTGAAGGAAGCACTAAATTTGGAAAGGAAAAACCATTACCAGCCACTACAAAAACACACTGAAGTACAAAGACCATTGACACTATGAAACAACTACGTTAACAATTCTTCAAAATAACCAGCTAGCATTATGATGACAGGATCATATTCACACATAACAATATTAACCTTAAATGTAAATAGGCTAAATGCCCCAATTAAAAGACACAGAATAGCAATCGAGATAAGGAGTCAAGACTCATCGGTATGCTGTATTCAAGGGACCCATCTTAGTGCAAAGACACACATAGGCTCAAAATAAGGGATGGAGGAAAATTTACCAAGCAAACAGAGAAGATTAAAAAGCAGCAATTGCAATCCTAGTTTCTGACAAAACAGACTTTAAACCAACAAAGATAAAAAAGACAAGGGCATTATGTGATAATAAAGGATTCAATTCAACAAGAAGCACTAACTATTATAAGTATATATGCACCCAATACAGGAGCACCCAGATTCATAAAACAAGTTCTTAGAGATCTACAAAGAAACTCAGACTCCCACACAATAATAGTGGGA
This sequence comes from Rhinopithecus bieti, assembly GCF_001698545.2. Taxonomy (NCBI): domain Eukaryota; kingdom Metazoa; phylum Chordata; class Mammalia; order Primates; family Cercopithecidae; genus Rhinopithecus; species Rhinopithecus bieti. The sequence goes on along the minus strand of NW_016805059.1, from coordinate 3,596,380 downwards.
GACTTTAACACCCACTGTCAATATTAGACAGATCAACGAGACAGAAAATTAACTGGATCAAGTGGACCTGATAGACATCTACAGAACTCTCCACCCCAAAACAGCAGAATGTACATTCTTTTCATTGTCACATGGCACCCTAAAATCAATCACATAATTGGAAGTCAAATACTCCTTAGCAAATGCAAAAGACATGAAATCATAACAGTCTCTCAGACCACGGCACAAATTAGAACTCAAGATTAAGAAACTCACTCAGAACCACAGAACTACATGGAAATTGAACAATCTGCTCCTGAATGACTCCTGGGTAAATAATGAAATTAAGGCAGAATCAAAAGTTCTTTGAAACCAATGAGAACAAAGAGATAACATATCAGAATCTCTGGGATGCAGCTAATGCAGCGTTAAGAGGGAAATTTATAGCACTAAGTGTCCACATCAAAAAACTAGAAAGATCTTAAATTGATACTCTAACCTCATAACTAAAAGAACTAGAGAACCAAGAGCAAACAAACCCCAAAGACAGCAGTTGACAAGAAATAACCAAGATCAGAGCAGAACTGAAGGAAATAGAGACATGAAAAACCCTTCAAAAAATCAATGAATCCAGGAGCTGTTTTTTGGAAAAAAATAAAATAAATAAACCACTAGCTGGACTAATAAAGAAGAAAAGTGGGAAGAATCAAGTAGACACAATAAAAATTGATAAATAGGATGTCATCACTGACCCCTGAAAACTGAACAACCATCAGAGAATACTATAAACACCTCTATGCAGATAAACTAGAAAATCCAGAAGAAATGGATAAATTCCTGGACACATGCCTTCTCCCAAGATTGAACCAGGAAGAAGTTGAATTCCTTAATAGACCTATAACAAGTTCTGAAATTGAGGCAGTAATAGATAGCCTACCAACCAAAAAAAAAAAAAAAAAAAAAAAACAGCCCAGGACCAGATGGATTTATAGCTGAATTCTACCAGAGTTACAAAGAGGAGCTGGTACCATTTCTTCTGAAACTATTCCAAGAAATTGAAAAGGAGGGACTCCTTCCTAGTTCACTTTATGAGGCCAGCATCATCCTGATACCAAAACCTGGCAGAGATCAACCAAAAAAGAAAACTTTAGGACAATATTCCTGCTGAACATTGATGCAGAAATCCTCAATAAAATAGTTGCAAACTGAATCCAGCAGCATATCAAAAAGCTTATCCAGCATGACAAGTCAGTTTCATCCCTGGGATGCAAGGCTGGTTCAACATATGCAAATCAATAAATGTGATTCATCACATAAACAGAACTAAAGACAAAAACCCTATCTCAATAGATGCAGAAAAGGCCTTTGAAAAAATTCAACATCCATTCATGTTAAAAACTCTCAATAAACTAAGTATTGATGGAGCATACCTGAAGATAATAAGAGCCATCTGTGACAAACCTACAGCCAATATCATACTGAATGAACAAAAGCTGGATGCATTCCCCTTGAAAACTGGCACAAGGCAAGGATGCCCTTTCTTGCCACTTCTATTCAACATAGGCGTAAGTTCTGGCCAGGGCAATCAGGCAAGAGAAAGAAATAAAGCATATTCAGATAGGAAGAGGGGAAGTCAAACTGTCTGTGTTCGCAGATGACATGATCCTATATTTAGAAAATCTCATCATCTTAGCCCAAAAGCTTCTTAAGCTGATAAGCAACTTCAGCAAAGTCTCATGATACAAAATCATTTTGCAAAAATTACAAGCATTCCTATACACCAACAATAGACAAGCAGAGAGCCAAATGAATGAACTCCCATTCACAGTTGCTACAATGAGAATAAAATACCTATGAATACAGCTAACAAGGGACGTGAAGGACCTCCTCAAGGGGAACTACAAACCACTGCTCGAGGAAATCAGAGAAGACATAAACATTCCATGCTCATGGTTGGAAAGAATCAATATCATGAAAATGGCCATACTGCCTAAAGTAATTTATGGATTCAGTGTTATTTCCATTAAACTACCATTGACATTCTTCACAGAATTAGAAAAATCTACTTTCAAATTTATATGGAACCAAAAAAGAGCCCATATAGCCAAGATAGTCCTAAACAAAAAGAACAAAGCTGGAGGCATCATGGTACTTGACTTCAAATTATACGACAAGGCTACAGTAACCAAAACAGCATGGTACTGGTACAAGAAAAGACATATAGACCAATGGAACAGAATAGGGACCTCAGAAATAAGGTCACACATCTATGAGCATCTGATCTTTGACAAACCTTATGAAAACAAGTAATAGGGAAAGGATTCCCTATGTAATAAATGGTTCTGGGAGAACTGGCTAGCCATATACAGAAAATTGAAAATGGACCCCTTCCTTACACCTTATACAAAAATTAACTCCAGATGGATTAATGGCTTAAATGGAAAACCCAAAACTATAAAAACCCACAAGAAAATCTAGGTAATACCATTTAGGACATAGGCACAGGCAAAGATTTCATGAAGAAAAATGTCAAAAGCAATTGCAACAAAAGCAAAAATTGACAAGTGAGATCTAATTAAAACTGAAGAACTTCTGCACAGCAAAAGAAACTGTCATCTGAGTGAACAGACAACCTATAGAATGGGGAATGTTTTTTGCAATCTATCCATCTGACAAAGGTCTAATATTAAGAGTCTACAAAGTACTTAAACAAATTTACAAGAAAAAAAAACCCATTAAAAAGTGGGCAAAGGACGTGAACAGACACTTCTCAAAAGAAGACATTTATGTGGCCAACAAACATGAAAAAAAGCTCAACATAACTGACCATTAGAGAAATGCAAATCAAAACCGCAATGAGATACCATCTCATGCCAGTCAGTATGGCAATTATTAAAAAGTCAAGAAATAGATGCTGGCAAGGCTGTGGAGAAATAGAAATGCTTTTACACTCTTGGTGGGAATGTAAATTAGTTCAACCATTGTGGAAGACAGTGTGGTGATTCCTCAAAGACCTAGGACCAGAAATACCATTTGACCCAGGAATCCAGTTACTGGTTATATACCCAAAGAAATATAAATCATTCTATTATAAAGATACATGCATGCCTACGTTCATTGCAGCATTATTCACAATAGCAAAGACATGGAATTAACACAAATGCCCATCAAAGATAGGCTTGATAAAGAAAATGTGGTACATGTACACCACGGAATACTATGCATCCCTAAAAAGGAATGAGATCATGCCCTTTGCAGGGACACGGATGGAGCTGGAAGCCATTATCTTCAGCAAACTAATGCAGAAACAGAAAACCAAACACCGCCTGTTCTCACTTATAAGTGGGAGCTGAACAGTGAGAATACATGGACACAGGGAGGGAAACAACACACAGCGGGACCTGTTTTGGGGTTGGGGAGAGCATCAGAAAAATAGCTAATGCATGCTGGACTTAAATACCTAGACGTTGGGTTGATAGGTGTAGCAAACCACCATGGCCCATGCTTACCTGTGTACCAAACCTGCATGTCCTGCACTTGTATCTCGGAACTTAAAATTAAATTGTTATTATTATTATTTTTTTAAAGAGACTGGGGTCTGGGTATGTTGCCCAGGCTGGCCTGAAAGCACTCCTCTGGCCTTAGCTTCTTGAGCGACTTGGACTACAAGTGCTTACCACCACACCCGCTTTACTATTTCCTTAAATTAAGGATCCTCAGTAGTCCATTCTGGCTGTCTTATGCCCCGTTAAAATCGCGGGGACAGGGAACTTTCGGCAAGTGTACTCTACCAGCTTCTTCCCACCCATAAACATTCTGGTAATGCCCCTGTTGGCATTTCCTTACCTCCTGGGCAACCACTGGTCTAAGGGAGTGCCTGTTGACGGGGAGTGTCCTCTCCAGTGTGCCTGAATGAAAAAAAGGCTAAACGCCATCTCTTTTAGATATATCGTTTGAAAATCATTTAAAGTGATTACCCTAAACAGTTACGATATTTCATAAACTAATATTAAAAAACTAGTTAAAAAATTAAAATATTTAAAAAAAATTGATGGTATATATAGACATAAATTCTTTGAATTGGGATACAAATTCTTCCTTGCTTAATTTAAAGGAAATAAATCTTCTGAAGTGGTTTTAACCTACGATGTATTTTATATTAGTCCATCGTCAAGGATTAATTTTAAATGTCTTTAGAAACAAATTTGTTAATTCATTATTCTGTACTTTACATTTCCTTTATTATAAGAAAAAATATGCCAAGAAAATGTTCATTGAGCTTTAAGTTAATGAATTGCACCGAAGGGTTATATTATTGGAGAGATGATTTTAGGTTAGTGCACATAATATTTTTTTCTTGATTGTCTTTTTTAAAAACAGCGTTATTGACTGGGTGTGGTGGCTTACAACTGCAATCCCAACACTTTGGGAGGCTGAGGTGGGAGGATTTCTTGAGGCCAGAAGTTCAAGACCAGCTAGGACAACATAGGGAGACTGTCTCTACAAAAATTAGAAGTAAAAAAATTATCTGAGTGTGGTGGCTCACATCATTGGTCCCAGCTACTTGGGAGGCTGAGTCAGGAGGACTGCTTGGACCTGGGAGGTCGATGCTGCAGTGAGCTCTGATTGTGCACTGCACTTCAGGCTCAGTGACTGAGAGAGACCTTGTCTCAAAGATCAAACAAACAAAAAGCTCCCCAGCATTATTGAGGTATAACTGACATGTGGTAAGCTATACATAGTTAAAGTGTACAGTTGGAAAAGTTTGGACAGATGTATACACTATTTCCTCTAGTGACTTTTAAAAAGAAAGTTTTAAATTTTGATAAGAGGTTCGATTTATTAATTCTTTCTTTCGTAGATCATGCTTTTAGTGTTGTATCTAAAAAATCATTGCCTAACTCAAAATCACAAAGACTTTATCCTATGTTTTCTTCTGGAAATGTAATAGTTTTAGGCTTTACATTTGGGTGTGTGGTCCATTTTGATTAATTTTTGCATAAAGTGCAAGGTATGGATAAAAGTTCTTTTTTTTCATGTGGATATTCAGTTGTTCTAGCTGTATTTTTAGAAAAAAAATCCTTTCTCCACTAAATTGCATTTACATCTTTGAGCAAAATCAGTTGACTATGGATTCTCTTTTGTGTTCCATTGATTTATTCATCATTGCAATGCAAATATTACACGTCTTGATTAATGTAGCTTTATACTAAGTCCTGCAATCACATAAGTCATCTTTGTCATTTTTTAACATTGTGTTTGGTCTTTGCATTTCAATATGAATTTTAGAATTGGATTGTTAATTTCTACAAAAATGTTGATATTTTGTTTGAGATTGCCTGGAATCTGCAGATCTATTTTTAAAGAATTGACATCTTAACAATATTGATTATTTGGGCCCTTGAACCTTGTACCTCTCCATTTATTTAGATCTTTAATTTCCCTCAGAAATGTTTTGTAGTTTTCAGTGTACAAGACTTGCATATATTTTAATGGATTTTTCACCTTTTCATATTTTTATGTTATTGTTAATTATGTTGCTTTATGATTTCAGTATCTGATTATTTATTACTGCTATATAGAAATACAGTTGCTTTCTGAATATTGACCTTGTATCAGACCTGAATCATTGCTAAACTCACTGGTTAGTTTAGCAGTATTTTTGTAGATTTTGTGGAATTTTCTGCATAAATGATCATGTTGCCTGTGAATAAAGTGTTCTTTCTTTCTTTCCAATCTGAATGCCTTTTATTTTCTGTCTTGACTTATGACCTGGTTAGAACCTCCAGTACAATGTTTAATACAAATAGTTAAAGCAGTTATGTCAACAGATATGCTTTTCTTGTTTCTGATCTTAAGCTAAAGCATTCTCATGTTTCATTATTAAGTATAATGCTAGCTGTAAAGTTTTTATCAGGTCGAGAAAGCTCCTTTCTATTCCTAATTTGCTAAGAGTTTTTATCTTGAATGGATGTTTGGATTTTGTGAAATCTTTTAAAGTATCTGTTAAGATGAATATGTATTTTTTTGTTTTCAATCTGTTAATATGACGATTAATACTAATCGATTTTCATCTTTTATTTTAAAATTTTAAATTATTTTAATTGACAAATTAAAATTGTGTAAATTTATGGTATACAATATGATGTTTCAAAATATATATGCATTGTGAAATGGATAAATCAAGATAATTAACATATGCATTACTCACATACTTACCATTTATTTGTGTAGTCATTGAATTTTTTTCTTTTTTGTAGAGACAGCAGCTCCCTATATTGTACAGGCTGGCCTCAAGAGATCCTCCCACCTCGGCCACCCAAATTTTGGGGATTACAGGCATGAGTCACAATGCCTGGACTGTCATTGATTTTTGAATATTAAACTAATCTTCATGACTAGGATAAATCTCACTTGGTCATGGTATAATATCCTTTTTATAGTTGTTTGATTTGCCTGTCAAAATTTGTATTATAATTTTGTATCTATGTTCATGAGGGATACTGGTCTATATTTTTATTGAAATATCTTTGTCAAGATTTTGGTATCATGGTAATGCTTATATCAGAGACTTGGGAAGTATTCCCTCCTCTTTGATTTTCTGAGAGAGTTTTGTAGAATTGGTATTATTTCTTCCATAAGTGTTTGGTAGAATTTACAGTGAAGACACCTTGGCCTGGAGATTTCTTTGTGGGAAGGTTTCTAGCTACAAATTTAATTTTAAAATAAAGTCATGGCTATTCAGATTATCTATTTCCTTTTTAGTAAACTTTGGTTACTTCTGTCTTTTAAGGAAATGTGTATATTGCATCTAGGTTGTCAAATTTATTAGCATGAGATCATATATATTTCCTTATTTTTCACCATCTGTAGAATCTTAGTTATATTATCTCTGTCACCCCCAGTATTGGTCATTTGTGTTTGCTCTCTTTTTTCCTACTCAGTTTGGCTAGAGGTTTACCAATTTTGTTGATCTTAGGAAGTCAGCTTTGGGTTTCACTAATTTTCTCTTATATTTTTTTTTCAACTTCATTGATTTCTGCTGTGATTTTTATATTTCCTTTTTTCTGCTTACTTTGGGTTTCATTTACTTTTCTTTTTCTAGTGTCTTAGAATGAAAACTGGAGGTCACTGACTTGAGATTTTCCTTCTTTTATAATAGCGGCCTTTGGATGCTATTTACCTCTAAATTTTACATTAGCAGTGTGGAGGCAGAATAATGCCCCTCCCCAGAGGTGTCTATACTATAATTCCCAGAAGCTGTGAATATATTACCTTACATGTCAAAAGGGATTTTGCAGAAATGATTAAGTTGAGGATTTTGAAATGAGGAGAGTATTCTGGATTCTCTAGGTGACGCCAATTTAATCTCAACAGTTCTCAGTGGGAGGCAGAAGGGTCAGAGTAAGAGGAGACATGATGAAGGAAGCAGAGGTTGGAGTGGTGCAACTGCTGGTTTTCAAGATGGAAGAGAGACCCAAGATGAGACATGTGGGCAGCCTGTATAAGCTGGAAAAGACAAGGAAATGATTCTCACCTGGTGCCCCTGGAAGGGACACAGCCCACTTGACACTTTGATTTTAACCCAGCGAGACTTCTAATCTCTAGAAATGTATGACAATAAATTCATGTGGTTTTAAGCCACTATATTTGTGATAATTTGTTAGAGCAGCAATAGGAAACTCATATATGTGGCATCCCCCAAGTTTTGGTATGTTGTGTGTTTATCTTCAGTCAATTCAAAACACTTTGAAATTTCCCATTTGATTTCATCTGAACCCATTGATTATTTAGTAGTGGGTAGTTAGAGGGATTCTGTAGATTTTCCAGATATCTTTCTGTTACTGATTTCTTATCCAATTCCATTGTGGTCAGAGCACATATTTTGTATGACTTGAATCCTTTCAAACTTATTGGGACTCGTTTTATGACCCAGAACATAATTTGTTTTGGTAAAACATCAAGTATACTTGAAAGGAATGTGTGTTCTTTTGTTGTTAGGTGGAATATTCCATGCACGTCAAGTTGGCTGAATTGTGTTGCTCAAATCTATATTCTTACTTATTTTCTGTCTACTGGTATCATTTATTGAGAGAGGGGTGTTAAAATCTCTGATTATAGTTTTAGATTTGCACAGTTATATTTACAACTATTTTGTGTTTTCTGATTAAATGACCTCTTTATCAATATGAAATTACCTTCTTTATTCCTGGTAATTGTCTTTTCTCTGAAATCGACCCTGTTTGATACTAATGTAGCAATGTTAACTTTCTTCTGAGCTTACTTTTTTATCTAATCAGATAACCTCTCAATTGGGATATTTAGACCATTTGCTTTAATGTGACTGTTGATATTGTTAGGTTTAAATGTCATCTTGCTGTTTGTTTTCTATTTACCCTATTTATTCTTTGTTCCCCTTTTTCTGCCTTGTTTGGTTTTTTAAAAAATGATTCCATTTTATCTCAATTGTTGGCTTATTAACTGTAACTCTTTATGTTCTTTTAGTTGTGGCTTTAGCATTTGTTGTCTATGTCTTCAATGTAATAGTCTACTTTTCAAGTGATACTGCAATACTTCACATAGAGTATAAGAACTTTAAAATTGTATACTTCTCTTTCTCCCTTCTCATCTTTTGTGCCTTTGTTTTCATATATTCTGCCTCTACATAGGTTATAAATCCAACAATATGTTGTTTGTATTTAGTATTGCTATTTATAGTTTATTGGTATTATTATAATAAATTATCTTTTAAAATGACTTAAATGCTAAGAAAAAATCTTGTATATTTACCCTTGTGATGAACATTTATAGTGTTCTTCAGAAACCTGTGGATGAATATTTCCATTTGCTATCATTTTCCTTCTGCCCAAAGAGCTTCCTTTAACATATAACATAAAGGAAGTATTGTACATAGAATTTACATAATATATTTCTGCTAGTTTTAATTCTTTCAGCTTTGTATCCCTGGAAAAGTTTTTATTCCATCATTGTTTCTGAAAGATACTTTCACTGGGTATAGAATTCTAGGTTGATAGGTTTTTTTTTTCTTTCGGTACTTTAAAATTTTTGCTCTGGTGCCTTTTCACTTGCACTGTTTCTGATGATAAATCTACTGTCATCCTTATCTTTGTACATATCTTCTTTTGTTTGGGCTGCTTTTGAGATTTTGTCTTTATCACTGGTATTGAACATTTTATTATATGTGCCTTTTCTTCATGTTTATTCTTGTTGGTGTTTGTGAATCTCTTTGAATCTGAATTTATGGTTTTCATCAAATTTGAAAAAAAATTAGCTTTTATTCCTTCAAATATGTTTTCTTTTCCTTGTCCTTTCCTGGGACTCTAATTACACATTTTTATGTCACCTAAAGTTGTTTGACAGCTCACTGATTCTCTTTTCATTTTAAAATACGTTTTCTCCCAATGTTTCCTTTTGAGTAGTCTCTCTTGCTATGTGTTCAAGTTAACTGATCTTTTCTTCTGCTATTATGTATGTCTAATCTGCTATTATCACATTCCATGTTTTTTTCTTCTCAGAACTGTAGATTTCATCTTTGGCAGTTCACATTTGGATTTGTGAAATGAGATTTTGGTTTTGGATCTGTTTTATGGGTATGTTTTCAACTTATGGAATACAGTTATAGTAATGGTTTTAATGACCTTCTCTACTAATTCTAACATCTGTGTCAGATATGAGTGTATTGTAATTGATGGATTTCTTTTCCCTCAATGTGAGCCTCTTTTCCTGCTTTTTTGCATACCTGCTAATTTTGATTAGGAAGACAGACATTGTGAATTTTACCTTGTTAGTTGCTAGTTATGTTCATATCTTGAGCTTTGTTCTGGATTGTGATTAAATTACTTTGAAACTGGTCCATTTTGGTCGTGCTTTTAAGATATGTTAGGTAGGACCAGAGCAGCATTTAGTCTAGGACTAAATTCCCCACTTTTGAGGCAAAGCCTTCTGAGCATTCTGCCTATTTTCCTGTGAATGTGAGGTTTCCCTGCCTAGCTAGTGAGAATAGGCACTACTGCCAGACTTAGGTAGCTTCTTTAGACCCATGCACTGCTAGTTCTCTGCAGAATACTTCCGAGGAACCCTCTGTAGATATCCAGAATTATCTATCTGTATAGCAGATGTCTGTCTCTCTCCTGTAATCTGTCCTGTGAATTCCCTGCACTTTCTGGTAATCTGTTTGTGTTCTTTTTGGACTCTTAGTTCCTCAACTCGGGGAATCTGCCAGTCCCCACCTGAGTTCCTCCTCCTGGTGCATGACCTGGAAACTCAATCATATACATGCTTCATTTGTTTTATATCTCTTAGGGATCACTGTTCTTGGTTTCTTGATGTGCAGTATCTTGAAAACTGTTGTTGTATATTCTTTGTCTGTTTGCTTGGTTATTTCAACCAGGAATATAAATTTGGTCCATGTGACTCCATCTTTTCCAGAGTGAAATTTCTACTTCAAGTGTTTATGAAAAGGTTTTTGTTAGTTTTGCCATATGATTTTCTATTTGAATTTAGGCAGTAATCTAAATTGTACTTTAGATTAAGAAGGGAATGAATTACTTTATGTCAAATACATATTTATATAAAGAAATATTTTACATACAAAAGGTGTATTGTAAATAAAATAACTTTTGTGTGTTTTCATAGTTTGGTTAGAAAAGTAATTATTTTGATTTATTAGCAGCTGTAAGTCTAATAATACTAGTAGCAGTAATTTTGCACTTTTAACTATATTACAGTAAAAGTTATTTTTTGAGATTAAAATATATATGTCTGGAGGTCATGCTAAATACATTTTAAACTGAATATAATTATAGTTTTTTAATACTGCAGATTATTAAAGCTAAATAAGCCTTATGCAAAGACTTAAGAAATTTTCTGAAACAAAGTAACTATCACTGAGTGTGTACTTTGTGACAGGTACTTCATAAAATTATTTTTTATTCTCATAATGTATTTATTAAATAGATATCATTATCCTTATTTTGGAGATGAGGAAACTAATATCTAATAGGGTTATATAATTTACCAAAGTTACAGAGTAAGTTAAATGATAGAGCCTGGATTTAAACAGGTCAGATAACTAAAATCCAAAGTATTTTATTATGCCATACTGGTCAAAATTCTCAACTCTATAAAGAACTTCCAATTATTAAGATTTTTAAAAATGTGTTTTAATAATGAATTTGTTGGTTAGTTTTAGCTTATTAACATACCAAGCAGGAGAGTAATATTTTATAAATTTTATCTCCTGGAATGTAATGATCATTTAATGTCACACTTCAAGTCTGATTATAAGTCACATTTTGAAACACTCTGCAGTTTCCATAGTGCTTTCGCATAGTTTTATGTATTAATTCTCATAGCCACATGGGTATGTCATTAACCTCATTTTGCTCAAACTTTACCATCTGGTCTAGGTTTCCATGATTCTTAGACGAGTGTTTTTTCTATGATTCCAAGCTAGCCTTTTTGTGTCATTAACTTATTTTATTAAAACAAACAAGCAAAACCAAAATGACACTGATATAAAACCAAATCATTTTCCCTGCTTTTATCATAATACCTTTAAAAATAAACTTTTATTTGTAATATATTCTTTTTATATTTGAGCAAATATTAAAACATTTTTTCTTACTATAGTTATGCCAGGTTTTGATTTGCTTTGCAGTCTTGCAGACAATCTCACTGAATGTGGTACTCAGAGTACTGGTGGAATAGTCACCAATTATCATTTGGTGCTAGACTGATAGGAAGCAATGAATATATATAATATATATGTATATACACACATATATTTAATATCTACATTTTATAAATTTTATTGTTCATTTATTAAGCTGTATTTAAGTAGTGCCCATTTAAAAATATCTTTGTATTGTGAAACACAAGCAAATTTTATATCCTAGTCATTATCATCTAATTAGAATCCAGAACTAAGTTGTAGGAGAATTTTTCTTTTTTTCCTTTGAGATGGAGTCTCACTCTGCTGCCCAGGCTGGAGTGCAGTGGCATGATCTTGGCTCACTGCAACCTCCGACTCTCTGGTTCAAGCGATTCTCCTGCCTCAGCCTCCCGAGTAGCTGGGATTACAGGCACGTGCCACCACGCCCAGCTAATGTTTGTATTTTTAGTAGAGATGGGGTTTTGCCATGTTGGCCGGGATGATCTTGATCTTCTGATCTCGTAATCTGCCCGCCTTGGTCTCTCAAAGTGCTGGGATTACAGGCATGAGCCACTGCCCCTGGCCATAGGAGAATCCTTTAAGGTGTCTTAAAGATCATACTTCCTCAAAATAATATGCAATGTTTTTGTATGCCTATTATAATGTTATAATGTCTAACTTATTATCAGTGTTTGTTGTTATTAGACCATTATTATATCTGTTATGGGTTGAATTGTGTCCCCCCAAAAGAATACAGTATGTTGAAGTCCTAACCCCTCAGTGCCTAAGAATATGACCTTATTTGGAGATAGGGTCTTTAAAGAGGTAATCAAGTTAAAATGAGGTCATTAGAGAGAGCTGTCATCCAATATGAACGGTGTCCTTATTAGAAGGGGATATTTGGACAGACAGAAGATGGGAGTGATGCATTTACAAACCAAGGAACACCAGAGATAGGTGGCAAACACCAGAAGCTGGGAAGGGACAAGGAAGGATTCTCCCCTAAAACTGTCAGAGAGAGCATGGCCCTGCCTCTCTTGATTTTGAATTTCTAGCCTCCAGAACTGTGAGCCTGTAAATTCATGTTGTTTTAAGTCACCCAGTTTTTGGTACTTTGTTATGGCTGCCCTAGGAAAGTAATGTAGTACCTGAATTAGAAATAGAACCTCTTGCTTTAAGGACTGAATACACTGAATATACTGAGACCTTAAATACCAGGACATGCTCATGATTTACTTTTTCTCTCACCCTATTCCATCCAAGTCTTCATTGTTAGAAGTAGCAGAAGGCCCTTGATCCTAGAAGCTCCTTGCTCTCAAAAACTCCTGCAATATGCACCAGCAAAGTCTGGCTTCACTTACCGATATGAAGCTTACAATACACAGGCCTCTGCTTTAGTGTAAAACAGGAGCCTTTAGATGACATTCCAAACCGCTGTCAGTCTAGACAGTAGTTGCCTCCACTTTTACTCCATGAGCCTTGTCTATAGCCAAACAGGCACTGCTCACTCTTCTCTCTATCGTTTCTTCTTCCTCCTCCTTGGCTGTCATGTGGCGCCAGACTGGCAAGAAGCAATGAAAACACGAGTGTCATGGCACTGATGGGAAGTGTGGCTGGGGCCCTCTGCTGTTACGGCTCTGCATTGTCTCCCTCAGGGGGAGCATTTGCGGTCTCAGTGTGGAGAGCAGGTGGATCCCACACTTCACATCCAGTGTCCTGGCCTCTCACTGGAGGTTCTGTGTCACAACTCCACTGGAAAGATCTGAATAGATTTGACTTTATTTATAATTTTATTCTTACCTCAAAATCATCCACCCCTGTTGAAGACATGTCAATTTCTGACAGTGACATGGTCAGTCTTCCACTAATCCAGACTCAGGCAATCTTTGTTCTCTTCCATGGTCTTCTTTGTCCCATCAATCACCAGATGAGAGAAGTGTTTCAATCCCGTAATATTTCTCATTTTGTTCCTTTCATATTCACTCACACTTGCCAGTTTCCTCATCTAGATTCTGCAGGCTACTATAATAGTCTCTTAATTTGTTTCCCTATCTCTTGTTTCTAGTGCAAGGGCTTTCCAACTCTGAAGTAGTTGATAGTCTTATCTATTCAACCATATTGTAAATTCTGTGAAGAGATGGATCTTTGCATATCTAGGAATTTATCATAATAGCATTGTCTCACTCAAAATAGCAATTAAAAACCATAAATTTTACAGACATTACCTGGAATCCTAGTTCTACCACTTATTAGCTCTGTGAGATGAGTCAAGCTACTTAACTTCTATTTGCCTCAATTCACCTATCTGTAGAATAAGGATAATCTATGCTCGTCAGGTTGTAGAGTGGGAAGTTGGTGTGAATCAAATAATAAATGTAAAGCACTTAGGACAGTGCCAAAGATATGTAGTAAGTTTTCAGTAAAATGTTCACCTCTATTTTACTGTTTTGCACTTAGACGTTCATCAAATATTTGTAAATGAATCCAACTGATACTATATTAACACAAGAACAGACATGTGCTTTTACTGCATCTGAACATATGTTGCCTATCTTAATTATGGTGATGTAGTTCTGAGCTTTTTGAGATCCTCAAGCATAAAATTAGGATAACACCTACTCACAGGGTTGTTTAAAGATGAAAATAAATAAGCTGCCATTGGTAAGGGCTGAGTCTAGTGCCTGACATATAGTAAACACTAAATAAATGGCACCCAGTAGAAATAGAAATAATGGCAGTACTATTAGTAGTAAAGCAGTGGCAATAATAGTAGTAGCAATATATTAGTAGCAATAATAGTAGTAATGGAGTGGGCAGCAGTATTTCATTTAGTTTCTTGTAACTGTGGGACATATAAGAAATTGAGAGCAGCTTGGGGAAATGTGAGGAAAAGACATCAAGATTTACTTGAGATTGGGTGAGCATTGATAGTTGAAGCCATGGAAGTGGATGAGGTGGTTTGGGGATGTAGAGGACCACAAGGGGAGAATCAAGGAATCAAGGGAAGGGAAGGACAAGGGGAAAGTTGAGTGTTTTGGGAGGTTGCGGGTTGGGTTTCAGTAAGTTCTTGTCCATCTGATTCAGAGGTAGTGGGAGGAAGCACATGAGTTCTAAGAGGGGCAGCTATGATAAGAAAGTTAAGGAAGACACCTAGTGGGCTGTGCTGTAGTGCCTGCCCAGCCTGCATCTCCAGTCATTTCTCAACCATGTTCTCATCTTTCCACCCTTCTCTGACTTTGTCTCCTTTCCTTCTTAACATTTAAAGAATTAATTTCTTTATCCATATACCCATATAAAAGATTTATCATAAATGAATAAATCTGGTCATATTCCATCTGCTTTCTTTAATGTGGTTCTCTTATTATTTTTTGTTTGCCTCCTCTTTTCCCACTGTTCCTCTCTCCTGCTTATTGGCACTGCTTCTGCCTATGTAATCATGCTATAGACCAAACACGTATTCTTTTGTACTTTGTGTTAACCCTCAGATAATCATATATGGATGTGAATGCATATACACATATTAACATACTGGGGTATAATAAAATGTTCTCATATCTGATAAGCCAAGTCCTTCCTCATCCCCTTTTCTTAAAAAATATTTTTGTGACCGGGCACGGTGGCTCATGCCTGTAATCCCAGCACTTTGGGAAGCCGAGGCGGGTGGATCACCTGACATTGGGAGTTCGAGACCAGCCTGACCAACATGGAGAAACCCCATCTCTACTAAAAATACAAAAAAATTAGCCGGGCGTAGTGGCTCATGCCTGTAATCCCACCTACTTGGGAGGCTGAGGTAGGAGAATCACTTGAACCTGCGAGACAGAGGTTGTGGTGAGCTGAGATCGCGCCATTGCACTTCAGCCTGGGCAACAAAAGCAAAACTCTGTCTTTTATATATATATATATATTATA
>NW_016805059.1:3577322-3580452 GCF_001698545.2 Rhinopithecus bieti | reverse complement strand
ATATTTTGCTATTGTTTGGCATTTGTTCTTTCACATGAGCCTTAAGATTATCTTATCCAAAGGAGGAAGTTCTAATTGGATTTGTTTTGAGTATATAATTAACTTGGTAGAATTGACATTTTATTATAATGTCTTTCCATCTAAGAAAATGGTTTGGTTTTCCATTTTTATATATCTTGTTTTATTGTTCTTCAATACATTTTTAAAATATGTGCCGTGGATCATATCACAGAATTGTCAACTTCCACACTTTGCTTAGAAAGGATGGTATGAAGTTGGAAACAATTGCAGTTTTTTATGATAAAGACTGGAGTGTGTGTGCGTGTGTGTGTTTGTGTGTGTGTGTGTAGATGCAGCATTTAAGAACAAAACCATATTATTCATTGACCTGGAATTTCAGTAGGAGACACTTGGGAAGAGTCACAAATTACATCTGCTGAGGATCACCAACCTCATACGATAGCTGTTCAGCCACTGTACCAAAGGAGACAATCCCCTGAAAGTAGGGGGCTTGGGTATGAGGAACTGTCCATCAGAAAGCATTCCAGTATGAGAAATCATATATTGTGTATAGGTGAAAAACAGGGAAAACTATGGTTCAGAGTAGCCAGGAGGAAAACCAGAGGAAAAGTGACTACATTATACCAAATGATACATTTGATGAATAACAATTATCCAAAACGCTGTATTTTACATATTCAATTTCTATATTTAATATTACACCTCTTAAAATCACATGATGACTTATCGGTGTGTGATAAGGACTAAATTCAGATGATGCCTGGGAGCCAAAGAGAAAGAAATCATACTGAGAGGAATGGATGTATTTAGTATAGAAATTCAGATAATGTTTTTCTAAACGCGGAAACGGCGTCTGACTCCTTGTAATGAGAATCCTAGCTGGATAGAGCAGGGATTCGAGGGAAAGAAGTCAGAGGAATAGGACTGCATGAGCTGTGAGGCCTGACAAGGGCTATGCATGATTGTTTCCTGCCCAAATTGAGGCAGGAGAAGAGTCTGGAGGCTGGGAACCTAAGGCTGTTTCACGCCGACTGCCTATAACTAATTGAAAGGAAAATCCTAACTTTCCAAGCCTAAGTAACAAAAGGACCAGAGGCTACTCCCTTTGTAAACTCCCCACCTTTTCTGCACTGGCAGATGGGAAATTGGCTGTCCACAGCAAATCAGACTGATTGCTGGTGGAGTCTTTGTTTGCAACTTTGTAACTTCACTCCAGCCTCTGAATGGTTGCTGTCCACAACCAATCAGACTGATTGCCAGCTGAGTCTTCATTTGCATAGAAGTATAACTTTGTAACTTCACCCTAGCGTCTGATTGGTTGCTTTGTGCAACTTCACTACAGCCTGTGGTTGGCTGTTTTCTGCAACCAATCAGGCTGACTGCCGGCTACCACTTCATTTACATGAGGTGAGCATCAAGTGGCCAATGGGAAATTTCTAGGGTGTATTTGAACCCAAGACGATTCTGTATCTGGGCCCTTGAGCTGTTGTTCAGGTTGGCTCCCACACTGTGGAGTGTACTTTCGTTTTCAGTAAATCCCTGTGTTCCTTCTTTTGTTGCTTCATTCTTTGTTTGCTTTGCTGGGAGTTTTGTTCAGTTCTTTATTCAAAACGCCAAGAACCTGGACAACTTGCAGTCACGACCCTCTATCAGTGACAGAATTCCTGTGGTCCCTGGTGACTTCAGACTGATTCTAGGGCTTACTGTGTTGGTGGTCAGATTGATTTCCCACTCTCCTCTTACTCCTTGCAGTAAAAGGAAGATGGTTACGAACTCAAGCTGGCAGGACTTAGCCTCAGTTTTCAAATACCCCCTGTGATGTACCAATACTTTATAGAAAGAAACTATTTTTAATTGTTGAAGCCATAAATTATCCCCTAAATGTATATGTGTGTTCACTGTTATTTTCCTTGAAAAGCATTCTTCTAAATCTTAAAAAATATTATGGTTTTATCCAAAAGAAACATTTTAATTTTTGCCTCAGTGATTCAAATCATATTGACGAATGCTGTGTGGTTTAGGTTTTCTCTTAATGATTCAGTGATTTATTCCAAATGAGACATATTTCTCCTGGCTGCCTACTTTTACTATAAATATCTCACAAATATTGTACCTTAAGTAGCATTCTTAGCAACTGCGATTTAAAAATCATCTCTATTCAGCTAAATAGTAAGATGATATGCACTTATTATTTCTGATGTTTCCTCTTTTTTCTATGTCTCTATATTTCTGCATTTAAATGTGTGGTTTAAACAAAACATTCAATACAAAATGTAAAATATGACAGCTATTTTATTTTAAATAATATCTAGAACAACCAAGATTTATCTATAATTTCTTCTCTAAGGATAGTCCCAAGGAATAGTATCTTTATCATCTTCTGTAGGGTCATTTTAATTGTAATTATGCATAGCATGTGGCCTTTTAAAATTTGTAATTTTTATGATGCTTAAAATGCGGTGGTCATAATATAAAATAGCTTCAATTAGTATATTTATTCTTTTTCCACTGCAGTCTTTAAAAACGAATAATAAACTCCCAGTGAACTTTTACCCTGTGAATGACCTGATATGACACATTTGAACTTGCAGTGAACTTACACATGAACTTTCAGTTATCCTCTGAGAAATATAGCAGATGGAAAATAGGCAGATTTTTCAAATATTTTCAGATGCAGGACTTTGACATGCTCAACAGAGGCAACAAGGCTGGTTATCTCTTGGCAGTGTTTACTTTGCTGGCTTTGTTGTACTGCAGGCTGTTTAGTTACATTATAGGCCTGAACAGAGAGGTTCAGTTATATTTGTGTTTGACTGACACCTTAATTTTAAACCAGTTCTTGCGTATATATTTAAAGACAAAATTAACTTTGGTAGGCCGAGGTGGGTGGATCACGAGGTGAGGAGGTCAAGAACAGCCTGGCCAAGATGGTGAAATCCCATCTCTACTAAAAATACAAAAATTAACTGGGCGCAGTGACAGGCGCCTGTATTCATAGCTACTGGGGAGGCTGAGGCAGGAGAATTGCTTGAACCCAGGGGGCAGAGGTTGCAGCGAGCCAACATCGTGCCACTGCACTCCAGCCTGGGTGAGAGTGAGACTCTATCTC
>NW_016805059.1:3566745-3574522 GCF_001698545.2 Rhinopithecus bieti | reverse complement strand
AGGACAAAACTAATTGGGTCATAAAACATAAATTCTAAGAGAACTTTATTGAATCAATTGAAATAATATTGTTTCAAATCATTTAGATATTAGGGGTTTTAAAGGTTCATTTCAGATTTTAGAATATGAATCAGCTATAATGTCTTTTATTTGAATAGTTTTCAGCTAGAAATTCATGTCAAAATGTATGTGGTTTCTGAAAGGTCACTTGGGAAAAGAAGAGGAGAATTAACTAACTATGCTACTATTACTGCGATGGTGTGAGATAGGCTTCTTAGAGTTACTTAGTCCTGACAACTTTCTTCCAGTGTAGTTCATTTTACAGAAGACAAAATCATGCTCATTTTACAGAGAAGGGAGACAAAGATTGAGTAACTTGCCCGAGAAAACACAGCTAACTAGTATTCAACTTCAGTTCTCTCAGACACTCAAACCCTTGCTCCTTGAACAATTTCATGCTTCCAGAAACAAAATATTTTGTTTGATCAAATAACTGCTAAAGATCCAAGTGTGATAAAACTGTAATATTTTTATAATCTTCGTTTTGAGAATATAAAGAGTTTCTTTATAATATCTTTAAATAACTTAGATTGAATAAATTATTTCAGAAAACTCTCAGTGGTTTAAAGATAGTAGCTAAGATTTCTGCTTCTCTTGACAAAAAAACTATACATCTGTTACATTTACCAAATAATGCAGTCGTATATACTATTTATCTTCTGATATGCATCTCTTTCCTTAGAATCAATTCTTTTTAACACCCACTTTATTCTCAGACCATAATTTATTCATTCTAAGTAGTGTTTTAGATGTTATTTAGTTGACAGAGATTATATTTAATGGACATAGATGTGTGAAATGGCACATAACTGCATTTATAAGATCAGAATGTGAACTGTGTTAAGCTATCATTAGTCTAGCTTTTTTGACGTTTGACTTAGTAATGACATTATCATTGGTCAGGCAGATAAATATCTTTCCATTGTACAAGGATGTGCTCACAAGCTTAAAAGACCTGTTGTGATCTTGTCAGTGATGAATTTAAAAGTATAACAAGTTAAAATAAGTTATTATTCATTTTAAGGGACTTTCTAGTATTCTTCATTCTTTAATTTTTGCATTTATTCATTTATTTTTAAAAACAATTTTTTTTCATTAAAAGTAGAAACAGATTTTATGTTAAAATAAGTGATGCTGTTTTTTTCTCCGATGTTTAGCTTTTGAAGGTAGAGCAGTGTAGGCTGAAAGAGCAAAGAGGTCTACTCCTTCCTTTATTTATTTATTATTTATTTATCCTAGAGATGTGATCTCTCTTTGTTGTGCAGGTTGGACTTGAACTCCTAGGCTCTGGCCTTAGCTGCCCAAATAGCTGGGACTACAGTCATGCACCATTGTACCTAGCTCCGTCTTTCATTAATAAGATCTTCTATCCTGTTAAGAGTTGAGAGAGGAGCACACTAATTTCCCTATGTACAATACATAGGGAGACTTAGTTAGGGGTTAAATATTAATTTCCCATAGAAAGTAGGGAGAAACCTTACTTGGGAGATAAGTCCACAGACTATCTTTGGTTTCATGACATTAAGATTAATTGGTATATATAAACTCCAGATTTTATAGTTACTTACTCTTCCAAGATTTCTTAAAATATTACTTACTCTTTCAAATTTCTTAAATTTGAGGTTTTCATTGTTTATGTTGAACTACAGGTGTATACTTTGGCACTACAATTATAAAGCATCATAGAGGGGAAGTTTAGTTTGGATTTTGAAATTTTAATACAGGAATACATCTGCATAATACTCAAAATGATGTATTTTTTAGACATGATATGGAAATGGCAGAAAACATCAAATTTAAGCATTTTTTAACACTGTAATGAAATTTTTTCTTTTGTCCTTTTACTTTAACACAGGCTTCTAAAAACTACAAAGCAATGTTGTTTCAAATAGTAAAGTGTCAGCTAAAAAAGCTGACTGTTAACAGAAAGTTAACATAAAATTTTATAAATTTTCTATTAATAATCTAAAAATATATTAGTTTGGACTTTTTTATTTCAAGTGACAAGTTTAAACTAGCATAAACAAAAAAAGAGTGGTAGTCATATGTGAACGTAAATACATATAATATTTGGATCATAACGTATGCCATTTTTGCATCTTTTAAAAAAATTTTAACATTAGGAGTATTTCTTCAAGATTACATGCTCTTTAACATTGTTTCAAAAGTGCTTCATAGCATTTCATTATCCACATATATCAAAGTGTATGTAACCATGCTATTCTTGTTAGACATTTAGATTGCTTCCAATAGTTTCCAAATTCTCTGCCCAAGTAGAACAAAAAGCGTGAAATTTAAAGCCACAAAATATTTGTCTGAATTTAGAAATAAAACTCAAAGTCAGCTGTAATTAGTTATTTAGTATTCAACTAGTGATTTTGTTTGTTTGTTTGTTTGTTTTTGAGACAGTCTCACTCTGTTGTCAGACTGAAGTTCAGTGGCACAATCTAGGCTCACTGCAGCCTCTGCTTCCCTGGTTCAAGTGATTCTCCTGCCTCAGCCTCCCAAGTAACTGGGACTACAGGCGCCAGCAACCACGTCCAGCTAATTTTTTGTATTTTTAGTAGAGACAGGGTTTCACTGTGTTAGCCAGGATGGTTTCAATCTCCTGAGCTCATGATCCACCTGCCTCGGCCTCTTACAGTGCTGGGATTACAGGCGTGAGCCACTGCGCCCAGCCACTGGTGAATACTTTTAATTGTTTATTAAATTCAGTGTGACTCAAAAATAGTTTTTAACACATTTCTTATAATGAGCTTAAAGTCTCAACTTACTTTTGGTCTTTTTTTTTTGTTTTGGGCTTTTGTCAGTTTGTACTGTGCCAGCCTTTCAAGTTTTCAGATTATAATTTTAACCAGTATCTGTAACATTTATGATACAGTTTGCAGTTACACTTTTAGAGCCGTGAGTTACTTGAAACTTTGTTTTAGACATATTCTCTATATATGCCTTTGTCAAAAAATAAAGCCACTGTAGGGTTAAAACAGTTTTTTATTTTTTGGTGTTTTTCTAATTTTCTATAATGAAATTATGTTTCTATTATAATCTCCCCACAATTTTTTTCAAACCTATATTTTATCTTTATAAATACTATTATTATTTCATTAATAACATAATTACTGATTTATATATTTAGAATAGTTTTTGTTTATTTAAAAAAGCTTCTCATGTACAGTAGTATGATCCATTCTAGGGCATATTATTCCTATATAATCTCATTGTTTATATTTGTAATCTTTGACAATTTTAAATTGTTTATCAAAGTTAGTTTTGACACAAAAATGGTTCAGGTGAATGCTTGTTACCATGATGGTTTCAGAGCAACTGCAGTCTGCATGGTAGGAGGGCCCAAAGCAACCAAAAAGGAAATGAGAACAGCTGAAATTATTTTTTAAAGGTTTGTATGTGAAGCAAAAGACAGAATGTCAGTGTAGCTAACACTTTTTTTATGGGCAAGGTCTTGCTGTGTTGCACAGGCTGCTTTCAAACTCCTGGGCTCAAATGATCCTCCCATCTAAGTCTTCTGAGTAGCTGGGACTAACTACATTTAAAGTGTGATAGTGATCAAATTATTTGACAGAAGTCATTATTACGCTCAATGTTTTTTCCTAGAGTATTTACTTATTCATTCAGCACATTATATATTAAGCAACAGGTACTATTAGCAATACAAATCAGCCCTGTACTAACAACTTTACAGTTTAGTAACACACAGACCTATAAAAAAGTTAAGTATTAGGAAAGTTTTATAGATGCCAAATTTTACCAGAAAACCTGTAAATTTTTTGTCTTGACTTAGAGATTATGTTCAGAAAGGTAATGTAATGTACACAGGTGGTAGAATCAGAAGTAACAGAACTTCTGGCCACTTATATGGTACATCCCACTGTTTGGTGTCTGGAGAGCACTTCATTTGTTCCAGAAACTTCTCTTTTCCTTAAAAATATCCAGATAAAGAAATTTTGTATTATTTCTGTGACCAAATTGAATTATATCATGTATTTAAAGTATGTTATGGAGTTAATCAAGAAAACCTAGGTTTAAAATGCAAGCCCTATTAATAAAATAAGTGTTGGTGAGAGATATTTAAAAAATTCTGTTTTTTCTTTACATGAAAAGAGACTCATATCAAATCATGTCATTCTTTATCAAAACAAACATTATAAAACATTTAATAATACAAAAAATGTAAACAGCAAAATAAATGAAAACAGTCTTTGATTTCATCACTCAACAGAGAATCAAAGTGTTTTTAAATCAAAGATAATCACAGTTGAATTTTCAAGACTATCTATATCGTTAATTCATACATTCAGCCATTTATTATTTTAACTGACATTTATTGAGTCCCTTGCTACATGGCAACCCCTTCTAGGCCCTTGGTATATAGTTGTGAGCAGGACACACAAGGTGCCTATCCTCTTGGGATGTAGTGAGTAGATAGAAATTATACTAATAACCTCACAAACAAAGAATTGCAAAATACTTTGAGGAAAAAATAAACGATGCTGTGAAAAACAATAATAGGGGAACATAATTTAGCAGCTAAGGAAGTCTTTACCTAAATGATTAAAAAAAAAAAAAAAAAAAAACAGGCCGGGCGCGGTGGCTTATACCTGTAATTCCAGCACTTTGGGAGGCCGAGGCGGGCGGATCACGAGGTCAGGAGATTGAGACCATCCTGGCTAACACTGTGAAACCCCGTCTCTACTAAAAATACAAAAAAATTAGCCGGGCGTGGTGGCGGGTGCCTGTGATCCCAGCTACTCGGGAGGCTGAGGCAGGAGAATGGCTGAACCTGGGAGGCGGAGCTTGCAGTGAGCCGAGGTTGCGCCACTGCACTCCAGCCTGGGCGACAGAGCGAGACTCCTTCTCAAAAAAAACAAAAACAAAAAAACCCGAGAAACCTGAAAGATGAGTATGAGTTACCTTCTTAGCCACTTAAAATAAAAGCAATGAAAACACAGTTATATGTCACAATATATGACATTTATTCTTCAGTTAATATTGTTGAATCAATAAATGGCTCTTCCAAAACATGAGAAAACAATGTGTTAAAAGAGAAAGCATAAAACAAGATTTCTCAAGTTAAATCAAAATTATAGTAGTGGAAATAAACAAATACTATAATGCTGCAAGACAGGTAATGTCTTGCTGTTGATTAAAATCACAACCCAACTAAGTGCTGAGAAGCACACTGGAACAAAGAATGCAGGAAAGTAGAAAAAGAAACCAGAATGGGCAAGGAACAAGAAGAAAAAGGTAGAGGAGCAAGAAGAGGAGGAGGAGGAGAATGAGGGGGGAAAAGTAGGGGAGATGGAGATGGTATTAATAGTGTGAAAGGAAAATAAATTTTGGGACCCCCAAATCACTAAGCTAAAGGGAAAAGTCAAGCTGGGAACTGCTTAGGACAAATGGGCTGTGTCACAGGCACATCCTTAACTTTGGCAACATAAACTTCCTAAATTGGCTGAGATTTGTCTCAGAAATTTTGCGTTAACAATAGTAAAGTTGGCTTCAAGTGGCGTAAAATATTCCCAATGAAAATAACGTGGTCATGCATCTTCATGTGCCAAATAACAGCATAGAGGCACTTAAAACTATTAGATACCAAAAGAGAAACGAAGAGAAATACAATTACTATGAAAGATTTTTAACAGATCTTAATATTTTATCAAGTTGATTTATTTTAATTTAATTTTATTTATTTATTTATTTATTTATTATTATACTTTAAGTTCTCTGGTACATGTGCACAACATGCAGGTTTGTTACATATGTATACATGTGCCATTTTGGTGTGCTGCACTCGTTAACTTCTCATTTACATTAGGTATATCTCCTAATGCTATCCCTTCCCCCTCCCCCAACCCCACGACAGGCCCCAGTGTATGATGTTCCCCACCCTGTGTCCAGGTGTTCTCATTGTTCAATTCCCACCTATGAGTGAGAACATGCGGTATTTGGTTTTCTGTCCTTGTGATGGTTTGCTGAGAATGATGGTTTCCAGCTTCATCCATGTTCCTACAAAGGACATGAACTCATCCTTTTTTATGGCTGCATAGTATTCCATGGTGTATACGTGCCACATTTTCTTAATCCAGTCTATCATTGATGGACATTTGGGTTGGCTCCAAGTCTTTGCTATTTTGAATAGTGTCACAATAAACATACGTGTGCATGTGTCTTTATAGCAGCATGATTTATAATCCTTTGGGTA
Source organism: Rhinopithecus bieti (assembly GCF_001698545.2). NCBI lineage: Eukaryota > Metazoa > Chordata > Mammalia > Primates > Cercopithecidae > Rhinopithecus > Rhinopithecus bieti. The sequence continues at coordinate 3,568,242 of NW_016805059.1, read as the reverse complement.
TATACCCAGTAATGGGATGGCTGGGTCAAATGGTATTTCTGGTTCTAGATCCTTGAGGAATTGCCACACTGTCTTCCACAATGGTTGAACTAGTTTACAGTCCCACCAATGGTGTAAAAGTGTTCCTATGTCTCCACATCCTCTCTCGCACTTGTTGTTTCCTGACTTTGTAATGATTGCCATTCTAACTGGTGTGAGATGGTATCTCATTGTGGTTTTGATTTGCATTTCTCTGATGGCCAGTGATGATGAGCATTTTTTCATGTGTCTGTTGGCTACATAAATGTATTCTTTTGAGAAATGTCTGTTCATATCCTTTGCCTGCTTTTTGATGGGATTGTTTGATTTTTTCTAGTACATTTGTTTAAGTTCTTTGTAGATTCTTGATATTAGCCCTTTGTCAGATGGGTAGATTGTAAAAATTTTCTCCCATTTTGTAGGTTGCCTTTTCACTCTGATGGTAGTTTCTTTTGCTGCGCAGAAGCTCTGTAGTTTAATCCGATCCCATTTGTCTATTTAGGCCTTTGTCGCCATTGCTTTTTAACAGGACAGAAAATATTAGAATAATATAATATAATAGTATTTAATTCATAGCTGTAGATAGAACATTCCCCCATCAAACCACGCATACACCTTGTTTCCAAGTATCCTCAAAACTACCTTAATCCTTTTCAGAAAGTAGGTATTTTACAGACCACTTTTTTGGGCATGTGTAGTACAATAAATTAATAAGTAAACCTTAAGCAACAACAAAAATAAAAAATTCTAACCCGTTATAGATATAAAAGCACTGTCATATGTAACTATTGGATCAAAGAAGAAATGTTCAATTTTAGACTAATGACAAAATAAGAATATTGAGTCTATGACATATCCAATGTGGTTTGAAGCTAAGACTATACTACTGTATGACTTATAAACCTTAAATGATTTAGATTGCCCTGTTGCTTTAACTGTAATTGTTATTGAGATCCAAAATGGGTAAACTCTGTCAGGATCCCAAACTAAGGGAATGTTAGAATTGATCTACTACACATTCATGGATATATGTGTAGTATATATATACTACACATATGTATATATGGTATACATATATACCATATGCATATGCACTAGTTCTGCATATACATATGTGTAGTATATATATGTATATACTAGTGCAGAACTAGTGTCATGTTTCAAGAAGCTGGTTTAGATTATAGTGAGGTTCACATTCAAATTTTAGGATCTGAAAAAACATATGTGGCATAAGCTACAGTAAATTTAAATGGAGTAAGCAGAACAGATTTCTTATTCCAGTATAAATGAATGGGTTGGAATATTGTTAATCACTCATGTGTAAAAATATTTATTGTACAGGCCAACCCAGTTAAGATTTAATGGGTTATACATTTTGGACTACTTCTATTTTATAGTGTGTATTTTTTAAAAGATCTATATTTCTATGACAAGTTTATTATATATATATATATATATATATATATATATATATATTGT
>NW_016805059.1:3551250-3564703 GCF_001698545.2 Rhinopithecus bieti | reverse complement strand
AACTGTGCCCTGTCCCCAGAGGTGGAGTCTACAGAGACAGGCAGGTTTCCTTGAGCTGCTGTGAGCTCCACCCAGTTCGAGCTTCCCAGTGGCTTTGTTTACCTACTTAAGCCTCGGCAATGGCAGGCGCCCCTCCCCCAGCCTCGCTGCTGCCTTGCGGTTAGATCGCCGCAGACTGCTGTGTTAGCAATGAGGGAGGCTCTGTGGGCATGGGACCCTCCCGGCCAGGTGTGGGATATATTCTCCTGGTGTGCCCGTTTGCTTAAAGCTCAGTATTGGGGTGGGAGTTACCCGATTTTCCAGGTGTTGTGTGTCTCAGTTCCCCTGGCTAGGAAAAGGGATTCCCTTCCCCCTTGCACTTCCCAGGTGAGGTGATGCCTCGCCCTGCTTCAGCTCTCGCTGGTCAGGCTGCAGCAGCTGACCAGCACCGATTGTCCGGCACTCCCCAGTGAGATGACCCCAGTACCTCAGTTGAAAATGCAGAAATCACCGGTCTTCTGTGTCGCTTGCGCTGGGAGTTGGAGACTGGAGCTGTTCCTATTCGGCCATCTTGCTCTGCGCCCCCCCATATGCTGTTCTTTATCAATAAAAACAGAAGTAATGTTTCTTCTATTTTTGCTGAAAGTTTTCTAGCTTTTCACTAGAAAAGGGATCAAATATTCAGAATTAGATTTTTTTTTGCTTACCTTTAAAAAATTTTAACATATAAAGCATGTCTTAATCTATTGTGACTACCCATTAAAAATTAATTTCATTAATCTATTTTAATTTGAGGCATTTTGAGATTACTTTAAAAATATAAATGAGAGAATTAAATAAAGTATAATCTATGTCTTATTACATTATGGATAATAAATTTCACCTTGTCTAGGTAGTTTCTTTCCTTTATCCATATATTTATTTCTAGCAGCATTGTTACTCATGTGTCTTGCATTATTTATAAGCTTTCTATTCGCATCTTTTATCTGTTTGAATAATTTTTTAGAACTTTTAATGTCAGTAATCATATTCACAAAGGTTTGGTCATTTTACTAATTCTGGATTATATTTATAGACATTTTGGTCTATAGTGATTATTTTCATTTAGTAAGTGTTAACAAAGATAGGAAAATGCTTGTAAATAATAATGACAACAGTAACAATAACAATTAACACCTAAACTATATATGTGTTGAATACCAGCTTAAATTGCTGAAAGTAATTGAGGTAGAAATTTGCTTTTAAAATAAACCATTACGTCAATTCCTAGAAACAGGTGTTAATTAAAACCATTGTTTTCTTGATTTGAGGTACAATATGTGATGGCTTCTCCTTAAATTACATAAATGGGAACACTTGCAGTGCAGAGGTAACTACCCTTCACCTGGTTGGTTATGTTCTCTGTTTTAATGGAATGAAAAGAGACTTTCTTGTTCCTGATGTGATGGATATAGAATGGTATTAATTTTTATCATTTTTTCTGAGGCTTCAACATCATATCTCCTAAATCACTGAATTGAAGCATAAACTCTTGTTTATTAAACACCAGAAACTGCCAATTGTATAAATGATCTTCTATTGTTTATCTTATGGAAGTTGATATTTTTAAAATGTAGGTAGGGACATTCTGCAAATATCTATTATTTCTCAAAACTAAACTTGTTTAGAATTTACGTAAATTATACGCACTGATACCAGTTCAGTTTTTGTTTAGAATTTACTTAAATTATATGCATTTATATTCTTTTGTTTAGAATTTACTTAAATTATATGCATTGATACCAAAGTTAATTTGAGTTACATTTTACTAAAGTAATTTTTGTGGCTTTTGTGAAGCAGTTTACATTAGTATATGATTTACACTAGACAAAATGGGTGAATGTCAAAAGGGAAAGGGTTAGAAAGGGGAAGATCACTTTGTACTAGTTTCAAGTATCAAAAGCCAGAAGTGATTTCTGTAAAAACAAAATAATAATAATTATGCTCTTATAGCATAACAACAAATAGTATTATTAAAAAAAATTATCACTAATTGAGGGATTAGTATGTGGCAGGCGCTGTTGTTAAGTGCTTTACTTGTGTTAAGTCATTTAGTGCTCCTGATAACTTTCTTTTAGGTAGGTTCCATTTGTAGTTCCTTTTAAAGATGAGAAAACAGGCGTAGAGATTGAGTCCTACATATATACATGAGGTTATAATTCATATATAAGATGTTACAGCTAATGAGGGACAGGGCCAGATATTGAATCCCCTACAGTCTAGTTCCATTTATCACAAGTTTCATTTGGTGTAAAGAATCAATTAAAAATATATAAAACTGTTGTAGCTGAATTATTAAAGCTTGAATAACATGAAAAGGTCACTTATTAAATTTTAGAAGAGAATAAAGTTAAAATAATGTATTTTAGAGTCCTAGATATATTAAAGTAAAAATAACTCAGATATCTTTATTGAGACTTTTTTTCTATTTAGAAAATTTACTCTTCTATATAAGAATAAACTCAATGAAGTATTGGCTAAATATTTTACTTCAAAACACTTTTTGGAGAAAGGCTTCTTGTTTTCATAATTCTTGCAACCTGTTATTAATTTTCTTTTATCAAGCTCTAAAAACAACAAGAACTTCTTGTGTTTTATTTTGTAGAGCAGTGTGTGGTAAGGTCAAGACATAAACTTAGGGACTATTTAGAATTATATGGGAAATTTTAGATGCTTGATAAAATCCAGAAATAGAAAGTAGGTATCACAGTGCAGATATTTCATGATACACAGAACTATGTGCTCTGTTAATTGCCTGGCAGTGTAACTGCCATATTTTAATTCACTGAATTAAAATTAGTAAATATTAAACTTAAAATGAAAGGTTATTGTGAAAGCAACTTATGGTATCTTGTTTAGAAGTTTCTCTTTATTAAACATGCTTGAAAACAGTAACTATGTCTATTTTTCATGGTCTGACTATAAACTCCAATTTAGTCACATAATTAAATTGTCAAATGAATTCCTTAAGTTGGGTTTTGAGAGACAGTGAGTGAGAATAAACATGATGGGAAAGGTAGAAATTTACTGTAATTATTGGTCTGATTAAAATAATTATATCTCATATTTGTACTTGAAGTGTTTCACATCTGATGCAACATTTTTTTTCATCATAATAGCTCTAAGAAGCACGTAGGAAGCCGATATGATCTATGTTTTGCTGAAAAGAAAAATGAAGTTATGAAGAAATGAACTGACTTAATTAAGGACAGGCAGGTATTTGGAATAAGAAGCAGAACTAGACCTCAGACTTCCACTCCTTTCCAGAGACTTTCCAAATGACTGTACCTTTCAAAGGTGATTGACAAGTTCTTAAAATGTTCAAATTAGATATTTTAATGTACATATTTATACCATAAGTCTGTTTCAAACTAGGAGAATTGATTCATTCTATAATAAGCTATCTATTTACTACAGACTATCTTTGTTACAGATATTCTATAGGGAAAATTGAACTGTCTCAGCTACATACATGTCATTTAAAATCAGCAGTCATATGAAACAAAGCAATGGCTATCAGTTAAATAAAAGAGTAAAAAACAAAGGAATTTTACAAATACAATTTAAATGATTTTTTTCAAGCTTTTGTTATTATGTATCAAGTTGTATTCCTAAGATAAAATTAATTATTATTAATTTATAGGGGATCAAAAGGGTTATTCTCTGTTTTTAATAAGTTGTTTATCTTGTGTGTACATGTGTGGCATAAGTACAAAAATTTATAACCTTCTCTTAGTAATCATACAAACTAGATGACCCAGAAAAAAATTCTGTTTCATGGTATGCAAATACAAATTTGTGCCTTATTTTGAGGTATGCTTTTGTTAGTTTCTATTATTTGTTATTAGGGTTCTTTAGAAGTTGTGTTTTGTCTTTTAGTCCATCATAAAAGGAAGATGGCAGTGGAAATCTTTTCTAGAGAAACTGCACTAGCAGGGACTGGAATGGGTAACTACACATATTTTTACAGTTACAACTCTAAGAATCCCTCCTTTTTCTCACCATCATCAGTTCTAATACTCATTAGTTAGCCCTTCTGAGCTTGGCAATGTGTGCTAAGCTACATGGGTTATGCAGTACTCATAACCTGCTGCCTGTGATGTTAATATCTTTAAGCATTTGTCAAGAATATACCCTTTTTTGTAACATTTATTTCAAGTTTATCAACATTAAAACAGTCCTGACATTAATTATGGCAGTATATATTTGTAGATTCTGTGTAAGCTGAATTGTGAATTTAGGATGATGATCCCAGACAAAAAAAAACAAAAAAACAAAAAAAAACTTGGTAAAATTCACTTTAGTTTCCTCTGCCCCACCTCCATCCCCATCCTATGTTCCAGTCTCCTCTACATTAGGATCCCATGTCTCCGCAAGCCTTTCTTCCGTCCTAGTGCCTTCTAACGAGGTCTCATGTGTCCTGGGCTGTGCAGCCCTAGGCCCACTGGGCCCTTTCCCACAGTGCCCTTGCTTTCCCCACACTACAACTGAAATGGACTTGCTTTGGATCTGATCATTAAGGGACCAGGCCTCTCAAGGCTTCAATTCAGTTTATGCAATGAACTAACTTTTCACTGCACCATAACATTCGATATACCTCCAGCTTCCATGTTTACGTATGGAGAGATTGAGGCTTAGAGAGGTGAAGTGGGGGATAGGAGAAGGCAGGAACCCTACTCTGACTCCTATGAAGAGAAATAACATTTCCTAGAAATACTGGTGCCATGGGGAAATTTTCTGTTCTGTTTCCACTTCCCTCTTCCTCTCCCAATGATTAAAAATGAAGAGAGAAATAGAATGTTGGCTAAAATATAATTAAAATACAAAATAATATTACATTTTAAAATTAAAACAAGAACCACATTATAGAAAGAGCAGAGGCATATTCACTGTAAAGCTAGTGAAACTTAAACTCCAGCCACCTCATTGGTACAGTCCCCTTCCAAGTCCTTACCATTGTGCTCACACAGTCAAGATGTTTTTGTAAGTTTTCTAAGGATGATATTTTATCTGCAGTTTTTAACAAAGCTTCCATAACTTGTATTAGCTTCAGGCCTCACAAAACCCTGGATCCATTCTATTTATGGTTAATATTGAGTTTAGTTAACATAATTTTTAATGTTGAGGAAGTTACCAAACTTTTTAAAGTCTCAGTTTCTTTGTGTCTGAAATGAGAAGAATAATAATAATGCTTGCTCAGATGCATGTAGGTTTGTGGGGTTGTAAAAGAAAGACAGCAGGGAGAAGGGGACAAGAGGAAGGAAGAAGGATAGAAAGGGACGGAGAGAGAATGTGAAAGTATGTTTTGAGCTGCAAAGCAATATACATGACCAAAATACAAAGTGATCTTAATGAAATATTTCTGCAGCATGTGACCTACTCCTCTCTTCTTAGCATATTACCCATCGTTTTACTTTTTAATTGATGATTTAGGATTGCTCTGTTGAGCACATGAAATGGGTAGACTAATTCTCCCTTTAATGTGCATTGTTCTACAAGTATGAGAAAAATAAACCCCAATTTGTTTAAGTCACTGTGGGTTTTGTGCTGTTGGTTGGTTGGCTTTTCAGTTTTGACGTAGTTAAAATAATCTAAATGATGCTGAATTTGGGAAGGAATTTGGGAACTCTGCGTACGAAGAATTATTTTCCAAATCCTGTTAAACATTTTCATGCTGGACCAAATTTTTCTTACTCTTTCTTCTAACAGAACATTTGCAGCACGTGGTCTGCTTTCTGGGGGGCAGGGTGGGACAGTTTGACACACTTTGATGTTACTGCATCACAAGAGTTACAGCTTTCTGGTTTCCAATATTTGTATCTTTGCTCAAAGCCCCACCTCCTTCAGTAATCCAGTTCTACATTTCAGGTGGCAGCACCCCATTTCTCAAAGTCCTTGGTCTCAAACAGCATTCTAATTAATTTAACCTGAAAGGGGTTTATTGGAAGTTATTAGGTGGCTCACAGAATTTTGGGAGAGCCGTATCAACCGTTTTGGACACTTCAGTCAAAACAAAAACTGAAAATACCAGGGGTTCTAGGGAGCTACTGCTGCCCTCGGCAGGTCGGACACAGCATGCCAGAGTCCACCTCAGTTTTCTCAGAAGAACCACGTGGCTCCACCTCCATGCTCTCCAGAAGACACAAATTCTGTCTCGATGCTTGTTTCTCATCCGAGTCCTGGGCAGATACCTCTGTTTGTCAGAAGCTTCGGCCGTATGCCTGCACTCTAGCTTCAGGAAGATGGGGAAATGTTTTCAGTTCCCAGCTCCTGGAGTACAGTAAGGCAAGCAACAGAGGAGTTAGAATGAGTGCAGAGTGAGCCAGCCTACAGAATTTGCCACAGTGTCTTGCTTCCTTACAGTTCATTGTGGGACTTGGGGCAAGATACTTAACCTCTCTAACTAATCCATGTTCCTAATACATAACATGAGGATTTGGACCCCATGACTTCCAAGAGTTCTTACAGTAATACAATTCTGGGTCTGTACTAGTTAGAATTCTGGCTTCTAGTGATGGAATCCTTACATGACCTTGTGAAATTAAGTAAGTAGAATTTATTGGCTCTCCTAACCTCACTGTGGAAGATCAGGGTGAAGCTGGCTTTGGGGGGTCTGGCCCATCTGGCCTGTCTCCCCTCTCTACTTTCTCTGTGTGTGGACTATAAAAACCAGCTTGTCTTTGAAGCTGGAGAAGCAGCCGCTTATGGTACCAAGGCTCATATCCAAATAGCTCTGCGGTCAGAGAGGAAAAGAGCTCCTCTTTCTCTGAATCAGTTTCTAAGGTTCAGAAGGATGCTTAGCTAAGCTTGGTTTGTGTGCCCAGTCCTGTGGTCGGGGAGTGGAGTTTTTAACTAGAGAAAGGCAGGCAACCAGAGGAGTGTTTTGAGGCAGTCAGCCACCCCAGTCTGTGACCAATGCAGATTCCAAAACGTAGTGTGCCACAATATGTAATGTGGGGTTTATTAATTTGTTTTCAGGCCCTTATGTATAATAATGTTGTGTGGGGCTTAATGGGCAGTAAGACATCATTGCAACCTACATTCAGGGAGCTTAAATCGAATTCTGTAAATAAAAGCAAACACAGTATGGAGTCTTATCTGCAAATAAACTATATAATAATGTTTTCAGGAAATGATCTGGATCCTAAAGCAGATGAATATGGAACCTGAAGGAAGAGACTAGCTTAATATTTTTTTGCCAAGGATTTTGCCCCAAGTCATATACCTAAGCCAACTTATATTTGACTTAAAAGATCACAGGTAAAATCTAAAATTGATTTTTTTTTCCTTAAACTTTTGCTTTTTTATCTTTTTTTTTTTTTTTGGATGTTGACTGTGTTGGTATTTAGAGCCTTTTCCTTTGATAAGTTACGTTACTGTACTGGAATATGTTTTGCTTTAGCAATAAATATGATAATATAGCCTTTTGATCTTATGCTTTATCAACATAGCTTATATAACAGGAAAAAAAATATATTTCCTCCTTGAAATCAAAAAAATAGGTAGCTCACCCTAAAATTTATCTGTACTTTAGTAGCATTTTGCACACTAGGTTATACTTTGTTGGCAATTAGATTGTTGAAAATGTGTGAAAAGTTTCAGCTGATCAAAGTTTCAGCCTTTGGTTCATCATACAAATGTGCTTCTTAGTTTAATAATCTGAAGCACATGCATATTAAGTAGAGAAAACTAATTGCAGTAAATCCTGGAAATAAGCTGGATGTTTCAATAATGTCACATTGTTTTTTCTGAATTTACTTGTAACACTGTTACATAAGGGTTTTATTTTTACATTGTTTTAAGTCTTGTTGGCCTCTGCTTCTCTGATGATTATTAATAACTATGATTTAATTAGATTTTACATTTATATGTCATGTCAAGGCTCTTGAGTGCATTTTATACATTTTTCTACTTGAACAATGTCTATAGATGTAGTGAAATATACATATTCTGTATAGTTATTCTTTCTAGAAATTTGTATTGCAATAGGAAATAACTAATTTATATACCTCAGGGATGATGGAGGATCACTTTTTGCTTTTAAACATTCCAGTAAGTGGAATATAACTTTTAATGAGACCAAAGTCATTTTAATGACTATGTTTTCCAGCATTTTTGTTTCTTTTTCATTTTACAGTAAGTGGTTCTTAAATATAAATGGAAATCTTTCATATTCCATGAAGTTGATCAACAACCTTTGATGAGTGCCAATCTTATATAGGCAGTTGTAGGCTTGGTGCAAATAAAATTAAAAGCCTAGCATTATAATCCAATTGGAAAGTCTGTTGGAAGAGACTGGTTACTGAAGATGAAAAGTATCCTTGTGGAACAAAACAGAAACATTGATAGTGGGAGTCTAATATGTTATAGCAATACACAGCAGAAGCATCCGTTGCAGCCTCGGGTACCAGGGAAGTAATGCTTAAATTGAGAATGGAAAGATTATTAGTAATGACGCTGAGCCTTGTGGAAAGAATCATAGTTAGAGGAAATAACATGTATGAAAGCCCAAAGGTAAAAGAGAGGTTGGCAGCTATAGAGAAACTCAAATAAGTTCACTTCAGCTGCAGCAGAGAGATGGGGTCAAGCAAGAGAGAGGTGTCAGGGAACTGATAACAGAAAAAGCCTGACCTGGGATGAGATTAGTGGCACTAAGCGAAATGGGCAGATTCAAGAGGAGGACCTACTGATGAACAGGTTTCAAGAAACAAGGAAGAGGAAGGGCATCAAGGATTTTTCCAGACACCTTGGGCAAATGGGTGGATGTGGTGCCATGCATGGAGAAATACAGCACAGGAGAAGAAGCAGATTTGGGGGGAGTCTTTGGGACGTTTCAGGATGTCCAGTGGGGAGCTGCTTTGGTGATAAAGACTGAGGAGACACCAGCATAAAAATATTAATTTCATACCAATACCCAAAGGGTTTGCAAAAGAAGAGGAGGCTTAGAAGGATCTGCCAGAGAGGAGAAGAAAAACAAAGAATGCTTTTAAACATTCAAGGAAAGAAAGTCTTTCAAATTGGACTGAATGGGCATCATGCCAAATGCTACAAAGAGGTCAAATAAGATAGAACAAAACAGTTCCCATTGGATTTTGCACTGAGGATGTTGCTGGTGACCGCTTAACAGTTTCAGTCAAGTGGTCAGGGGTGAATCCAGATGCAGCGGGTTGAGAAATGAATGGGAAATAAGGAATTGGAGATAGTGAATGTAGACAATTCTTGTAAGAAGAATGTTAATGAAAGGGAGATAAAGATAAGGCTGTAGCTGGAGGAAGACGGGAAGCCAAGGGACAGTTTCATTTTTGTTTAATATGAGAGAGACCTGAGTGTGTTAAAACACTGGTGATGTGAAATAACTGGAGGAGAGAGGAAGGCTGAAGATACTGAGGGGCTGGGGGAGGGTTGCAATCAATAGAAGGGGGCCTCTGAGAAGGTGGAGAATGATGGGATCCACAGTCCCATCTAAGGGTGCTCTCTTCATTTGTAAAGGGAGGAAAGGGTGAGATCAGTAGCAGTTAGGAGTGCTTTCACTTGCAAATAACAGAAAACCCAGCTACCAATAGTGCCTCACTCAAGCAGATATTCATTTTTCTTGTATGACAAGCAATTTAGGGTAAGCAGTTGTTGACATTGCTTCTGCAAGTTGATGTCAGCACTAAGGGGTTGACATCACTGCATTTGCCTTCATCTTTTCCTTTCAAACTGTGCTCAAGGCAGGAAATGGGGGAAAGGATGGTATTGGCTACACTTGGTCATTTAATCAGGAAAGTGTTTCCAGAGGCCTCTGGGAGACTTGTGCTTGCAGCTTATTGGCCAGTACTGTGTCCCATGGCCACTTGTAACTACAAGGGAGACTGGGAAAGATTTTTTTTTTTTTACCCTCATAGTAGGAGAAGGCAAGAGAGTTAAGACTTGGGAATGACAGATTAGTTAAATGGCAGCATCTAGCATAGAGCAAGTGCAGATAATTTGTAAATTTGGTAGCATGTAGATGAAGGACTTCCCATCTGATATTTCTGTGTCTCTGAAATTGGAAATAAGATAATCTGTGAAGTCAGGAATAGAACTTTTGAGAGTAGTGAAAATAGGAAATGCCCTCTTTGGAGAACTTGAAAAACTGGGGACTGATGAAACAGTGATCTCTGAACTACACTGAGATTTCATTTGCGATTAGAGATTGATCGGGCACATGCCTAGAGAATTATGTGACTTATCAAAGAGTGATGACCAGACAATGAGAATCTTATTCTTCATTTATATCATACTTCTTGTGAATATAAGAATCTTATTCTTCATTTATATTATACTTCTTGTGAATATAAAACATCCTACTGAATGCTTTTGATTTTGAACGGTTTGTATAAAATTCATATTGTAATTTTTTAAAAATGTGTTTATGCTGTATAAATCATTACCTACTTATTTTGTTATAGGTATGTCTCTTATATAAATTTACATATATATTTATGTGGATTTTCCCCACAGCTTTTATTTTGAAAACTTTCAAATATATAGAAAACTTGAAAAAGTAGTACAGGGAACACCCCCCCGTGCCATTCACTGACTTCCACTAATTAACACTTCCTCACATTTTCCTTCCCCTCTTCTTTCTTTCTCTTTCTTTCACACACATCACATACTTTTTTTGAACCATCTAAAACTTTAAGTTGTAGACAATAAGATACCTCAGCCCTACATACTTCTGCATTCATCTGGCAAGAATGAGAACATTCTCCTATGTAACCACAATGCAAGAATTGCACCTAATCAGAATGAACACTAATATAATCCCTAAACTTCAGTGTGTTTAAGTTTTCCACTTGTCCTTGAATTGTCTTTTGACCCAAAGAGTCTGAAGCAGAATACTTCTTTTGTTTTTTTCTTTTTTTTTTGAGACAGAGTCATCACCTAGGCTGGAGTGCAGTGGCACGACCTCGGCTCACTGAAACCTCTGCCTCCTGGATTCAAGCGATTCTCTTGCTTCAGCCTCCCCAGTAGCTGGGACTACAGGTGCACGCCACCACACCTGGCTAATTTTTGTATTTTTAGTAGAGATGGGGTTTCACCACACTGGGGAGGCTAGTCTTGTACCCCTGACCTCAAGTGATTCACCCGACTCAGCCTCCCACAGTGCTGGGATTACAGGCATGAGCCACCACGCTCAGCTAAAGAAGAATATTTGAAAACTACATTTCTTTTTTTATAAATTAATCTAACAGGTTTGAAAGTGCCCTTTAGCAGTAGACTCAATGTTGAAATTTCGTTTCCATTTGTCAAGGCTTTTCCAGTCTTTCTAGATTTTCATTTTAGATGCACACACTAACAGTATCTGCCTGTGGGTATATAACTGAAACCTATATTGGCTTTTCTCTTCAGCAGTATCCTCTTACTTCCCAATTTGATGACCAACCTTTCCATCCTCCACTTTGACTGTGGCTGAGTACTGTGTGACAGATAAAAGATATCTATATTATCTCTTCCACAAACCAATTAAAGCCTCTATTTGAGTAGCTATTATAAACTGTTGCTTTCATTTTAAAATGGTAAATTTAACATACTTTTTATCCAAGTGGATAAAGTAGCTGTTTTATGGGCATATTAGAACTATTAATTAATAAAATAGAACCCAGTGACTGAGATGGAGCTATTTCATATGAAAATTAAATTTACTTTATATAAAATTGAAAATGCTGGTGATTAATGTTCCCTGGATGCAGGATACAGTAGGAAACACTGGGTTTTTCCAAATACAGACATGACTCCTTATCAAGGAACTGGAATTCTGAAACAACAGTGAAATGAACATGTAAATAAAAGACTTGATAAAGAAATGGAGCATGTGCACGGAGATTATTTGCCAAATACAAGAATAAGATTGAAGATATTTAAACAGGCACAAATTTCTTGATGATTTATTTGTCTCTTTTAAATTTTCATACAGATTTAATCTGTTAATAAATTAAAATAGGATGACTGTGATTTGGGTAATTTTACAAGCATTTTCAAAATCGTGCAAAAGTATGAAAAGTTGTCAGATGGGGTGGTGTTTGTTCCTGTTGGACTGCTTTGATGTATGCTGTATTATATGGGACTGGCCATAAGCTTTTGGCCTCTGCAGTTCTCATTAAACTTGAAACTTCTATGTTCACACTCAGCTCCTCGCAGCATCAGCCACAGGAGCCCAAGGTGCACACACTCTCCTAATATGCGTCCCGGTTGTTAACAATGAACTTCTCTGCTGCCAGTGGACTAGTCAGTTTCTAGTGTTTGAATTATTTATAATTTAAAAACTAGAGATATAAAACTACACTGAAACAGACATGTCTCATCATCTTTTCTCGGGGCCTTTTGATGATAAATGCACGCATATGAACTTAGGTTGAAAGATAATTTAGATGCCAGCCAACTGTGGCCAGCACCTGAGCAGCCAAATCTGACTGAATAAAAATATGACTGCACTGATGGGACCTTATTTTAATTTATGACCATGAATCTATGGCCTTTATGGGTCTGACTCTGTAGCTCAAATCCATTCACTCACCTGCAGGACTAGATCACTGTTTCTTACCTCCTTTCTGTTCCCTTTCATGCACTCCCAACTGGTGGTTTTGCATCATATTTCACTAAGAAAATGAAAACAACAGAAGAGAATTTCTTCCTTCTCCCATCATCATCGTATCTACAAACTTACCTGGATCTACATCCGCGTAACTGCTTTCCTCTTTAAGCCCACATTTCTCCATTTTATTTACCTTCACTGACCCGGAGATGAAATTTAGCATTTCTTGCAATTGTGAACCTAGATAGTCAAACCATAGGAATATTAGCTGTAGCTGTGACTGTATCTCCAATTAAAAAATCTACAGATATTTGCATCTCATATCACTTCTTACAGATATCTTGAAATAAGTATGGGCATGACTTCTTTGAAGTAACTGTAGTTACTATGCTCACTGATTGATCTCATTATTTAATGTGTTAATTAAAAGTATGTATTTTACTATAGGGTAACTTTTAAAATATTTTGATGACATATTTTGTTATAATTTGTTTCCTTTTATACCAATTCTAGATACACCAAATATATAAAAATGTTTTATTTTATACATTTAAAATATTATTCAGGCCGGGTGCAGTGGCTCATGCCTGTAATCCCAGCACTTTGGGAGGCCGAGGGGGGTGGATCACGAGGTCAGGAGATCAAGACCATCCTGGCTAACACGGTGAAACCCCATCTCTACTAAAAACAAACAACCAACAACAACAACAAAAAACAATTAGCCAGGTGTGGTGGCGGCCACCTGTAGTCCCAGCTACTCAGGAGGCTGAGGCAGGAGGATGGCGTGAACAGGGAGGCAGAGCTTGCAGTGAGCCAGGATCACACCACTGCACTCCAGCCTGGGCAACACAGTGAGACTCCATCTCAAAAAAAAAA
>NW_016805059.1:3452363-3551192 GCF_001698545.2 Rhinopithecus bieti | reverse complement strand
AAAAAAAAAAAAAAAAAATTCAGAGAAGGAATCTGAGGGTTTTAACAGACTTTCAAAAGGATTCATGAAAGTCTGTGCCTCCTTGAAGTGTATTTTCTGCCACAACCTCCCTTTTCAGCTTCTAAATTCATGTATGCAACTGCCTACTCAACATTTCCTGTTGGATATCTAGTTAGTACCTCAAATCTACCATGTCGAAAATCAAGCTCTCCATTCTTACCTACTCCCAAAACTTGTGCCTCTTACAGTTTTCTCCCCTCAGTAACAGGTGATTCCATTCTTCTAGTTGCTCAGACCAAAACCCATGGAATCATCCCTGACTCTTCTCTTTCACAAGCCACATCTGATCCAGTGGCAATTTTGTTGACTTCATCTTCAAAGTCAGTTCCACACTATCCATACTGGTCATTTGTTCAATATTCTGACAGTACCCACTGCTTCCAGTACTGCCTACCCTGCCCCCCAACACACATACACACACCATACACATAATTGTGCTAAACCTCAGTCTAAATCCCTCTCCTCTCTTGCCTGGATTGCTGCAAAGACTTTTGATCTTCCTACAGTCACTATCTTTGCGACATCCTGCAGCCTGTCTCCACACAGTGTCCAGAGTGACCTTGTGGTGGTGTCCCACTGCCATTAGAACAGAAAACAAACTTCTTCCATGGCCACAGAGCCCTCCTCAGAGGGACCATGCCCATCTCACTGAGTTCACCTCCCACCTCTCACCCCTAATTAACTGCCTTCTTGCTATTTGAACATGCAAGCCCAGGTTTCTTGTTCTTGCTGCTGCCTCTTCTCCCTGGAAAGCGCTGTTCTGACATCTCATGATTGGATATCAGCTCAGATGCAACCTCCCCAGAGAGGCCAGCCTCCATCACCACAACTACAGTAGTGCCTCCCCTAGTCACTCTCTGTCCTATTACCCTTCTTATTTTAGTCTGTAATTTACTACTTACTTGTTCATGTGTTTATTTCTTTCATTTAAAGTGTAAGTTCTCAGAGGGTAAGCTATTGTTGTAATCACTACTGGCTTTCCAGCACTAAGAATCATCCTGGCTCACAGTAGGTGCTCAATGCATTTATGGTCAATGGATGGATGAATTAACTAGGTACCAACGATGGCAAAAATACTATACAGAAGAATGTATCTCTTAGACGGGCTAAAGCTCATTTAAAGGGAACTAAATGGGTATATTCAAATACTGTTCCTCATTTGTCATGATTTTAATGCATAATTCTAAGCCCTTACTTTTTATATGATGGCTAACTCTTATAATAAAATAATTATGTTCAATTTACTATCCTGATGAATATTAGCTGATTTTCTTTATGGTCAGAGTTAAAAATTTAGAAAAAATCTCCAGGTAAACCAGGGATACATATTGGAAGACAAAAGAAATTATTTTGTAATTAAATAATAAACTGAGAGAAGGGGCTTTAAAATAAATAACATATCTTTATTTTAAAGACCAAAATTTAACAAAATTGAAATAATCTTTACAGTATAGGTTCTAGAATGAACAATGAAAAAGTATCCATGCCGTCCTATTTTAGATACATAGACAATTGAATTGATGCGGTGTACATACAAGAGGTTAGGCTTAGATGTACATATGTCATTATAATCAGTGCCAAATATGTAAAGGCTTGTATGTTTGGCTGTTTGTAATACTTTAAATACTAATTTGTGCTTTTAATTTTCTTCTGTGTACTTTGTTTGTGAACAATCATAATATTCCATGTGACCTAGATAACAGGAGTATGCACTAGTGACTTTGTTGGGAGTTTAAGCAGAGTTCAGTAGCTATAAAGGATTTCACTAATAGGAAAAGAATAAGAAAAATTCACTGCTGACCTTTGTCTCACATTAAAATGACCGAAGTTTAACACCAACATGACAGCTGGTTAAAACAGCTTGAGATTTCAAAGTGCTTGAGTATATATAAATATTATGACTGATCCCATAAGTGTGTTGGAAGACACTTTAAGAAAGGTCCTTGGTTTAACAGTTTTCTGCATTCTCCCATTTTGGTTGAAGGGAAGTATCACTCAAAAAAAGATTTTGTCTTCTGAATTTAGATAAATAGAATAATTTAAAACATGTAGCTGAACTCAACAGAACCAAAATTGAAGGTTAATACTGTGGACGGAAATTACTACTTTGTGGAGAGTGCTAAGCTTCAGATTCCTGTAGTTTGATAATATGATAGATACTTCTGTAGATTAACTTTAGGTAATGAGATGCCAATAGTATATATATTCTCTGTCTCTCTCTCTCGCTCTATATGTATAGAATGCATCATTAAAATGTGTTTTTGCTGCTTCCTTTTCTGCAACAGAACATGTTAGGACAAGGCAGTTTCTCAGGGATCAAAGGTACACATGGTCAACTCATTCCTGCACTTTGGTCTCACGGTCTTTCAAAAGGCGCGTTCCTATCAAGCCTCAACTCTAAAATTATCTCAGCTTTACTACTGAAATTTAAATCAAGTTACTTTTTATCATAAACATTTTATAATAGTTACTTACAGTTTTCAGTTTTCCATGGGCAAGGAAAACTTGGGAGGACAGAATAGAAAGAATAGGAAGCAAGAGTGATATACAGAAGTCTGAATGATGTAATTTGTTATTAGAATAAATTAAGATTATCAGCAGGATAGAGTTCAAGCAGAAGCTTTCCCATGAGGCATGTAACATTTCTAAAAGGGATTAACATCAATTGGTGAAGAATTAATTCAGAAAGTGGAGGTTGGCTAGGGTCATGTAATCAGGGAGTGAGTGCAGATTTGAGGGTGGAGGCCGCACAGCAGGCAAAAGGCTGGGCCAGCTTCCCGCAGGCAGGTGAATGGAACAAGAGGGAGACAGCATGTGTGGAAGAAGCTGGGAGGAATGATTTTCTTTATGTGTTTACTTTCTAAGCTTTTAAAAGGCATGCACATAGCACAGATTCAGAGACAACAGAAAATCGAATGAGAACTAAGTCAGCTTTCCACCCCAACTCCCAGTCACTGATTCCCCTCCCAAGGGTCAACACTGTCTTGCAAATCCTTCCAGAGGTACTCTATGCATGGGCAAGCATTTATGTACAGTTCTTCCTTTTTTTTTAGCCAAAAAGTAGCATTCTATACAATGCCTCCACTTTTTACACAGGTGGCTTGCAAGGCATACCATTCTACACTGTGCATTCCTAACCAAATAGAGTATAGACTTCATTCCTCTTAATTTCCCTTTTAACAGCCACATTATATGCAGATGTGCCTGTCTCCAGCTGATGGACATTTAAGTTATTTGGTCCAGGACAGAGAACTTGGAGGTTGTAGGACAGAAATAAGAGGGAGATAATTTTAATGTATACTATTTTCCTGACTTTGATAATGTATATGTAGTTTGTATATTCAAGGGCAAAAAAATTTAAAGAGTCAAAATATAGTCACATGGCGCCTTTGCTTAACATCCTTCTGTGAATTTTTTTACTGTGAGGATAAACCCGGTCCAGGCCTACATGGTCTGCTTGGGCAGGCCTGTCTGTCTCCCCAAAGCTTTTGGGGACTCTGTCCTAGTCCCCACACTCCAGGCCATCTTTCAGTTCTTCTAACATGGTCTCTTTTCACCTCAGCAGTGAGAAAGTTCATGCACCTTTGCATTCTCCCTGCTCCCTGAACCGCTTATTTCCTTTACTTAGTCTTTTGGTCTGCAGAGAAAAGTTCTCCAATCTAAATTGGGTCCCCTTATTAGTCTCTGTCATAGAAGGATGAAATTATTTATTTATATGTCTGGATTTTAGTCTTTGCTGTGGGTACCACTTTTACTTCATCATTCTGGGGTAGTGGGAGAAACATTTTGTTGAGATTCAAGATATCTGAATTCTGATCTTACCACTGCATGACTGCAGCCTTCAGCAAATCACTTAACTTCCCTGGGCTTCATTTTCTTACCTGTAAAATGAGAAAACAGACTGGTTGATTTCTAAGGCCCTATGATTTGTGGTATTAGAACACTGTGAATACATAGTATAAAGTGAAATACATATAAATGTTGAATGCTAGTATATTCTTTATATAACACAGAATGCACTTAAATATTGAGTGCTTATATAAGTATTTTATGTTACAAATGAATGTTTAATTTCTCTCTTCAGATTTACATAAGTTTATGATTATTCCTCAGAGAATAGTTTCCTAATTTCTCCCCTAACTTTTACAAATGTGTCAAATCCACAGATACCCAGACAACATTCAAAGATAAACTTAATATGCAGACTAGTATATTCTAATATGCCAAACCCTAATTTTCGTATAATGCCCTCCTTGCAATATTTTATAAGGCATTTATAATTTTGATTATTATGTATCTATATTAGTTGTATGTATTGATGGGGTACTTGTGATATTTTGATACAAGCATATAACGTAATAATAAAATCAGGGTAATTAGGATATTAATCACCACAAGCATTTACTATTTGTGTTAGGAATACTTCAATTCCATTCTTCAGTTATTTTAAATATACATTAAATTATTATTAACTATAGTTGCACTATTGTGCTACTGAACACTAGATCTTATTCGTTCTATCTAACTGTATTTTGAACCCTCTAACCAACCCCTCTTTATCAACCCTGCCTCCCAACTGCACTTCCCAGGCTCTGGTAACTATCATTCTACTCTCTATCTCTATGAGTTCAATATTTTTTAGCTCCCACATGAGTGAGAACATGCGATGTTTGTCTTTCAATGCCTGGCTTGTTTCACTTAACATAATGTCGTCTGGTTTCATCCCTGTTGCTACAAATGACAGGATTTTATTCTTTTTTATGGCTGAATAGTATTTCATTGTCTTCTTCCATTCAACTGCTTATGGACACCTAGGCTGATTCCGTATCTTGGCTATTGTGAATAGTGCTGCAGTAAACATGGGTATGTAGATATAGCTTTGATATTCTGATTTCCTATCTTTTGGATATGTACTTAGCAGTGGGATTGCAGGATCATATGGTAATTCTATTTCAAGATTTTGAGGAACCTCCAAGCTATTCTCCATAGTGGCTCCACCAATTTACCTTCCTACCAGCACTGCATGAGGGTTAAGGCATTCTTTCTATCTAGAGTCTATAATTCCAGTTATTAGCTCATACAGTTATTTCTCATTCTTTTTTTAATTAAATTCTAGAACCACTAGAGGGTGTATATGTTCAGAGAGAACAAAATTCATTTTTTTCTACTCTCGACATAAAGAGCTCACGTGAAAAGGATTCTGTTTGAGGAAAAGGACTAAGAATATCTGATTGCTTTTTACATTTTGGTTTTGGAGCAGGGGAAATTCTTATCAAAAAGAACCAAAAAAAAAAAAAAGACTTTTTCAACACATTTTAAGATTTTTGTGTCTGTTAAAATAGGGTTAATTCTACCAAAGTGAAACTTAAATTGAAAGAATGTATCTAATAAATACTATTCAGTCTCTGTAAATGTGATGAAAATTGTCTGCCTTCTTAGCTCTTTCAAGCTTTCTCAGCTCAACAATAATTCGCTTCAATTCCATAAGAATTTTTAATTGTAAAGTATTCCTTCCTTTACTGATTCACTACTGAAAAATTCTGGACACTGTTTTAACTTGTATTTTTCTGAAGAGCTAATAGTGCTTTATTAGAAAATTAACCCTCTGTTATAATGGACTGCACACTGGGGTTATATATAATAACTTAGCAAACTATTTATTGTAAGAAGGAAATTGTTTGTCTATTCTTTTTTCTTCAGCCTTGGTCTGACAGCAGCTGTTGAAGGGTGTCAAAAGTGTTTCTGATGATAAGCTAATGTCAATTCTTTCACATGTAAGTCTTCCCTTAGATAGTGGCTGAGTAAAGGTGAGAACAGGCAGGTGGTGTAGGGGTCGGAGGCCTGTCCTTCTGGCACATCTTGTTTATTAACTCTCCGGAGCTCACCGGTGGTTCTATTTTTTTTTTTTTAAAGATGCAGGGTCTTGCTATTTTGCCCAGGCGGAGTGCAGTGACTGCTCGCAGATGCAGTCATTGCACAACTACAGCCTCAAATTCCTGGGCTCAAGAGATCCTCCCAGCTCTTGCTTCCTGAGTAGCTGGAACTTACAGGCATGCAGACACACTGGTTTTCTGTCATGATTCTTAAACATTAAGCTTGACTTATCGAGAATCATCATGGTATTGGTCCAGGATAAATCAACATAATTGGCCCTGAGGTTATTCTCATGAGATAAGGGCTTTTCTAGAAGTAACATAATAGATCTGAAGCTAAACCATTTTCCAACCACTAATGTACAAGAGGAAAATCTGATTTCATGACAACTAAAGGTACTTATTTAGCATCACATAAAATTAGAGAAAGTTGATCCAACTCCACTTAGGTGGATCTTTTATTCTTCTACCAGGATCCCTAGTTCAGACAGTTTCTCGGGTGGGTTCTTTTTGTTTCTAGAAGTGAAGAAAACTCTTATACTTAAGTGAACTTTTCTTGCTGCTTTGTGTTCTATCCTTTTGAGATAAGATATGATATGTTTAGATTTCTGGATTCCAGTATGTTATTGGATCTGTTTAGTCAGGAATACATGGATTCTCTAATATGGGACTAAAGTCATATTAGTCAGAAAATGGCCTCAAAAGTTTTCTGTCTTTTTATTCCTTTCTCTCCTGAGCCCTGTACAAGAAGGGTCTCACACCCCCTGTACCACTCCTCCAGACTGCCCAGGCCAAGGTCTCCATACCTTCATTTGTATTTATACTAGTCTTATTTATTGTCCATCATCTTAAATCCTGACCATAATTTGACACAGTTGGTTACTTTCCTCCCCTCCTCCCCTCCTTTAAGTACTTTCTCAACTTAGTTTCCAAGGCACTGCCTTTGCATGGATGTCTTCTACCTCATTATCTGATCCTCCACCCCCTCCTTTTCCTGACTTCTATACATTGATTGCAGTGCTTCAAGACACGACCCTTGGTCCTCTCTTCTTTGCTAGCTACAGTTACTCCCTGGATGATCTGATCTTATTTTTTGCCTTTAAATACCACCTATATGCCAATGGCTCCCCAATTTATTCCTCTAGCCTCTATGTGTCCCTTGAACCTCAAGCTCATATACCAGCTATGTACTTAGCAACTCCATTTGGGTGCCTAGTAAACATTTCAAACTTAACACTTCCCAAACTGAACTGCACTTCCAACCCCATCCAACCAGCTCCCTGCCTATTCTCAGCAAATGGCAGCTCCAAGCCAAAAATCTTCCTGTTATCCCTGAGTGCTCTTTTTTTTTTTCCCTCATACCCTGGATACATGATAGCTGTGCCCGCATCTTCAAAATAAGCCAAGCATCTGACTACTTCTTATCACCTCCTCTGTTGCGACTCTGGTTCTAGCTGCCATCATCTCTGACTTGAATGACTGTGATAATATCTTAATTGGTCTCCCTGTTTCTACTTCCCTGCCATCACTCACTCTCAAAAGAGAGTGATTCTTTAAACATGTAAGCCAGGTGATGTCATTCCTTTGCTGCAAATCCTCAGTATTACGTAGAATAAAAGCCAAGTCCTTACAGTGATTTAGAAAGCTGTGCCCAGTCTCTGACCCTCTCCCAGGCATTCAGACTCCTTCTGCCCTACTGGCCTCTTTTTCCTAGCAGCCACTGCCTTGAGGTCTGTATACACTCTTCCCTCCCACTCAGATGCTCATCACCCCCTCCTTCACTTCAAATCTTAGCTAAACGGTCACATGTTCAAAGAGAACAACCCGACTACCCTATTTAATAGTGCCTAACATCTAACATTTTCTCTTTCCTCTCCCTTTCCAGCTTTATTTTTCTTAAGGGCAGTTGTCTCCATGTGACTTATTATCTACTGTACTTATTTTTTCTTTATTATCTGTATTCCCTCCCCTGCCGTATTTAGTTAGTTTATGTTCATTGTTGTACCCCTAACATTGGAGGAGCTCCTGCCCTATAGCTGGCCCTTAATAGATATTTGTAATTTTAATGTATGATTAAGAAAATGTTTGTGATCAGACATGGTGGCTCACACCTATCATCCCAGCACTTTGGGAAGCCAAGGCGAGAGGATCGCTTGAGGCCAAGAGTTTGAGACAAGCCAGGGCAACATAGTGAGACCCTGTCTCTACAAAAATAATAAGAATAATAATACAAAAAAAATAGCCAAGCATAGTGGCATGTACCTGTAGTCCTAGCTACCTGAAAGTTCAAGTGGGAGGATCATCTGAGCCCAGGAGTTTAAGGCTGCAGTAAGCTATGATTACACCACTGTACTCCAGCCTGGCAACTGAGTGAGACCTTGTCTCTTTAAAAAAAAAAAGAGTTTATGTTACTGGATACCCTGATTGGGTGAGATGGAAGCACATTACATCTGTGTTAGAGTCCAAACTATAATATGTGAAGTTTTACTTTATATGTTTGGCTGACTATTCAACAAATATTAATTGAGCATCTACTCTGTGCCAGGCACTTTGCTTGGCATTAAGGATAGAACCATGAGCAAAACAGGTCTCCATGCTCTTAGGAGCTCATGAATGTTCCTTCACTGAAAAAATTATTTTGCAATATCTAATATATAAAAATACATTAAAACTTATATTCTTTATATCAAAAACATATAAAGAATAATGAATTTTTGTATGCCTTCCTCACCCAGGAAGAAATGAAACATTACCATTGCAGGTAAACCTCCATTTTACTCCTCTCCATTTCCTCCCTTGCTGCCATAGGTAACTGCTAACCTGAATTTTTTATTTATCAACCTCATGCATTTTAAAAATATCTTTGCTACATATGGATCCCTAAACCACATATAGTACTATTTTATGTAAATGCTCTAAAAATGCAGGTCTTCTTTTTGCTTTGTTCACTCATTGTTATTTATGAGATTCATTTGTGTTGATACACGTAAGCATTCATTTTCATTACTGTGTGATATCTCACTTACTCATGCATTTCCCTGTCCCCTGTTGCCTTACTTATCCGTTCCTCCATGTCCCCTGTTTCTTAAAAGGGGAATGGATAAGTGAGATATTTGTAGGTTGTTTCCAGTTTTTTGATACCCTAAATATTGTTGCCAACTGTCCAAAAGAACTTTCTGCAATGATGGAAATGTCCTATATCTGCACTCAACAAGACTGTTGCCACTTGCCACATGTGGCTATGGAGCACTTGAAATGTAGCTAGTGTGACTGAAGAATCACATTCTTAGTCTGTTTAGTTTTAATTAATGAGATTAATAACTATTGTATTGGAGAACACAATTCTACCTAATGTTATCTTTGGGTACTTATGTGAATTAATCTTGGGCTGTAGTTCTTACCACAATCAGACCTGATATACTCTTTTATTAATAAATGTTTTGTATCACCCCACTTACTATCTTGAAATGAAATTCATAACTTATCTTCACACATTTTAAAAAATCACTGCGATACACTTTCTATGATACAAAGTAAAAAGGTAAGAACAGTAATTTTAATAAAATAATATGTATTTCAATATGTCAGTAACCACAAATACACTACACTACGTTAAGAGACATGATGAAGCAGTTCACAGATGAAGAGTGATAGAAGATTGTGAAACTGGTAACTCAAACACTGG
Source organism: Rhinopithecus bieti (assembly GCF_001698545.2). Classification (NCBI taxonomy): domain Eukaryota; kingdom Metazoa; phylum Chordata; class Mammalia; order Primates; family Cercopithecidae; genus Rhinopithecus; species Rhinopithecus bieti. The sequence continues at coordinate 3,541,574 of NW_016805059.1, read as the reverse complement.
AAGTGATACAACTATTGGTGATGTGAAGAACTCTTGGTAACATTCTGAACAAAACACAATTCAGGCTGCCTTTATCTAGTAGTTGCATCTCTGAAAAATTTGGCATACAATTAAGACCTTACAGAGTACTTATTATTTATATCTAAAACAGGGTTATGTTATACTCTTAGATAATTATAGTCAGGTTTCCCATCTATATAAATGTTCTACTAATCCTTCTAAAGTCATGAAGGACCCAGGACAATTCTTTTTTCAATGAGACCATCCAAATTTCAGGACATACAGGATATCTGGCTCTTACCTACTAAATGGCAGTAACACACACACACACACACACACACACACACACACACCCTCCATCACTATTATAAGCAGACCTGCCTCCCAGGTGTGGCACCAGTCCTATTGAGACCCATTGGTCTATGGTACATACCCAGCAGGAAAACCACTGTCTCATAAGATATGATCTTCTTCAACTTTACCCAATATATGTTTGTTCTCCCAGTTACTCCAAAGTTTTCCAAAGGGTTTAGACCAATTGACATTCCCACTGCAAACATATAGTGTATCATTTCTCTAAATATATGCAGTTTTTACCTCAAAAGTGACACTTTTCCTAGGTTATAATTTTGCTGATCTCAACAGTTGGCTGTTAAAAACATAACTTACCTATGTTCTAAAATAACTCTTTGTACATCTCCCTCCAGTACTTACTTACTGTTTTCTTAAGTAAATGCAGAACAGCATGCCTGCTAACCTGAATGCAGGTATAGTCTCTTCCACCATTTTTCCCATTGTTGCTATGGCCCTAGAAGTTCCAAATTCTAGCTGCTCTTCACTAACCCCAGGGACACCCATCTCTGTCTCCTTCCACCTCCCTTCAGATTTCACAGGGATCTGATGGGGATCCCCTGGGCCTTCAAGGCACTAAAACACCTTGAAATCTGAATCCCTAGTTTCATAGAGCAGTGCAGAGTGAGGTAAATGGAGCCAAGTCCATTACTATTAGAGGAGTCATAGCAACCTGACCTTTACACTTCTGATTATAGCTGTAAAACAGTTATTGCCACCATAATGGCAAAACTCTCCACAGCTCAGTGGCTCACAATAGCAAGCATTTATTCTCACACTCACAGTCAACTTCAGCTGGGCTGATGCAGGTTCAGCTGGGCAGGGCAGCTCTGCTTCAAGTTACATGTTGGCTGGGTTTGGTTCTAGGTTTGGGGTTGGGTTTGGGTCACCTCCACATCTTTTATTCTGAACTTAGGATGATGGGACAGAGGCCAAAAAGGCCCTGCTCTCCAGGCAGATCACTGGAGAACAACACAATGTGTCCACCACTCAATCATATTGAGGGCTGCTGCTTGCATCATATCTGCTAATTTCCAGTGGCCAAAGCATGTCACACAGCTAAGCCCAAAGGTAGAAAAATATATTCCACTCTGAGGAAAAGGTGGGAGGGAGTGAGTGTTTGCTGAACAATAACACAGTCCAACTCAAAACAGTAAACTTTTGTAATGGGATAGAGTTTGTGATTAATAGAACATTTTTTTGTTTTATCACCAAAACATAGCAAATGTATCTTGATAATCCCTCTTAACTATGTTGTTTATTTGATATAAAAGAGGAAAAACTCTCAGTGGACCTGGCTGGGGAATGGGTCACTCTAATTACCTGATTGTTGCTACTAAATGGAGGTTAACCCTTCCTGTGAATTGCATCTGCCTTGACTCTGGACCATGTACATGACAACTCAGATGAGGTGACCATATGTATCACATCTGAACTTTTTTCTAGGATCATAAGGTTGTTTTGGATATTGTCTTCATTGTCCACTTTCTAAAAATTGCACTTTGCAAGTCATCTTTAGGTTAGGAACAGGATGGTATTCATAGTGACAGTATACTCATAAAAATACAAATGTCTCTGATAATTGTGTTTTGTTTCAATAAACTTTATTCCTTAGAGCAGCTTTAGGTTCATGGTAAAATTGAGCAAAAGTTATCAGGGAGTTCCCATATATCATCTGTCCCCAGCACACTCACAGCCTCCCCCACTATCAGCGTCTCCCACCAGAGTGGTACATTTGTTATAACAGATGAATCTACATTGACAGATTATTATCACCCAGAGTTCATAATTTACATTAATGTTCACTCTTGACATTGTACGCTCTATAGCTTTGGAAAAACGTATAATGGCATGTCTCCACCATTAGAGTATCATACAGAATAGTTTCACTGCCCTAAAAACCATCTGTGCTCTGCCTATTCATTTCCCCTTTTCCCCTAAACCCTGGCATGACCTGATCTTTTACTGGCTCCATAGGTTAGCCCTTCCAGAATGTTGCGTAGTTGGAATCATATGTACACATGGAGCCTTTCAGTTTGTCTTCTTTCACTTACCAAATATGCATTTAAGGTTTCTCCATGCCTTTTCATGGTTGAATTGCTCATTTCCTTTTAGTGTTGAACATTATTTTATTGTCTGGAGGTACCACGGTTTATTTTTCCATTCACCTACTGAAGGACATTTTAGTTGTTTCCCACTTTGGACACTTATGAATAAAGCTGCCATAAACATTCATGTGCAGGCTTTTGTGTGGACATGTGTTTTCAGCTCCTCTGGGTAAATACCAAGGAGCACGACTGCTGGATCATATGGTAAGAAAATGTTTAGTTTTGTAAGAAACTGCCAAACTGTCTTCCAAAGTGGCTATATCATTGGCATACCTACCAGCAATAAATGAGAATTCCTGTTGCTCCACATCCTCAACCAGCACTGGGTGTTGTCAGGGTTCTGGATTTGGGGCATTCTAATAGGTTTATAGTAGTATCTCGATGCTGATTTATTTTGCATTTCCCTGATGACAGGATGTGGAGCATCTTTTCAAACGTTTATTTGCCATCTATACCTTTGTTGGTGAGGTGTCTGTGTAATTCTTTGGTCCATTTGAAAACTGGATTGTTTATATACTTGTTGCTGAATTTTAAGATTTGTTTCTGTATTTCGAGTGACATCTTTATCGGATATATCTTTTGCAAACATTTTCTCCCAGTCTGTGGCTTGTCTTTTCATTTTCTTGACAGGAAACTTTTATTATTTGTTTATTTATTTATTATACTTTAAGTTCTAGGGTACATGTGCTCAATGCACAGGTTTGTTACATATGTATACATGTGCCATGTTGATGTGCTGCACCCGTTAACTCGTCATTTACATTAGGTATATCTCCTAATGCTATCCCTCCCAGCTCCCCTAACCCCAAGACAAGCCCCAGTGTGTGATGTTCCCCACTCTGTATCCAAGTGTTCTCATTGTTCAGTTCCCACCTATGAGTGAGAACATNTTTTCTCCCAGTCTGTGGCTTGTCTTTTCATTTTCTTGACAGGAAACTTTTATTATTTGTTTATTTATTTATTATACTTTAAGTTCTAGGGTACATGTGCTCAATGCACAGGTTTGTTACATATGTATACATGTGCCATGTTGATGTGCTGCACCCGTTAACTCGTCATTTACATTAGGTATATCTCCTAATGCTATCCCTCCCAGCTCCCCTAACCCCAAGACAAGCCCCAGTGTGTGATGTTCCCCACTCTGTATCCAAGTGTTCTCATTGTTCAGTTCCCACCTATGAGTGAGAACATGCGGTGTCTGGCTTTCTGTCCTTGCGATAGTTTGCTCAGAATGATGGATTCCAGCTTCATCCATGTCCCTACAAAGGACATGAACTCATCCTTTCTTATGGCCACATAGTATTCCATGGTATATATGTGCCACATTTTCTTAATCCAGTCTATCATTGGTGGACATTTGGGTTGGTTCCAAGTCTTTGCTATTGTGAATAGTGCCACAATAAACATACATGTACATGTGTCTTTATAGCAGCATGATTTATAATCCTTTGGGTATATACCCAGTAATGGGATGGCTGGGTCAAATGGTATTTCTAGTTCTAGATCCTTGAGGAATTGCCACACAGTCTTCCACAATGGTTGAACTAGTAGGAAACTTTTAATTAAATAGAATAAAGCAAAAAAAAAAAGTTTTGAATCACACATTAAATATAAAATTTCAGAAGCTGTAAGCACGTCTGAGACATTAGGTTTCTTTAAAACGTGATCGTCAAGGTAATCAAAGTGCTTCTGAATTTCTTGGCAAAATTAGAAAACTTTAAAAAACTAACATCAATTGTTAATAAATTATATGAAGAGGGGATCATATCTGTCTCGTTCACCCCTATATCCCTGGCAGAGTGCCTGGCACATAGTAAGTGTCCAAAAATATTTTTAAGTGAATGAATGTTCGTTGTGGGTTAGCAACATTATAGATGTTATCTTATTTAATCTTCTTGGTAATCTTAAAAATTAGATTTTGGTATTCTCATCTTATAGATGAGGAGATTGAATCTCAGGGAGATAAGGAAGGTGCCCAAGGTCACATAACTAGGAAACAGCAGAAATGGAAATCCAATTACAGTGTGCCTGACTCTAAATCCAATATTTGTTCTACTATGACACTTATTTTAGCAAAGACTGAGAGTTGGCTATTCAACTGTCATTTCTCTCCATGTCCTTGAGGACAGACCTTAATTGTGTACTAGTGCCCTAGACCCTTAAGTGATTCAAGTAAATCCTCATTGATCTGTCCCCATTCCCCATTTCTTTAACCAGTTTAGAGGTTTGGAATGTGACCTGGTTTTGGCTGTGAGATTGGAGAAAAATATTCTGATGGTACAGATGGGGGAGGAGTTTGGGAAGGGATTTTTGTTGCCTCTTTAACAAAGAAACACAAGAGAGAAACCGAGCTTTGTTTGACTCTTAAGTGTTGTTGCATAGAGATGTGATGCCACAGCTCCTGAAGCCATATTGCTGCCAGGAGGGGAATGAGAAGACACCCCTAGGGGCCTAAGAAACTGTTGGACTCCCAGCATTGTTCAGAAAGTGGTAGCTCTCAGTCAAGTCTTTGGTTTTCCTAAGATAGTTACCTGAGCATTTGGGCTGCCCAGGAACCAGATAATTGGAGTATCAGTCACTCTGTAATACATACCCTACCAAAACCAGCTCCACAGTTTTTGAAATCTCTATTACAAACGCACATGTAAAATGAAATGCTTTGATAGTTTTCATTGTTAGTTTATGGAAATGGGATGTCTTAACTTATTCATTCATTTACTAGCCATTTCCTGTGTGCCAATTGCTAGCAGGCATGGTAAGTACTTGATAGAGATAGGCACTACAGAAGAGCAAAGGGAGATACTCAACCAGCCTGGTGGTGGGTTCTAAGAGGAAGGGTTTGGGAAGACTCTGTACCAGAGCTGACAAGCGGTAACACTTGAATGAACCCAAAAAGACCAGTAGGAATTATCCAGGTAGATAAAGAAAAACGGTATTCCCTGCAAAGAAGGTAGCATATGAGATACATGGAGGTGCGACAGAATATGGCACAGCTGAGGAAGTACAAGTAATTGAGTGCATAGGGTGCAGGTTAGAAGAATTGGGAGGGAATGTAAGAGAGGCAAACAGAGGCTTGCTCACAAAGCACCTTGGCCAAGCTATGGGTGAGACTTATTCAGCAAGCAGTAGGGAGTTACTGAAGGATATTAAGTATGTGCTGAACATGACGGTACTTGCATATTAGGAAGATCACTTTGGCAACAGAAAGAATATTTTGGAGAAGAGGAAAGGAGACCAATTGAGTTGATGTGCTGCAGAGAAGCAATGAAAAGAGGCTTTTAGATTCAAGACATACTTAGGAAATGGTTTAGAACTTGATGAGTGTATATCAGAGTTCAGCAAAGAGGGGAGTGCAAGGTTGGCAAAGAAACACAGAGCTAGCTAGCAGCATGGAGGAGGCCGCCAGACTGTGTGTTAAGGGCTTAGGTGAGGACACAGACCAAGAGTTAATGGTTCTAGTGCACATGGTTGAGTGATTTACTTAGAGTGGTTTTAGGAGCAAAGAAGGATGAATCAATCCACATTTGGTAAGTGTTGCAGAAGGAAAAGAAAGCAAGAAGAGTGAGAAGTTGAAAGTACTGTTTAAAGAGACAGGTTGAAGAGCTAAAGCAAAGCAGGATGAAGGAAGTAAAACCAGAAGAGGAAAGAGGGATGGGGCTTCACAACTGTGGAGGATAAGCAGGTATGATTGGAGCAATGTGGATTGTAGGAGCTGATGGAAAGAAAACTGAACAGGTAGAGTAGCTCCAGGTAATACGAAGGGGAAGGGGTGAGTTGCTGATATCTGTGTGGAGATGAAGGTCAGTGATGTTGAAGAAGGGAGGGCACTGGGTATTGGAAAGGTCATCCACACGGACACTGAAGACACTAGGATTATGGTAGATTTGGGAGGGAGAGAAAAATCATAAACCATGTCAGGAAATGATAAGAGCAACAAGAAAAGATGGACAATGGTGAATTTGAGAGGCATAAGTTTCAAAGGAAGAAGGATTTTCATAGGACATTTGAGGAATATTGAATGAGCAAGTGTTAATAGTTATTTAGCACTTACTGTGTACCTGGTTCTGTTCTAAGTGCTTTACATTTACATTTACTAAATTCATGTAATTCTCATCTGTGAGGTTAATACTGTAACTCCCATTTTACAAATGAGGAAACTAAGGCTCTGAGATGGTTAATAACTTGCCCAAGGTCTAACCGTGTCTAACCCAGGTAGTTTGTCATCCGCAAAGTCTACACTCTTGCCCATGTCATTCTTCCTGCTTCTGCCCACCAGCCCAGCCAACCCATGTGGTTAAGTGGAATGTTCAAGAACAAGCAGCCTCCAGTTAAGAGTGCAGGGAGGAGGTACTGTCTGAGGTACTATTTGACCATAACTGGTCTTTGATAGTACCACCTCCTTTATGTTTTCCAGGGTCTAATTCATTTAGTACTGAGATATGATAATGTGCCTCTGAACTATGGGTTAATATGTAAACTGCCCCGAAGCCTTTTCAGAAGTGGGTACTGTATCCTTTTAAAATAAATGGTTACATAATTATTAACTATAAGTAATCAATTACATAAATGAGTTAATTTGCATGTTTTACAGAATTTATATACTCTATCTAAGAAGTGGCAAAGAAAAACTGAAGTATATAACCGTGAATTATACATAGTTCTGCTTTTTCTCTGGCATTACATACTAAATTTTATGACAAATCAGTTCATGACTATTTTTTGAAAGATAATCTCCCTATTTTTCTTTTTGACTTTAGTTACCTGCCAGACACTGACTATGTTAAACACCAAAGCACAAGAATGCTCCAAAGAAGAGGTCTATATTGCTTGACTCATATTAACTTCTGTTTATTTTCTTAGGATTAAGACCCAAACGTTGTTGAAAAATGCTCAGATCCTACAAGACACTGACATGCCAGTTCCTCAGCTTTGATGGAGAAACCAGCTTTCTCTTCTTGCAGAGATACTCTTCATGAAAAGTGGAGCTCCAAGAAGAATAGACGTGAGGAAAATATGTATTTTTACAAAAGGAAATGTATGGTGCAATTATAAACTGTAGCATGAACCCATAATTGGAAGTCTACATCTCACAGTTATAGTCAAGAATTCTGGTACATATAAAATAAGTTCTTTCAAAATGGGATTCAGGTATTATTTAGAAATGCATCTACTGAAAAGAAGCATACCACAAAAATTTATGCTGATTATGGATGCGATCATGGACAGTTTCATCTAAATTATGAGCTGGATTTGTCAGATGTAGAGTCTCAATCAGGTCACTTGAAAGACCAAATGATTTCCTTTTCATCTGAAGGGTTCAGAGAGGCAGCTTTTGAAAAGGCGCTATTGAAATATTCAAGGTAGCTGTTCTTAGCACAGCTTTGATTTCTAAAATAACTAGAAGGACTGTAGAACTACGTGAGGGGAGAGAAGAGAAACTGAAGAATTGTTTGAAAACGTAAACTTTCTTTCTTGTAGTACCACTCCATGCTTTGTGAAAAAAAAATTATTTTATGAAGTCAAGAAGTAAATCAGAAGAAAACAGCAGGGAAAGTCAACACAAACTGGTTTATCTAATACTTTCTCAGTGTCCAATTTGCAATGCACTGAGTTCCTTGCTTAACTATGTCTATATACTAGGGGCAGGGAGAGGAGTAGGTTAAAAATAAATATGAGTTGCAAGTCTTTCTCCTCAGGCTGCTAATATTAATATACCTGAATTTTATGTTTGTTGTTGTCTTCCTTGTCTCTATAGTTTTTGCAACTAGTGTATATATGTCTAAACAATCTATTGCTTAAATTTACATAATTTTCAACTTTACATATGTAGTATCATGCTGTTTGTTTTCTTCCATACCTCAGTTTTTTTCACTAAAAATTGTCTTCTGAAAAAAATTGGAGGTATCATACTTCCTGATTTAAAATTATATTACAATGTTATAGTAAACAAATCAGTATAGTACTTACACAAAAACAGACACAGTGTAACAGAATGGAGTCCAGAAATAAATTCAAACATATACAGTAAACTAATTTTTGACAGAGACACCAAGAGGATACAGTGGGAAAAGGATAGGCTCTTCAATAAATAGTGCTGAGAAAATTGAATTTTCACACATATGCAAAATTTATAAAAAATAAGGCCTAAAACTATAAAATTCCTTAAAGAGAACACAAAAAGCTCCTGGACATTGGCCTTGGAAATAATTTTTTGAATATCACACCAAAAAATGAAAAAAAAAAAAAAAAGCTCAGACTACAAAAGCAAAAATACATAAATGAGACTACATTGAACTACAAAGATTTGTACAGCAAAGTAAATAACCAACAAAATAAAATGACAGCCTATGGATTGAGAAAAATATTTGCAAACCATGCATCTGATGAGGGGATAATATCCGAAATTAATAAAGAACTCATACAACTCAATAATAGGAAATCAAATAGCCTGATTTTAAAATGGGAAAAGAGCACTTGTCGACATTTCTCCAAATAAGACATAAAAGTGGCCAACAGATACATGAAAAGGCACCCAACATCATTAATTGTCAGAAGAATGCAAATAAAAACCATTGAGATATCATCTCACACCCATTAGGATGGCTGTTATCAAAAAAACAAAAGATAAATGTTGGTGGAGTTGCGGAGAACAGGGAGCTCTAGTACATTGTTGGTAGAGTTATGATTGGTACAACCATTATGAAAAATAATATTGAGATGTCTAAAGAAATTTAAATGAGAACCATCATGATCTGACCCAGCAATCCTTCTTCTGAGCATAGACCCAAAGTAAATGAAATAATCACCTCGTAAAGACATCCACACTCCCATGTTCATTGTAGTACTATTCTCAATAGCCAAGATATGAAAAGAGCCTAGGTGTCTGTTAATGGACAAATGGATAAACTGTGATATACATATACATATACATATACATATACATATACATATAGTTCTCTTACACTGAACATACATTATTCAATATTGAAAAAGAAGATTCTGCCATTTGCCACACATAGTGAACCTGGAGGATGTTATACTAAGGGAAATAAGCCAGATGCAGAAAGAAAAATATTGCGTTATCTTGCTTATTTGTGAAATCTAAAAGAAAAAGTCAAATATACAGAGATAGAGAATAAAACTGTTGTTATGGGCAGGGGATAGAGAGATGTAGGTCAAATATGTGAACTGAATAAGACTAGAGATCTAATGTACATCAAGAAGAATATAGGCAATAAAATTGCACTGTATTGGGGATACCTGCTGAGTAGATTTTAGTTACTCTTGCCACAGAAACAAAGAAGAAATAGGTACCTATGTGAGATTATGGATATGTTAATTTGCTTCACTATATGTAACTATATGTATCCCATCACATCGTGTTGGATACCTTAAATATATGCAATAAAAATGTATATTAAAAAATTATCTTTTGGGATTTGTTCATGTTGAGGCATGTAGGAATAATTCATTTTTCATCACCAAAGAGTATTCTATTTTATGAATATGCTATAATTTACAGCATAATTTATTTTTGCTTTGGGTGAGTATTGAAATTTTTATAGACTTTTATTTATTTGTGTGTCTGCTTGTCTCTTACAAACATGCCTGCCTTAAACATTCTTGTATATCTCCTGGTATTCATATGCAAAAGTTTATCTAGGTTTATCTACCTAGAAGTAGAATTGTTGCGTTATTGGTCATGGGCACCTTTAACTTTATTTACTGGATAATGCCAACTCGTTTTCCAGAGTACTTATTTATACAGTTATCCTTCAGGATCTGTGGAGGATTTCTTCCAGGAATTCCTATAGATATCAAAATCCACAGATACTAAACTCCCTTATGTAGAAATGGCATAGCATTTGCATATAACCTATGCATACCCTTCCATATACTTTAATCTTTAGGTTACTTAATATACCCAATACAATGTAAATGTTATGTAAATTGTTGTTATGCTGTATTGTTTAAGAAATAATGATAAGGAAAAAAGTTGGTACTTGTTCAGCACAAATGCAAGCACCCTCTTTCCAAATACTTCTTATCCATGGTTGGTTGAATCCACGAATATACAACCCATGGATATGGAGGGCCAACTGTACTCATACTTGCCTTCTGTTATTGCTTGAGAATCTGTCCAACACTTGTTACTGATCCAACTTTATAATTATTGCTGGTGTGATTGGTACAAGTAGTATTTTATGTTATTTTAATTTGCGTTCCCCATATGTTTGTTGCCAGTCCCGCTGTCTTTCTGGAAAATGCCCATTTGTGTCTTTTGCCCATTTTTTTCTATTAGGTTGTCTGTCTTTTCTTCAGTGATTTTGAGTTTTAAAAATTATCTTTTGAGTTCCATATATTTTGGAGACTAATCATTTGCTAGGTATATATGTCACAAATTGGGGTTGATTGTTGAATAGAATTCTTCATTTTAATGTAATTCAATGTATTAACCTTTTTCTTTATGATTGTTTTAGATGTCTTGTTAAAGAAATTCCTACTTATTATGAGGTAATTTATTCTCCTCTATTTCCTTCTAAAAGTTTTAAAGTTTTGCCTTTCACATGTAAGTCCTTTGTCCAACCTGAAACTTGATAATGCATTTCCAATAAATTTTTAAAATTTTCTCCATAATTGCCTTACATATTGAGATAATTGTATGTTTTCTTTCTTCATAGTTTGTTAAGGTAGTATTAGAGTAATAAACTTGAGAACGTTTAATCAGCCTGCATTCCTGAAACAAATTCAGCATGAGCCTGATGTACATTGTGTAGTTTATTTTGTGAATATTTCCTTGGTGACTTTCATATATATTCATAAAGGAGATTAATCTGTAATTTTGCTTGGTTTTGCTCTCACAGTTATTTTAGATCAAGAAAATCTTTTAATGCTTTTATCCTTAAAGTGTATTTTTTTAATATTAGAATATCAGCATTACCTAAATTTTATTAGTGTTTATGTATATGTGTAGAGAGAGATACATATATACACACACACACACATATTTGTTTGTGTGGTCATTAAGCTGTACACTTAGTATTTCTACATATTGCCATATGTAAATGGTACCCAATAAAGTACTATTGTTGTTTTTAAAAAGAATATAATAAGCAACCAAGAAAACATGGACTATTCAGCTACCACCATCAACTTTCAGTAATGGAGAATGGCAGGTGAAACAAAACAAAGACACAAACCAAAGCAAAATCCCAAAATTCTTTCATTTTGGAAACAAAATCTTTCATTTAAAATTTCTTTGACATAAGTCTGTTGGTAGAAATCTCAGTTTTTGTCTTCAAAAAATTTGTTTCTGAGAAACTAGAAGCTTTCCTGCCAAGATCAGGAACAGGGCAAGAATGTCTCTTCTTACCACTCACATTTCAAGATGACACTGGAAGTTCTAACTAATGCAGTAAGATGAGAGAAGGAAATATATGTACAGATTGGGAAGGAAGAAATAAACTGTCTGTATTCACACATGACATAATTGTTTATCTAGAAAATCTGAAAGAATCAACAACATCAAAAAAAATTCCTGGGGCCAGGCACATTGGTGCATGCCTATAATCCCAGCATTTTGTGAGGCTGAGACAGGAGGACTGCTTGTGGCCAGGAGTTTGAGACCAGCCTGGGCAACAAAGCAAGACCTTGTTTCTATAAAAAGAATTTTTTCAATTACCTAGGTGCAGTGGTGTGCACCTGTAGTCCCAGCTACTTGGGAGGCTAAGGCAGAAAAATCACTTGAGCCCAAGAGCTTGAGGCTGCAGTGAGCTATGATTGTGCCACTGCACTCCAACCTGGGTAACAGAGCAAGACCCATCTCTAAAAAGCACAAAAAACAAAAATGACGACAACAACAAAACAAATTAATAGATTATAGTAAAGTTACAGTATAGAAGGTTAATATATACAAATCAATTGCTTTTCTATACACTATCAAAGACCAAATAGAATTTGAAATTAAAAACATAATACTATTTATATTATCATCTCCAAAAATAAAATGCTTAGATATAAATTGAATAAAATACGTACAAGATCTACATAAGGAAAACTACAAAACTGCAATGAAAGAAATCAATGAAATAAAAAAAATGGAGAGATAGTCCATGTTCAAGTATAGGAAAACTGAAAATTGTCAAGACATCAGTTCTTTTCAATGTAATCTATAGAGTCAATGCAATCTTGGTCAAAATCCCAGCAAGTTATTTGGAGGATATCAACAAACTGATTCTAAATCTTATAGGAAGAGGCAAAAGACTCAGAATTGTCCACACAATATTTAAAAAGAAGAATGAAGTCAAAAGACTGACATTACCAAATTTCAAGACTTACTATAAAGCTTTGATAATCAAGACAGTGTGGTATTTAGCAAAACAATAGACTAATAGATCAATGGAACAGAATAGAGAGCTCAGAATTAAACCCACACAAATATAGCCAACTAATCTTGGACAAAGAAGCAAAGGCAATTCAATAGACAAAAGACAATCTTTTCAACAAATGGTGTTGGAACAACTGAATATCAACATGCAAAAAAAAAAAAAAAAAAAAGATATGGGACAACTTCACACCTTTCACAAAAAATTAACTCAAAATAGATTATAGACATAAGTGTAAAATTCAAAACTATAAAATCCTAGAAGATAGCATAGGAAAAGCTTATGACTTTGGGTATGGTGGTGACTTTTTAGGTACAACACCAAAGGCCCAGTTCTTGAGAGAAATAATTGATAAATTGGGCTTCATTACAATTAAAAACTTCTGCTCTGAAAAAACAGTATCAAGAGAATGAGAAGACAAACCACAGACTGGGAGAAAAATATTTGCAAAAGACCTATTTGATAAAGGTATTGTTATCCAAAATATACAAATAAATCTTAAAACTCAACAAAAGAAAATTAACAACTCAGTTTTTAAAAAATGGGCCAAAGAACTAAGCATTATCTCACCAAAGAAGTTATACAGAGGGCAAATAAGCATATGAAAAGAAATTTCACATTGTATGTCATCAGGGAAATGCAAATTAAAACATTGAAATACCACTATACATCTATTAAAATGGTCAAAATTCAAAACTCTGACAACACCAAATGTTGGTGAGGATGTGGAGCAATAGGAACCCTCATTCACTGGGAATGGAAAATGGTACAGGCCCTTTGGAAGACTGTTTTTCAGTTTCTTACAAAACTAAACATACTCTTAACATATGATCCAGTAATTGCGCTTGTTGCTATTTGCCCAGAGGTGATGAAAACATATGTCCATGTAAAATCCTGCACATGAAGGTTTATGGCAACTTTATTCATAAGTGTCAAATCTTGGAAACAACCGAGGTCTCCTTCAGTAGGTGAATGATTAAATAAACTGTGGTACGTTCCGACAATGAAATAGTCAGCACTAAAAAGAAGTGAGCTACCTAGTCATGAAAAGACATGGGGTACATTGAACCCAGATTGCTAAAATCCAATCTAAAAGGCTACATATTGTATTGTTCCAACTATATGACATTCTGGAAAAGGCAAAACTATAGAGATAGTAAAAGATCAGGAGTTGCCAGGGGTTAGCAGAAAAGGAAGGCTGAATTGGTGGTGCGCAAAGGATGTTTAGGGCAGTGAAACTATTCTGTACGGTGGATGTGTGTCATTACGTTCGTCCAAACTCACAGAATGTACAACACCAAGAGTGAACCCTAATATAAACTATAGACTCTGGGTGGTAACGATGTACCAACTTAGTTTCATCAATTGCAACAAATATGCCATTCTGATGCCAGATGTTGATAGTGGAAGAGGTTGTATGTGTGTAAGGTTGAGGGATATATGGTTACCCTGTACTTCCTGCTCAATTTTACTGTCAATTTTACAACTGCCCTAAAAATAGTCTTTAAAATTGTGTTTATTTCTCCTTTGTTTTTGAAAGATAGTTTCACTAGAAATATCTGAAAACTTAAAGTTGTAAACAGTTTGATTACAGCTGTCAGTTTGGCAATGTTTTGATGGCAATATCTTTTTCTGGCTTCTTTAAAGGCTCTTTTTATTGTTGGCATTCTGCAGTTTCACCATGTTCTTTCTAGGTATGCATTTATTCTTATTTGCTTTGTTTGGAATTCACTGTGGTGCTTGTTTGTTTGTTTTTGCATCAGAGAGTTTGCTCTTTCATTCATTCTGAAAGATTATAAACCACTGTCTCTCTAAGTATTTTCTTTTCTTTTTCTATTGTCTCCTTTAACTCCAATTAGAAATATGTGAGACTCCACCGGTTAGAATGGCAATCATTGAAAAGTTAGGAAACAACAGGTGCTGGAGAGGATGTGGAGAAATAGGAACACTTTTACACTGTTGGTGGGGCTGTAAACTAGTTCAGCCATTGTGGAAGACAGTGTGGCAATTCCTCAAGGATCTGTAACTAGAAATACCATTTGACCCAGCCATCCCATTACTTGTAATCCATGATTACAAAGGATTATAAATCATGCTACTATAAAGACACATGCACAATGTATGTTTATTGCAGCACTATTCACAATAGCAAAGACTTGGAACCACCAAAATGTCCATCAATGATAGACTGGATTAAGAAATGTGGCACGTATACACCATGGAATACTATGGCAGCCATGATAAAAAGGATAGTTCATGTCCTTTGTAGGGACATGGATGAAGCTGGAACCATCATTCCTCACAACTATCACAAGGAACAAAACCAAACACCAATGTTCTCACTTCATAGGTGGGAACTGAACAATGAGAACACTTGGACACAGGGTGGGGAACATCACACACAGGGGCCTGTCGTGGGGTTGGGGGGAGGGCGGAGGGATAGCATTAGGAGATATACCTAATGTACATGATCAGTTAATGGGTGCAGCACACCAACATGGCACATGTATACATAAGTAACACACCTGCAGGTTGTGCACATGTACCCTATAACTTAAAGTATAATTTAAAAAAATGATGAGACTCATGGTCTTGTCAAAAACACCTTCCTAGGATTATTTCATGTTTGTCAAAAGCCATAGAAAATATATCCTACATAGGAGTTTTTGAACTTGCCCTTATAATCTGCCTGAACCCTAATCTTCCTGAATTATCTTCTGCTGTTAAAGGCCAATTGCATATAATTTGAGAGGATACAATAACAAATTATAATGTTTTATATTGATGAATTCATTTGTGGGGGTCACATCAACTTGATTATTGACAATATGGATGCTAAGTTTTGGGTTTCTATGATGTTATTGAAATGTGAGGTGATCCAGTCTGCTTGGTCATGAAAAATGATGAAAATGTGCCATGATGGAAAAGGAGTGGGTAGTGCTACTGATCAATGCCATCTGCAGATTTTAAAATAGAGTTTTAGAAATTTAGGCCATAGAAGGACTTCATGTCTAAAACAACAAAAGCAATGGCAACAAAAGCCAAAATTGACAAATGGGATCTAATTAAACTAAAGAGCTTCTGCACAGCAAAAGAAAGTGAACAGGCAACCTACAGAATGGGAGAAAATTTTTGCAACCTACTCATCTGACAAAGGGCTAATATCCAGAACCTACAAAGAACTCAAACAAATTCACAAGAAAAAAACAACCCCATCAAAAAGTGTCTAAAGGATATGAACAGACAGTTCTCAAAATAAGACATTCATACAAGACATTCATATAAATGCTCATCATCACTGGCCATCAGAGAAATGCAAATCAAAACCACAATGAGGTACCATCTCACACCAGTTAGAATGGCAGTCATTAAAAAGTCAGGAGACAACAGGTGCTGGAGAGGATGTGGAGAAATAGGAACACTTTTACACCGTTGGTGAGACTATAAACTAGTTCAACCATTGTGGAAGACCATCATTCTCAGCAAACTATCACAAGAACAGAAAACCAAACACCGCATGTTCTCACTCATAGGTGGGAATTGAACAATGAGATCACTTGGACACAGGAAGGGGAACATCACACACCGGAGCCTATTTTGGGGGGAGGGGAGGGATAGCATTAGAAAATATACCTAATGTAAATGATGAGTTGATGAGTGCAGCACACCAACATGGCACATGTATACATATATAACAAACCTGCACATTGTGCACATGTACCCTAGAACTTAAAGTATAATTTTAAAAAACTTTAAAAATAATAAAAAAAAAGAAATTTGGGCCATAACAAATTAATAAGGAGTTTCTAGGGCTTCCAGTATATGGCATGGATGCAACATTAATTTTTAAAAGAGATTTAAAACTCTTTTTTATTATTTGATTTTAAAAGGCTTTTCTTTACTCATTTAATAAAAGTTAGAACCACTTATCTGTTCCTCATAGGCATAAACAATAGGGAAATGGATAACCTTATTCACTGCTGCTGAATGTCTTCATCTGGATATATTTGATAGTATCTCAGGGCAAATATTTAAATGCTGCTGCCTCAGTATATTTCTTAACATTTGGAAAGAGTACATCCTAAATGAGACCCTGTAGGCAAGTACCTAGTAATAGTATTCAGGACCGCTGCCTCTGTTTTTGCCAGATCACCTTGTAAAATGAATAAAACTTATTATGCCAGGAATCTAAGCTTTGTTTAGAACTTCCAATGGCAGATTCTCTGTATATAAAAGTACAGTGGTACCATTCAATCAACCACTTTTGCCTTAGTAACATTAAGCAAGAAAAGCTAAGTAGTTGTTTTAAATAGAATGAACAGCACAGGAGGAGAGTGAAGATACTATTTGTTTAAGTGGAACAGCTCGGAAATAAAAATTGTCCTGTCATATATACAGAATCGTAAGATGAATGATTTGATAAATGCAATTATTTATTGCCTGCCTACTCTGCGCAACTTGGTTCCAGTTCTCACAGCATTTGCAATGATCAAAAGTTAATTGCAAGGGTCAGTCCTGAAACACAGCAAACAAATAAAAAGTATACAGTTTAGTATAACGTTTAGTAAGAGCTGATATATGTTGGAGGCACTGACTGTGCTAGATATTAGGACACAGAAGAAAAAAGACATGGTTCTCCTCTTGTATAATTATATAAACTAATGCAGTCATATAAGTCACTTTAGAAGACATGCTATTATAGATTCCTGTCACCATGTGAGTTGACTGTACATCAATGCATGAGTCAGGTTCACCACACCCTGACAAAAAGATGAAGCTGACATTGCTTTTGGCACAGAAAGCTCCATTGTGTGGGCCTGGCACATGACAGAAGGTGTGCCTCAGACGTGATTGAATTCTCGGAGGATAGGGTGAAGAAGCTGGAAATGCTCTTCCTGGGAGACTGTACTGATGAGGCAGGCATCAGTCACCAGCCCACGAGAAACAAAGAGTCATTGATTCTCGTGTCAAGCTCAGGGCTTCTGCAATAGAGTTTGTCCCAGACTATCAGATAGAGTTTTTTGCCACTTCACCATCAGCAAGCAGAGTCAGGAACTCCTGAGAAAGAAGTGCTTGTCCAGAAGCAGAAGAGAAGAGGTTGAATGCAGGTTATTTTTTTTTTTTTTTGACACTAAGTAGAATGACAGAGCAATATACTCCATGTGATTTCATAAAGCTTCATAAAGCTTTTGTGAAGTTTCAAAAACAATTAAGAGTGAAGAACTGATCAGTTAGTATTCCAATGAAACTAAATTATAGGTGCCAACCTTCTTCTTCATAAAATCTTCTTTTATTCCCATTTCTTAGCTAGGGGATGGGAGCAAAGGAAATTTTTAAACTTTTTTTTTCTAGGTCATTACCCACATTAATGGGGAACGTGCTGAATTCTTTCACGAAAATCTGACCTTCACACTGGAGATATTGGCTTCATACAAATTCTCCCAGGATAGATGATGACCTAAAAAGTATGTTCCTTTTCTCTACCTGATATTTTCTGCAAAATCAATTATTTTTCTCATTCTTCATTACTGATTCTATCTCCTAGTATATTGTTGGCAGACATAAATATGATATGGGAAGTATGTACACTACTTTGACAGGAAGTACTAACATAGTTTAATCTGAGGTCTGTGATTGATAAGAACCTGAGTGTAGCATACATGTGTGAGCTTGGAGTTGAGTTCATGGAAGATACTGACTAAACTGAGATTCATGGGGAAAAAAATGATGACCTATATTCCCCTTGGTCAAAGCAAATATAAAGGTTATTGTTGCATAAATCAAAGATAGGCCTACATAACTGGAAGTCTAAAATTTTAGGCTGGATTTCGAGAGATAGACTTTCAGGGAAATGATCTTATCCTAGCTAGGGGAGATCTAACTCTAGAGAAGGTGGGAAGGGTACAGAAAAGGCAATCATCATTGTGCAAAATAGTCACGAAATGGAAATGTTAATTTCCATTAACATGAGAAAGAGAGGGAGAACTTTGCAAAGCTCTCAGCCTTTACAGTCAGCTTTAGGTAGCTAAAATAAATCCACAGATCCACTCTGACTTTTCATATTCCTTTCCACATTTGGATCCACTTCCAACATTTTATCCTCTGTGCTTTTAAATGTTGTGAAATATCTCCGAGAATTCCTTTAATGTGAAGCTTTGTTTATTTATTTGTTTTGGCTAGCATCACTACCTCTGGAACATCTTCATCCTTTTAGTCACAATTACTTTCCTCATTTACATGGATAAACTTGCCTTCTCTAGTCTCTAAAAGGTCAGCAGTGTCAACATTCTCGCTGTCTGCTGTTTCTTCTATAATTCCATTTGCAATGGGTTCGGATTTTACTTCCAATGTTTCACGTAACATTCAGTGGTGCAGTTTCGTCTTTCTTGGCCAGTTCTCTGTTGCATTTTTGTAAAATGTCATGTGAGTTTATCACTGGGAGACAAGGAAGCAACACAGCTACATGGTTTGCTGTGTGTGCATGAACTGTAATAGTTATGCAATTATACCCGGTTAATATATTATGGTAACTGAAATAGGAATCATGTTTTTGGGACCCTAGTATTATTCAACTAATTTGTAATAACTAAAATTTGTGCATATTTGAACTGTACAAAGGGAGGGTTGCCTACATATTCAAAGGACTTACATTGTAATTGTCCATGAGCTTCTTAGCTTAATTTTGATTTTTGTATCCCTATGAAATTTGCTCTAAGGATATTTTATAACTGAGAGTGGCTTTTTTCCACTTGTTTGGAATGGTTTTCTTACTAATTCAAAATAAGGAGGTCTTACTGGTTTTGCATATTTTTTTATCTTGTGAACTGGTATTCATTGTATGTTTCTCTGCATAAGTAAATGCTATTCAACCTCAGTGAGAATTTAGAACATTTTAGTCTCCCATAAAGATGAGATGTGAATTTAGAATGCAGACAAAAGGTAATTATTTCCATGAATTCATTATAAAAGAAAATCCTTTTTTCTTTTATAATGAAAAAAATTATTTTTTGTTTTTATAATGGTAAATGGTAAGCCATTTTCTTACCAACATAACAGACAAGAAATGTATGCTTCAGCGAAGCTGGGGCTCTGAATATAATAATTCATTCTGGCAAAAAAGAAATAAATTAAACATATGTGAGATCAGAAAATCTACTCTCATTTCATAAAAGAAAAAAAAGAAAAAATGTTAAGCTTCCCATTTGTTTACTTGACATGATAGATCTCTTTTCCTTTCTAGCAATTTTGCAGGGCTATTCATAAGAATGGTACAAATATCTCAACTAACATTTCAGCTACTCTCATTTTATTATTGGCTTTACATAAAAATTGGACTTTTTTTCTTAAGCAAAACACATAATTATGCCTCATAAATGTTAGGTGTTTTTGAAGGGCTAAGAAACATGTCTTTTATGTAGTGTGCTGAGAGAAGATCCCTCCAAAAAGGGATTGTCTAACTTTGACAAACTAAGCTGCTCTCTGTAACTTCAATGTTAGAACAACCACACTCCATAGGACCATCTTTTTATTTTTTTGTATATGTCTTTAATTGTCTTCCATTCAAAGATCTACCAAGTGGCTCACTCACACATCACTTGGAAGATCTGGCCCATGCAAGAAGCAGGACAAAGGCAACTCTGCACAAATATGTGTGTTTTTGCTTATCAAAAACACTTTTGCCCATCTCTAAACTTGATTGTAGTCATTTAGTGTTTTCATTTGTATCAAACAATTAAATAAAATCTGTGACTGTATTCAATAATATTAATTAGTCCATTGCTTCAAAGCCAGTTTCTTACCAACATAACAGAAAAGAAATGTATGCTTCAGATAAGCTGGGGCTCTGAATATAATAATTCATTTTGGCAAAAAAGAAATATATTAAACATATGTGAGGTCAGAAAATCTACTCCTATTTCATAGTATTAATTTATTCATTCTATTAATTGGTCTTTTATTAACAGCTCCCTTTTTCTTTTCTCTAAGTGCTCTCTAAATAGTACAGTATTTGTTCATTATCACCATATTTCTATTTTTTATTCACATATATTTTCCTTATTTATATATACTTAAAAACTATCTTTCCCTCTTAAAATTTCTTCTTTCTTTTTCCTTCTAGAAATTGTCAGATCCTTCCCTTAGAACTTCTTCCTCCTTTTTAACTTCACTTATCTTGTTACTGAAATCCCGAGAATAATGAGGCTATCTTCTAGTAAATGCCTTTAGGTGGACTGTAAAAGCCATTTTCCTTTTGTAAAATTGATATGTAAAAATCAGAGTGGACCTAAATTTCTATTGTCTAGTGAGTTTGTAAGCTGAAAAGAATGAAAGTGTACAAATTCTTATTAAAGGTGCCCATAATTGTATTTTTATAAACAGTGGCTCCATGTACACTTTATCTACACCTGGAAAGATATCTGGATTGTGGCCAAAGCCAGTTTGTGGACTTCAGCTTCACCAGTAGCTGCTGCCAAGTTATTTGAGGTGAGGTAACTAAAAGAATGGATTAGCCAGCCATTTATTGCTGATGATAAAAGAGAAGAATTTGCATTTTCTAAAACTTAAGATATGTATTTCTGTTATTTTCACTCAAAATATTTAGCCTTTACCATTCCCTAGAACATTGCTTTGAGTGGAGTTATATCAGTGAGCATGATAGTCAAGTTTCTTGACCTCATAAAACTTGGAGTCTATTGAAATTAATATCCTAACACTATTCATTTGATTTTCTGTTAATTTTTAATCCTCTCTTTGCAAGTTGCACCTATACAGCATATGCTTAGTTTCAAAAATTAAAAGAATGAGAATGAATGTTATTAGAGTTTCATAATACCCCTTGAGATACTTAGAGTTGCCAGAAAAAATATAGAACTCCCTGTTAAATTTGAATTTCAGATAAACAATAAGTAACTTTTTATACATAAGTATGTCTTGTACAATACTTAGGTATATCCTAAATTGGATATACCTAAATCTGGAAAGTCTAAATTAGAGAATCTCTGGATGTCATCAAAGCAGGAAGAGTGACATTCACTATCAACAGATTCACTGTAATGGCAACAGCCTGTCCAGTCTACATCCCACAACCCCTGCCATTCTCATCCCCAACCCTGGCCACCCAATAAACAGTATCATCTCAGAATCAGATTGACACTGCACTTCAAACTAGCTAGTCATCTCAATCCATCTTCAGCATATGTGCTTATTAATGTGATGTTTTGTATACAGCACACCAACATGGCACATGGGCACATGTATACATATGTAACAAACCTGCATGTTGTGCACATGTACCCTAGAACTTCAAGTATAATAATAAAAAAAAAAGATATCATACACAGCATCTTCTTTACTATCCATACTTAAAAAATATGTCTAACTGATCAGGTCATAGAAGATTACTTCCAAAATATTGTGCATAAAGAGCAACCTGAAGGAAAATCAGTAATAAGGCATGGCTCAATTTAAGTGGCTAAATTGTCACATTTATATTTTGGGTTTATAAATAGTCCTGAGTATTGATTTTGAATTAGGAGATCAAATGTTTTTATTCCAATTCTAGGACTTTTACCTTTTGTCCACATTTTGGAGGATACAGGAAAACAGAAGACGTGATCATTATCCTCCAAAATGAACTGGTGGTCTTGCTTAATTGACATTCTTTGTACACTTGTGAAATTGACAGGGTTTGCAGCATCTAGAAGTCAATAGGAGACCCTTTGGGGATAAATGCTCGATTGGATGTTTCAAATATTAAACCTAGTAGGTGGGAGAGACATGGGTTGGGAAAAACTTTGTAGAAATGGTAGGACTTGACAGGAAGAAACATGATCTGCCATGTGATTAAAATACAAAGTGTGACATATTTTAAAGAAATACAAGTATAGAAAAACTAAGTTTATATTATAGGACTGAGTGTAGTAATGTTGCACATGATATTATATCACCTCTTTAGACGTTGCCTCAGTGTCAGAAATCCTATTATCATTGAATCATATGCTGGAAAATTTATATTAATGAAATTGGAGTCTATTTCAGTTGCTCACAAAACAGTCTGATTTTCTTAAAATTAAAGAGTTTTTAAAAAAGTATAAGAAATATATTCAAGGCCAGGCATGGTGGCTCACGCCTGTAATCCCAGCACTTTGGGAGGCTGAGGCAGTCGGATCACCGGAGGTCAGAAGTTCAAGACCAGTCTGGCCAATATGGTGAAACCCCGTCTCCACTAAAAATATAAAAATTAGCCGGGCATCGTGGTGGGTGTCTGTAAGCCCAGCTACTCGGGAGGCTGAAGCAGGAGAATTGCTTGAACCCAGGAAGCAGAGGGGCAGAGGTTGTAGTGAGCTGAGATCCCACCACTGCACTCCAGCCTGGGCAACAGAGGAAGACTCTGTCTCAAAAAAAATAAATAAATAAAATAAGAAAAGAAAAGAAAAGAAATATAGGCAAGGCGCAGTGGCTCACGCCTGTAATCCCAGCACTTTGGGAGGCCAAGGCGGGCGGATCATGAGGTCAGGAGATCGAGACCATCCTGGCTAACACGGTGAAACCCCGTCTCTACTAAAAATACAAAAAAACTAGCCGGGCGAGGTGGCGGGCACCTGTAGTCCCAGCTACTCGGGAGGCTGAGGCAGGAGAATGGTAAGAACCTGGGAGGCGGAGCTTGCAGTGAGCCAAGATGACGCCACTGCACTTCAGCCTGGGCGACAGAGTGAGACTCTGTCTCAAAAAAAAAAAGGAATATATTCAAAATATGGGATATTATGTGCATGTAAAATTCTAAATTATGTATCTGTTGTTTGACATGAATATGTTATATTTTGTTAAAATTAACATTTTCAATAAGCTACATAATTTTTCTTTTAATCAGTTTATTATTTTGTAATTATTTAACTTCATTTTCTGATAGCTGACTTTAGAAATTCATATACCTTAGCAGTTTGAGAACAGAAAATCAAAATAATTAAATGAATTTATTTACACTTCAAAATCAACAATTAGAACATTCAAACCTAAAGGTAGTATGATAGATGCTACTATTTCTTTATAAATAATCTTTTCTGAATGAAGTCTTTTTGATTTTGGAATATGATCCTACTTAAGCACACTGCAAGTTTTCTTTTCTTTTTTTTTTTTTTTTTTTAGCTCATTAGCATTTTGTACTTAACTAAAAGCAACAATGAAGCTATACTTTATTCTTGGCATTTCTTCACATAAAATAAAGCCATGGAAAGCCCCATCTTCACATTAATGTAGGTCTTATGGAATGCCTTGGTTACTTTAGACATTTGGAAATGTCAGATCAATAGTTACGGGGGCTGGAATGTGCTACTTCACTTGAACAAACAAAAATTAGAAGGCAGGGCATTGCATTAAGAAGGTCTATCCGTGAGTTTTGGGAACATAGGCAAAGACCAAAACCACAGAGATCACCATCAGTATTTTGAGTGAGAAAAGTGTTTGAAATGGACTGAGGTAGCAACTGAAGAAACACTGGCAAGCTTAATTGAGGGCCATAATTCAGTACACTAGGGTCAAAATAGGGCAAAGCTATGGAGGATGAAGCCCATTGGCTTAGCTATATAGGACGAGGTCAGGGAAGGCCAACGTCATCATCAGACAAGTTAGCAAGGCATACTGAGACTTTCTTAACGAACATAAGAAAACCAGATAAGCAGAAGCTGAGGTCTAGCTCTGAGATAATACTATCAGTCCCTATGAGTTATTTTGATAATAGGCTATCTTAAACCTTTTCTCTGCATGGACTGGTAAAACTGTTCCATCGACAGCTCTGTTACTATGTCAGTATTTCTAGGACTGTGTTTGTGGAGGCAGGTCAGCAGCTGCATTTTCTCTGCATTGGCAGATAAAAGTCTTCCACCGACATCTCTGTTACTATGTCAGTATTTCTAGGACTGTGTTTGTTGAGGCAGGTCAGCAGCAGCATTTTCAAACTCCCAAAAACTGACCCATGTTTGTGTTGGGTGCTAGTGCTCTGAGCTGAGACCTTAGCAGGGAATCTCCCGAGGCTAAGTTCTCCAGTTTCCTTCATGGTACTTTTACTCTGGTCCTGCCTCCACCCCCCAACATCCTGGGCTCTGGGCCAGACTTAGCATCAGGGTTCAGATGTACATTGCCTATAAAAATGTCTCTGAATTGGCAATAATTACTCTGTGTAACTGTATTTACCTCTAAAATGCTATGTGTGCTTAGGGATTGTTCTTACTGGAAATAGGCCTAGAGAGATAGATTGGGAATGACATAAATATTCTCAATGAATGGAAAAGCACATCTAGAAATATTTATTTTACCCTTACCTTATCAAAGCTTTTAAAATGACTGAACTCTGATCTTGGGTTCCGAAGTGTCTCTGGGGAAGGTCATTTGAATCTGCTGTATTGTCAGGCTGTCTAACATCTGCAAGGTGATTCTCAACCTGAACTCTTGGAAATTAATGTCAGTGTTTTTTGGTTATCACAATGACAAGGGAGTAATACCAGCATTTAGTGGTGATATGGTTTGGATCTTTATCACCTCTAAAACTTGTGTTGAAATGTAATCCCCAGTGTTGGAGATAGGACCTGGTGGGAGATATTTCAGTCATGAGGGTGGATCCTCCATGAATATTTTGGTACTGTCCTCCTGATAATGAGTGAATTCTTGTTCTGAGTTTATATGAGATCCTAGTTGTTAAAAAATGTAGCGCCTCTCCCACCTTGCTCTTGCTCTTACTACCTGATACACCTGCCCCCTCTTAACCTTCTGCATGATTGTAAGCTCCCTGAGTCCTTCCCCAGAAACTAAGCAGATGGCAGCACCATGTTTCCTGTACAGTCTGCAGAACCATGATTCAATTAAACCTCTTTTCTTTATAAATTACCCAGTCTCAGATATTACTTTATAGTGATACAAAATGGACTAACACAAGTGGAGAAGAGCCAGTGATGCTAAGCTTTCTATAAATGCGCAAGACAAAAATCCTGCACAACCAAGAATTCCCCTAGCACTACCATGATTGGCAATACCTGTAGTGATTTCTAGTTGATTCCCAGGGGCATTGGCACTGGCATTTGTATGAAACTTTTTCTGCTCTTCCTAAATACACTGGGGATTATCTGCTGTTACAATTTCATATTTTTGTTTTCTCAGACTCTTCATATCAGTCAACAAAAACTTGAATTCCCTCCCTCTTCCCTTTACTATTCTTCATCTGTGTTCACCCTGTTCTCTTTCCTCCACTCTTACAGAAGGAAATCTTTCATCTTCTTTCCAAAGATAACAACAGCTCCATTCAAAGCTTTGGTAACATCCCACTGCATCTCATCCCCAACTCTGTCTCTTGCATCTTTAATGCCCTGCCAGTCCCTTCTTCTCCTTAGACAAGTGCTTAAGTGTTCCTATGCCAAATACCAAATAAAAGCAAAAACCAAAACTCTTAAACCTGCCACTTAACTCCTTAAATTAATGTTCCTTATCATTTCTTCAGCAGAAGCCTCAGAGTCTATAAACTGCTTTGTGCAATCACTGCCTCTAGTTCCTCACCATCCATTGGCTTTTAAATCTCTTGTAATCTGATTTCTACCCCTCTAATTCTGCTCTCTTGAGCAATGCCCAGTTGCCAGAACCACTCTCTCTCTCACTCTTCAAATTCCTTGGATTTCTCTGCAAAAGTGGATCTGTGATAAATCCCTTGTTAAAGATCATTTATTCTCACTTTGCTTTAGTTTACTCCCTGATGCTCCTAGGAAGACTGAGACCACACTAAATGAGTCCCTTCATTTTCTTCAATTCCACTTTAATATTTCACTGTCTGCATAAATCCAAGATTCTCACTGTTCCATCTTTGGGGCTCCTAGTCCTCATCCTCTTCCCATACACTGGATACTGGGCTTGGGTCCCCTCTGCTGACTGCCCTTAGCCTTCTTCTCATCTAAGTGAGTGTTCTGAAAAATACAAACAGGGCTAACCATAACCCCTCTCTTGCACTCCAGGCCAAGCTGCCAGCTTCCTGACAGATAACTCCACTTGGATGCCCACTGCCACTCCTGAAATTCAACAGAATGACATTCAAAATATTTTGGCATATTTCTTTTATAGTATTTTGTGTTTAGTGATCATTTTTATACATGACTGTTTCAACTACCAGCCTGAGAACTCCTTAAAGACAAGGATGGTTTCTTATTTTATTTCTTTTTGCCCCTAGCATCTAGCATAGTGCTTTAAAAAATGTTAATTGGATGATAAAGAAGAGTGAAGACTTGATGTTCTTTTAGAAAATGGATTGTGTCATATCCATGGCCCAGTGCCCAGCACAGGTATAGCACAGTGCTTAGCACAACTGTATTAAACAAATATTTTTTGAGTGAATCTGTCATCTCTTCTTCCAAAGCCACCTCTGTTTTCTTTCCTATCAATGTCAATGATACCATCATTTTCCTAGTAATCAATGTTACAAACCTCAGTCTTCTCTGATTCTTCCCTGGTCCCTAAATCCAGAGTCAAGTCTCATAAGTCTTCCTCAAAAATGTTAAATATTTCTCTTTTATTTCGTTTCCACTGTCACCATGCTAGTGTGTGCTTTCACTTAGACCAGTATTTCCAATCTGCTCTCTTGCAGTCTATCAAAGGTTCATAGAGGCATACAAAGAAAATGAAAAGAGTTCTTCAGGAGCAAATATGTTTTGGAGGTAGACACTGGGTCAGATGAAAGTAACTAGGTTTTATTGCTGAGTATCCTCTTTGAATCTTTGATTTAAAAAATATAAATATCTTTTAAAGGCAATATAATATATAGGGGTTTACAAATTTATTTTACAATGGAAGCATTTTTCTGATGCTACATCAATTAATATCTCCTGAGTGTTCTACAGAACACAAGTCTAGAAAATCTAGAACTAGACTACTAAAATAGCATCTTAATTGCTCTCCCTGACTTCAGCGACTATTTTTTCCTAATCTATAATTTAAAATAATGCTTAAACTAGACTTCCTGAAATCCAGCTCTGATTGATAGATTATTATTTTCTTGTTTATCCACACCCCCAAAAAGGAAATTTGTAATGACTCTCAATGACTTGACTGATAAACTTTCCAAATGTCTAGTTATTTTCAGTTTTCTGCCTTTTATAAACACTTCTGTGCCCAAGGAAATTAGTTTGTATCATAATAGAAGCATTTTGTCAAAAGAAAGCATTGGGGCTTAGGACGCTTCACCCCAAAATGTGACTGTAGGTGACCAGAATATGCTTCTTTGGCATGTTTTGAGTGGTTATTCTGGGAAATTGCAGACACAGGAGTAGCTCTGAAAAGCTGCCCTTTTTAAAAGAAACTTACACGTATGAAGGAAGTCTACATTAGTAAAAGTATCTGTACCAGGAAGAGAGCTGCTGTGAGACAACTTTTATTACCTAAGAGACTTTTTGTCTGCATAATAAGACAATCTTTATTCATCATACATTTCCTCCCTTCACCCTCCTGCAACCTCTCTCTACCATCCACTAGAAGCCCCATGCCCCTATTCCTTTACTGTATGTAGCTCAAGATGCAATAGAAGCTTCAATCGTCGGTACTTCTTCAAGTCTCATATTTTGTGGGACTCTTGTGTGCACATAAGAAATTAAATATGGTTTTTCTCCTGTTAATCTATCTTCTGTCAATTTAATTTTTACCTCAGCAGAAGAACCTAGGAAGGTAGAGGAAAGCTATTTTTTCCCTCCCCAACAAAAGCAAACCTTATTGCTCTTTAGTTTCCATTTCAGTGAGTATTCAGTATTTGAACAAAGTATATTTTCCGCAAGAATATAATACTTCCTTAAGTAGTTGGCATTGAATGATGCTTCTTCTCGTGTAAGTAGGACTCAGAGTTAGAGATTGATGACCACTTTTAGGTTTCTGAAGGAGATGGTTGTACAGTTCAGTAAAACATATAGTGGACTAAAGCCTGTGTCATCTAAACCTGCCCACTTTCTAACTTGAGTATTTAAGCAGATGTGATATATTTATTTATCTCTAAGGATATTGATAAATTTCCACCAGTTAGTTCTACTTTCTCACCCTGTCCCATTTGTTATTTGTAAAATGCATTTTTTGAATGTCCTGAGATTAGAGCCATTTGTACAAGGTACTGAAAAACTAATTACCCTGTGTGATTCCACTTTGTACTCATTAATAACTTGCTCTAATCAGCTGGATAACTGGCACCAACAGCGTGGGATGTTGAACTGAATCATTACTCCAGAATACAATAATTTAAAAATAGAATGGCCGTTTTCAGTATCTGGATAATCTTGGAATCTATACTTGAAAAGCCAAATCCTGGGAAATATCTAGACCTAGAAATACACTTTCTGATTTTGTCAACCAGAGAAGCATGTGGCCACCACATGGCTTACCTTCTAGTCAGCAATATCACCACCATCCACCCACCTCACCCCTCACACACACATTGCTGAAATTCTCCAGAGAACAAAGAGCATGGTTTGTTATTTTTCTTAATAAACTCACCGTAGAAAGAGTAATTCACTCTTGATGTTTTCTATAAGTATCAGGGAACAACACACAAAGCATCTTTCTGAGTATCTTTGAATGACTCACTTCCTGGGTGTGCTCAATCATGATGCAATCAGGAAAGCTACAATACTTAAATTTAAGATTTTTATTTTCTGGATAAGTTAAATTGGAGAAAAATCATATTCTTTTCGGAGGGAGGAGCATCTGGTAACTTCACTAAGAAGGAAGGAGTAAATGTGTTTCTAGTTGCTTTGAGCAAGCCATATGGTGCCAATCAATACCAACACTGGCCAGTGAAAGGGGTGAATTTCACTTGTGTGTTTCAAGACTTAGTCTGATCCTGTATCATTGCCATTCCTAGATTCTACAGAGATCTATTTTATTTCTTGTATTCTCATTTAATACTTTCAAAAGATTATCTGCTATCAGTTGATATTTTCTATTTTTCTGTACATTTCATCAATAATTTAGCCAAAACTAACAAGAAATTCTCCTGAAAGTCTGATCTCTAATGAATACTGAAACCAAGTTCAACACATTAAAGGAAGTAATTAAGAAGGCACCCTGTTGGGTTTAGGTATGCTAGGTCAGCCAAAACAGAGGATTTTTTTTTTTTTAATCTTTATGAGATTTTGTCAAATTTAAAGTATGTCTACATTTTAAAACAAAAATTTAATGAAATTTGTTTGTAGCTATGCTACTCTATAAATATTTATTTTTAAAATTATTCTTCACGTAACTTAAAGATGATTTTTTAAAAAAATAATGGCCTAGACATGCCAATAAAAGTACCTATTCAATTTGCAAAAAAAAAGTATTACATACCACAGGTATTTTCTACATAATTATATATATATACACACACACACAGTGGTGTGTGTGCGTGCATGTGTGTGTGCGTATACGTGCTGTGTGGCATACTAGCCATGTAAGAACTGTTAACTGTGAAAGTTTGTAAGAGGTCAGTCATCTGTTTCATCACCTTACTTCAGAAAGGGGTGTGCCTGTATTAACCATGGGGCATGGCTAACTAATGTGGTTTCTTACCACTTACTCTTTCACCCCTTTTTTTTCATTGAAGTCACAGTCATAACTAGCCCATATACAGTGCTTACTGTTTGCCAAGCATGGTTGCACTTTACACATACTGACTCACTTAACTCACAGCATTTCTATCAGATAGGTTTTCCATTACTCTTCACATATTACCTTTAAATTCCCTTTCTTTCCCTTCTCATTTAACCCAATTCTGACTTTAAATAAGCTCACCTCTTTTTATTCTTCTATTCTCATATTCATACTTCTTATTTTAATTTTTTTCTGACCCATTTTCCCTACTTGTATCACACTTTATCTTCCTGACATTTTGTTTTATCTCCCTCTTTCTATCACAGGTTTCAGTACTTTTGCTTCTCCTAGAATTTTTAGCTGACAGCCATTGCTAAGCAGTGAGCTAAGCAGGAGTCTCAAGGTGCTCAAGACTCCTGATACTGAGCCGCTCACTTGTTCCCATATCATAGGAGCAGGTGAGGCTGACAGGCAGGCTGGGTGCCTGGGAAGTCCAGGGGTGTCAGGCAAGCAACACTTCTAAAGAATAGAGCACTTGCTGTGTTAGATTGGGTTCAGAGATAATCACTCACTCAGTCAGATTGCTGTTCAGATTAGCAGTCTTGTGAAAAGAAAGGCCCAATCTTCCCTGATGAGTATTTCAAGTGCACCCTCCCCAGCAAAGATTCTTTATTGCACTGCTTAAGAACCTTGCACTTACATTAGAGTCACCTGGAGAGCTTGTTAAAACAGATCTGTAGGTCTGGGGTGGGGATCACAAGTTTGCAATTCTAACTAGCTCCCAGGCTACAAAGATGCTGTCTGCCCACAGATCACTGTTGGAGTAGCAGTGTTTTACAGTTCATATATTTTTCTAATTTTTGGTTTACACAATTCTGTATATAGTTTAAAGCTAATCACCTGTACCCTCTTTCCAGTGGAAATGATCTGCCAGACAACTCCTGTTGAGTGACATCCACTCATTAGATTCCGTTTTGTGGCTAAACAACCAGTTTCTTTAGCTTTTTATAAAAATCTGTTTTGTAAACCTTGCAGCACTCTTACATCTCTCTTTCATGCCTTCTACCAGTTGCACATCTTCCTCCAGTGTAGATATGCAAACTGAACTGAATCTCTATATATTTTAAATTGGAAAGAGGTTTGTTTGATTCAGACTTGGTTTTGCAGAATAAATTTTTTCCTATATATTATATTTATTAAACAAAATATGTATTTATTTAGCACTTACGTATAAAATGTAAGGGAATTGATCCTACCCACAGTTCCGTCTCTATAGCTAGAATACCGTCTCTTGCATTATTTCTTTGGGCAGAGTTGGACATTTAGCACTTACATATAAACTGTATGTGCTAAATACCTATAGTGTACTGCACAAAGTGAACTGGAAATTTTTTAAAAAAGGAACTTAGACACAGATTCAGAACTCCAGTTGCTTTGAAACTCAGTAGGAAAATAAAACAAAACAAGACAATCACAAAACAAATCACAGAGAAATAGAATTTTGGGCTAGAGTGGACCAATTAAATACCAAGCATTGACTAATAATATAAAACTGGAACAGCAATTCCAGGAAAAATAATTGAGTCAGTCGTGTTTAACTAAAAAAAAAAAAAAAAAAAAAAAAAAAAAAAAAAAAAAAAAAGGACACAGATAACAACTTTTCATTTGTATATCATTACACATATAAATATACTTTCTATCTATGCCATGCAGTTATCGCTGGATACATAGCCCCTTTTTCGTTCTTATTTATTATGTCCTATCTCCTCCACTACAATTTAAGGCCCTTCAGGGCAGAGACGATGTCTCACACTTCATATTACCAGCACTTAATATAGCATAAGTATATATTCCCCACTTACTATTGATTAAATATGTGAAAGTGAGTACACAGGACATAGGCTTATTGGGAAATAAAATGGTCACTCTATCATGTTTTTTAAAGCTTATCAAGTAATTTTACCTCAACCATATTAAAGATCTTCATAGGAAGTAGTGTCTAAATCCAAGCACAGTATTCTACATGTAGAAAGACCTTATTAGCATATATTGAGCTAATCATTTCATTCAGCAGGTATTATCTATTGAAAGTCTATCTGACCCAGTCATAGCTTTTCAGCACTTACTAATTCACTTATTCCTCCTGGCAACATACTTAGGACACTGGGTAGGAAGTACAGCGCACAGCGATGAGATAATCTGCCTAAGGTCACAGTGGTTGGCTGGGATTCAAACCCAGGCAATGCAGCTCCCAAGTCTATGCTCTTGAGCACTGTACTGCATCACCATGCTTCTGGGAAGGAATGCCTGTTACAGTCTCTCTCCCTGCAACCAGCTGACATCCTACCTTCCATTACTTCTTTGTGCAGAGTTGGACATTGATGCTTCCCAGGTATAAGTGAGGTGGTACATGTGGGTTTTGGGTTTTGCCCTCACCTAGCACTAAGTTGAAAGTGATTCAAATTTGAATAGTGTGGATCTACTGAGCTTAGTTTGATGCTAGTTTGAATAGAATACTGGAACTTATGTACAAAGTCTCTGTTAAAATATGTTTATAGTTTCTAAATATTAGATTGGATTTCCATACTTCATTACTTGACATTTGGTTCTGTTTTTGTAAGGGAATTGATCCTACCCACAGTTCCCTCTCTATAGCTAGAATACTGTGTCTTGCATTATTTCTTTGTGCAGAGTTGGACATTGAGGCCTCCAAGGGATAAATGGGATATGGGGTACATGTGAGTTTGGGGCTTTGCTGAGATCTAGCACTAATATGATTAAAGCAATTCAACTGTATACATATGAATCAATCTTGGCCACATTTTATCCTTCTTTGAACTCCTAAAGGACTTTATATTATTCCTGTCACACACTGACCTGGATTGTTAGGGAAGGCTGGTATACATCCAGCACAGCAGGACTGAAATATTTGTCCAGTAAATAAGGAAATTAATGAAAAAATCTGGTAGACTTCTGTGTCACCTGAAATTCATAAGCAGACTTTTCTTTTTAAATATAATTGCAGTAATTATGAAAGTTGATTAATAACAGTTCTTATACAATTTTCAGTCTCCTCATTAAGGCCACATTCCTCTTGGTTATATGTGCGAGGAAAAAAATAGTTCAAATTTATATTAACAGCCATCAACTTACAAAAGAAAATAGTAAACCTAGAAACGTACAAAGAAAATAGAAAACCTAGGTCAGGTTTTCTTATTTAAAATTTATCTCTGCTTGAAATAACATATTTAGAAATTGCTCTTAAATATAGCTTGTATTCATTTGAACAATAATGAATGTATTTAGTACTACGTAGCAAAATTGCACAGTAAAAGGAAAATATATAAAGTCTAGCTGTCTCAGTTCCTTGAAGGTAAAAAGGTTGACAGGAAAAAAAATTCCTTCCTGATACAGTCTTATGATACAATATATGCTCTGTGAAAATGTGAAAAAAAGATGAAAAATATAAAAATTTAAAAAATGTGAAAACAGTATTTGAAGAAAATGGTTTCAAAGACAGATGATGGGCCAGGAGCGGTGACTCACACCATGCAATCCCAGCACTTTGGGAGGCTGAGACGAGTGAATCACAAGGTCAGGAGTTCGAGACCAGCCTGGCCAACATGGTGAAACTCTGTCTCTACCAAAAATACAAAAATTCACTGGGCTTGGTGGCATGTGCCTGTAATCCCAGCTACTCAGGAGGCTGAGGCAGGAGAATCGCTTGAACCCAGGAGGCAGAGGTTGCAGTAAGCCAAGATCATGCCACTGCACTCCAGCGTGGTGACAGAGGGAGACTCCGTCTGAAAAAAAAAAAAAAAGACAGATGATGAAGCTGTCTTCTGCCAATCTTAATGCTAGAATAAATGTTGAATGTGTAATGTGTAAATTCTTGTTGGTGCCTGTGCAATTAATCAGGATATTTATTCTAAATCCATTTTTTGTTTCTATACATCCTTTGTATATTTTCACTTATACTCATTTACATATTCAAGAAATAACAAGAACAATGTTTAAAATATCACAAGTAAAGGAAACCATTAGATTGGTGCAAAGCAATTGCTTTTTTTTACCATTAAATTCAATTTAATTAATTTAATTTCCCATTTCTACCTCTCCTCCTTTCACAGTTACACATATTAATCACAATGCCCTGTTTCACACTTCCTTAGTCAGCACTGATATTCTCTGAACTACTTTTCCTGCACAAGCACATATACCCATAAACATAAATACACACACATATTAAACAATCCATCACATGATGGATAGCACGGCAGCTGGTGACACTGTGGGGACATGGCTGCACACGGGCTCTGACCCAACTGGCCTTTTCTTGGTGTTTGAGGCCGCCTCTTCCGAAGTTGCAGCGCAGGCGGCTGGAGGTGGCAGAGTGTGTCAGATGGGTGGTGGTGTGCATATCCAGCCCGGGCACAGTTTCCCCAACTGACCAGATCTCAGGTGATCTAGGCTGAGGTCCTCAGTGCAACCATACAGTTCTGGATTCTCTGGTGCTTTTGTCATGACTCAGATGCTGTGCTGGGTCACTTTCTATATCCAGAGGCTTCCCAGTGGACAGACGAAGAATTAGGCATCTTTTTTAATGATGAAGACTGAAAGTGTAGACTCAACTCTTTACAAGAGCCAGGTGAGAATTTCAAGAGATCACAGACTAGAAAATTGAAGTTGTTTGGTCAAGAATAATAATAAAGCTGGGTGTGGTGGCCCAGCACTTTGGGAGGCCAAGGCGGGAGGATTGCTTGAGCCCAGGAGTTTGAGACCAGTCTGGCAACATAGGGAGACCCTGTCCTTACAAAAATCAGCCAGGCACAGTGGCACACACCTGTGTTCCCAGCTACTCAGGAGGCTGAGTTGGGAGGATCTCTTGAGTCCGGGAGGTTGAGGCTGCTGTGAACCATGATTATACCAACCAGGAGACAGAGTGAGACCCTGTCTCAAAAAATACAATAAATAAATAAAAATAAAACAATCCATTAGGACATACTATTAATGTGTGTGTGTGTGTATGCGTGTAAATACGCATATTTTTTTCTCATGGTGTAAGTGCAGTGAGCACTGAACAGAAGGTATAAAATAGCTTTGTCCTGTACTCATTAGTAAATCTTCCTGTGAATACTTTCATGAACCTCTATTGGGATATTTTGACTTCTGTGCATACTTTGTGATATCCAGGCTAGTCTCTGATCAAAGGATAATACAGATTGAAGGTAAAAAATTTTGGAGGAAATAATATCCACTCTGACACCACTCTCGTGATTAATATGGTATGTTCAGACTTCTTGTTTTCTACCACCAACTTTGTGTCCTGGCAAACAACTTTGAATTCCAAGGCTGACAGCGGAATGCTAGTGATAGTCCTGCAACTGTAGCAAAGAAACAGAAAAAGATGTTTCTGTGTGTTAAAATGCAAGTTTTACCATGACTTAAAACTTCTTCAAACTGATTGTCAGTGAAACAGTGAGCAAAAATCAATTTAAGGTTGGTGGAAGCCCATTGCTGATATGAAGGGGACTAGTACTGTTGCTGACATTTGGAAGGACTGATCTCTAACTTTTAGGAAGGTGGCTGGAAGAAACTATTGCTAGACAGTAAGCAGGGCTTTATAAAGAGGAATTACCAATAGACAGTACTGGACACACACATGGCCATAAGGACCATACTAATACCTGGAAAATTCTCTCTAGCCTTTTAAAATGCTCTTCAGTTAAAGCTGCCATTGTTGGGGACATGGTTTTTTGCCTACCATTCATGATGTGCATGTATACTTAAAATGCCTTTCAACTCTAGAAGGACCCCTGTGAGGTCAGATTACAGGTATTAGGATAAATTCATAGTTTAGCTAATAAACCATGACCTTCCAAGAGATAGACATGGAAATAGATATAAATGTATGCATGCATGTGTGCATGTATGCATGTGTGTGTTTGTATGTCATAAAGCTATTTTCTACTTCTGTTTGCTAAGATGATCTAGAAACAATGGTACCCCACTACCAATTACACACAAAGTGTCCAGATTTTTATTTCTAAATGCCATTCTGTACACTAAAAGGAACAAGGGCTACATAAAAAAATATATATTGATTGTAGAATTGGGGTTGGGAAAGAACAAGATGAGCCTGGAACATTTTATGGTGGCAACAAGTAAAGAAGTGCTCAAAGAATGGTAGGGGCTGGGTGCAATAGCTCATGCCTGTAATTCCAGCACTTTGGGAGGCCAGTGAGAGGATTTCTTGAAGCCAGGAGTTTGAGACCAGCCTGGGCAACAAAGCAATACCCCCATTTCTAGAAACATAAAAAATTAGGCAGTTGTAGCTACTTGGGAGGCAGAGGCAGGAAGATCACTGGACCCCAGGAGTTCAAGGCTGCAGTGAGCTGTGATCAGTCCACTACACTTTGGCCTTCCAGCCTGAGTGACAGAGACACTGTCTCTAAAATAAACAAACAAGCAAACAAAGAATGGTAGGGACAAGTCAGAAGAACACACAGGCCAGCCTGAAGGAACTTTCACAGGACAAATTGGAACAACCTGATCATCAGAATAAATCAAAATATTAATGGATCTAATCCATTGAATAACATAATACAATGAAGTCCACGGCAATATTAATAGGCAGGAGATAATAGAAACCTTTTTCTTATGATGGAAATATAACTCCTTACTATAGAAAGAATTACTAGAATAATTACCATTTGGCAATCATCGTTGTAATAACTGATTCAGACAAGAATTATCAATGGATGCTAAAACTAATGGTAGAAACTTTGAGGGGTACCAGGATATGTACATAGTCTCAAAGTATTGCCCCACAAGAAACATATTAATTACAAAAGGAACATAGTAACTTTGCATTGCATAAACCTGGCAGACATACTTTAACCAACTGATCAATATTATGATCACTAGTGTCAATGCCTTGTGGCCTAAGACCAACAGGAACACAGCTGCAGTTGAACAAGATGTGTTATTAATTATTGTAGTGACAGAGAATGCACCTCATGAGAAATCACGGGGACATCTCAGTAAGAAGGTGTTAGACAGGAATTATAGGATTTGGGCTTGTGTTAGATAATTTGTGGAGGACTTAAAGAATTTCTGGATTGGATGTTCTTGGGAAGCAGGGGTAATTCTATGGTTGGAATAATTTATTAAAGCTAATATAGAAGGAAGGAAGATCAGACTGAAGCTCGAGCTGTAATTGGTAAAGAAGCCACAGGCATACGTATTAGCCAGGATCGAGGGATGATTAGTCATTTGTATGATGATGACAATGTTTATGGTTTTGTCTATGCTCAGACTTGATAATGAATGGTCTTGACACAAGATCACAGAGTGGCCTTGACTGATTGCTCTGGTTCAATAAAACGGACCTTGACTGGTGTTCTGGTTAATAGTTTATGTTCAACAAAAGAACTTCAAGTCTCAGCTGTGAATGCCAGTGTATCTCCTAGCAACACCAAGGTTACTGTGGTATTCTCAGATCCCAGATGTCAGGGACAAATCAACACCACTTGCCTACTGATATGATGCATTGAAAATGAAACACCATCACTCCTGTGAAATTCCTGTCCAAAATTCATAACCTGGATCTAATCATGAGGAAATATGACACAAATACAAATTGCTGGATATTCTACAAAATAGCATGCCTGTATTCCTCCAAATGTCAATGTCATTAAAGAAAGACAGATTGAGTAATTAATCATTCCACATCAAAGGAGACTAGCAAGACATAACAACTGACAGCAATGCATAATTTAGAATTTACTTTTACTTAAAAGGACATTACTGGGATAGTTGGCAAATTCTGAATAAGCTTGTAGATTAGGTAATTGTGTTCATGTTAAATGTTCTGATTTTGATAATTATACTATGATATGTAAGATAATATTTTTACTTTTAGGAAATGTATATTGAAGAATTCAAGGGTAAAGGGGCATTATTATATCTGACCCTTTCTCAAATAGTTCAGAAAAAAACATATATTTGTATATGTATATACATGTGTGCACATACACACAAAGGGAAGAATAAAACGAGATTTTGAAAATCTGGATAAAGAATATATAAGAATTCCTCACACAATTGTTGCAAATGCTGTGGATCATCTGTAATGATGTCAAAATTTAAAGGAAAAAGGAAAAAATGTCTTCCTCTTCTGGTGAATTCAACCTTGCTGTATGACTCATTGCATTCTTAGGTAAAATGTCTATTTATATACATATTTACATCTAAACCTCCTAGCTTAATTTTTATGGCCATCATAAGGCTGACGACTGTGGGGTTTATTCAGATGTATATACTTCCTTTAGCAGTCCTTGTATTTGGTAAAATGTGTTGTAATTCATCTTTTCTTCTGTAGATATGAATTGCTGGCAATACATGCACTAAACTTTGTTTTGAAAAATCCCCTTGATGCCAATGCATTGCATCACTGAGAAGTGATCCACAGGTGAGCATCTAAGCACTGAACATTTTCTATTCTGTGTTTTTTTCTTTCGTGTGTTATTGATATCAGGCTGTTATCAACACATTCGATAAAACAGGACCCTAAGTATATGCATTATAACACACAACTCATTATAACACAGAGTAGAGAATTAGGGATAAAATAGGAGTGAAATCACTTTTGATAGCTTCTTAGTGAAACATAATTGTCTTTATTTTAATGAGTGTTGTTTTAGAGGATTTGAAGATCATAGAGCACAAGAGAAAACATAGTGCCTTTACATTTAGGCTCCTGTGTGTGTGTGCGTGTGTGGTCATTAATGACGTAATCTTAAAGCTAAAGATTATTTAGTATTCGATAGATTAAGACAAGTCATTATTTGAGGCAAAGAAAGTTACTATCTTATTATTATATGGTCCAGAATCAGCTAAAGTCAGATACTATGGAGGTGGGTTGACATGTGCCTGGGTCATACTAAGAAGGAAATAAAATCAGGACTTTAGCTCAGTCCATTGTATCACTGAGCCTTAACATCTGCAAATGATTTTGAAATCTTGCTATATTTAGCTCTTCTTAATCATAATTAACAATCGGCGGTGACTATATAATTTTTAATAAATACATAAGAACAATATCTTATTTAGTAGGAGTATCTCTTAGGTTCTCATGAATACGTCAGGGGAACTGCCTTACCTTCAGGACTATACCATCGATCTCACTGGGCCCCATTACCTTGTGGCAATGACCTGAGGTTTGACAAAATTGTAAGAACCAGCCTCAGTAACAGTGTTTCTGCAAGTGTGAGGACTGCCTACCTCAGAATCAACTGGGGTGCTGATTAGAATGAAGATTCCTGGCTCCACTCCAGAACTACTCCATTGAAAACTGATTGTGAGACCCAGGAATCTGCTTTTTAAATAAGCTCCCTAAAGTGATTCTTAGATGCCTAATGTATGAAAAACATGCAGAACTTGCCTTAAATTTTAAAAAAAGAATGCACTTTATACTCCATCTCTCTTTCTTTCCACATCACATACTTTATCAATACCTCAAATTAAACACATAAGAAACCACAGAAATAATTTTGTTCATTCAAGATCTTAAAGTCCAGAACTACCTAAGATATCCTCAGTTCAGCTCTTCTGTAGTTCTTCTCTCAATTTATTATTTGAATATATATAAAATCTGAGTAAAGAATATATGAGAATTCCTCACACAATTGTTCCAAATGCTATGGATCATCTGCAATGATGTCAAAATTGAAAGGAAAAAGGGAAAAAAGTCTTCCTCTTCTGGTGAATTCAGCCTTGCTGTTTGACTCATTGCATTCTTAGGTAAAATGTCTATTTATACACATATTTACATATAAACCTCCTAGCTTAATTTGTATGGCCATCATAAGGCTGACAAATATATTCAAATATATATATTTGAATATATATATTTGAATGTGTGTGTGTGTGTGTATATATATATATATATATAATACACACACACATATCCTGTAGGCATCTGATGAAGATGTTCTTTTTTCTGTAGAGCATATACTTAAAAACTCGATAAACTGTGATTTGTTTAATATATTCACGTTTACAGTATCTTTCTCTGATGCTGAAATCCAAACTGAACTATTCTTGTCCTCGTTTAAGAATATCTTACTCTTCTTTATAAATGTACAGATATCTTGTTTACTACAAGCAATTTGTATGTGTAAGCTTATATTATACATTAAGTTCACGTTCAAAGAAGCAATCTAACAATTACTTACACAATTTTAACGCTTTCATAAGATTCTTGTACTAAATTTGGAGAAATGAGGAAATCTGAATATTTTATCTTTCTCAGAGTTAAAAAAATGAATGGTACAGTGACCTAATATTTGAGCTCAAATTAAATTCAAGGTGTGCTATAAAACTTTTTGCGTTTTAGCCCAGAGGACATTTATCCACTTTTAATTAACTACACGTATTTTCTGCTCTGTAGTACATACTATAATAATGATATTACAATTATTTTATGCAATAACAATGTGATTACAAATTTTAATAAATTACTCTGAGCCTAATTTTTCCTAGCGTCTATCATTAATATGATTCACCAGCATCCTGCCACATACCTAGTTTGATACTGAAGATTGACCTACTAATGTCACTCTGTCAATTCATTACACACCAATAACTTCCATAAATTTCCTGGTTACATCATCTTTGAGGCATCTACATGGGCTGGTAGATGACCTCACCAACTGGTTGGGTTTAAGATTTTACTTCTTCAGAATCTATTTTACAAACTAAAGTGGGTGGGAACAAACCCTTTTTGACTTCACTTCCACATGTTTCTGGAGCTACACTTCTTAATCTCCTTCCTCCTTTCCTGTCTCAGAGGAACAGAAGTCCTTCCTCCTCACCAGTTCTAACTTCCATCGGTAGTTTTGATCCCATGGCTTCCTACATCATCTGGACTGATTTCCATCAGATATTTATTTATTTATTTATTTATTTATTTATTTATTTAGCTGTGTTTTTCCTCTCCATCAGTTCTCCTTTTATGTACAAATATCCTTCTGTGTTCTCCATTTAAAACAAATTTTAAAATTAAAAGCAGGCCAGGTGCAGTGGCTCACACCTGAAACACCTCCAGGCACTCTGGGAGGCCAAAGGCAGGAAAATTACTTGAGCTTAGGCATTTCAGACCAGCTGGGGCAACATAGTAACATCCTGTCTCTACAAAAGAAAAAAAAAACAAAATACCTGGTTTTGCATGCCTGTAGTCCCAGCTACTTGGAAGACGGAAGTGGGAGGATCACCTGAGCCTGGGAAGTCGAGGCTGCAGTGAGCCCAGATTGTGCCACTGCATTCCAGCCTGGGTAACAGAGAGAGACCCCATCTCAAAAAAATAGTAATAAATAAACATAAAAAATATAAAAAGTGAAAATTGAAAAAATGAGTAACAATAAAAAACTTTCCATTTGATCCTCTATTTCTCATTTTCTTTACTGCAAAGCCTTTTGAAAAGCTTCTCTATTCTTTGCCTAGCCCTTCCCTTTGCCTAACTCACTCCCTCAACCCTCAGCAGTCAGGCACTTATGAAACTATTTTCACACTAGTGCCTTCCTTATTGCCTTATCAAATGGTCTCTCGACGCTCTTGCTAACTCCTCTGTGTTTGACATGACCGAACATACCTCTCCTAAGACTTCGTTTGGCCTGGCCATCTCCTACCTCTCATTCCTTCCCCAGCCTCTTGGCTGATTCCTTAGTGCTGCCTTCCTTTTATTCAGGGCTCCATTCTGGCTGCCTTCTCACCACGTTCTATGTGTTATCCCTGGGCAGTTTTGTCTACTCCAAAGTAGTAGCACCCACACACTTCTGACTCCCAAATCTGTATCTTATGGCCATACTTCTCTCCAGAGATCTGTTTAATCTATGTATCCACCTACTTAACACCCCAACTTGAAAAGCCATAGATTCCTGAAACTCAGCATGTCCAAGAGTGAACTCATTTGTTCCTCCTGTAAAATCTGCTTTTCCTCCTACCTTCCTCATCCCCATGAAGGGTTTCACTCTTTGCCTAGAGTCATCCCTGGTTCCATTTTATTCTTCTTCCCACTTCTGCCACCACCACTACATCCAGTTGGTCACCAAAAAATCTAACTTTTTTCCATGCCCCTCCATCTCATTTTCCTCTGGCCCCTTTTCATCTTTTCCCTCGACTGCTAAGTGTCCTTCTAATTGGTCTGGGCTCCAAAGTTGCCTTGGATCACATTATTCCCCTTCTTGAATGTCTCTCATGGCTATCAACTACCTGCAGAATAAAGTCTGAGTTCCCCACATGGCACAGGAGGCCTTTCACAACCTGGGCCCCATAAGCTCCCCAGTGTGGATCTGACCCCTACCCTTAGAGAGGTATAAACCTTACATTCTAGTTGAGCTGGACTATTTAAATCTCATCTTTGTTCATGCTGCTTCCTTTGCCTGGCTTCTTGGTACCC
The DNA here is from genome assembly GCF_001698545.2 of Rhinopithecus bieti. NCBI lineage: Eukaryota > Metazoa > Chordata > Mammalia > Primates > Cercopithecidae > Rhinopithecus > Rhinopithecus bieti. The sequence continues at coordinate 3,498,693 of NW_016805059.1, read as the reverse complement.
ACCTGCCTACCCCTGTAGATCTAACAAGCTCTGACTCCTCATGGTACTGCTTAAGAGCTACTTATTCTCTCACATTCCCTACCCCAAGTAGATGAATTGCTCACCTTTGATGCATGATGCTTTTTCAACACATCATACAGAATTATGAAAGTTTATTCAGGTCTGTTTCCTCCTTACCAGGCTCTGTGTTCTATTAGGGAGGGGACTGCATCTAATTCACTGCTGTATTTTGGAATGTCCACATGGAACTTGAGACTAAATGTTCCATAAATACCTGTTGAAGTGGATTCAAGACTAGAATTCTCCCATCCCCATTTACAGAATTTCCTACTGCCCTATGGCTCTTTGCCACCTTTTGCAAATTTACATGAGAGTTACAGGCAATTAAGAGATTGCTCTATGTATTCCAGAAGAAAAATATTACATAGCCATCACTTCTTGCATTCTTACTAGGTGCTACTTTTAAGTAATATATGCATATTAATTCATTTAATCCTTACAACAACCTTAGGAGGTAGGCTTCATCTTTATCATCATCCTCACCTTAGAGAGGAGGTAACTGAGACAGAGTAGTTAAGTAACTTGCCCAAGGTCATAAAGCTAGGAAGTAGAAGAGCCAGGATTTGAACCCAGGCAAGTTGGCTACAGAGCAGACATTCTTAACCATCACCCCACACTGTTTCCATTTGTAGTGTACTGTCTCAGCCTACCATTTTGTCTTCCTTATTTAGTAGCAAAGACACATGTGATTTCAGGAACAGATAAATATTATGTCAGTATGTTTAAATCTATTTGGCTATGTAAGTATGAGAATGTTTTATTGATATAATTTTTATACATAATTTGTAATTTTAAAATAGTTAAATAAAATATGTATTGCTTTTGACTTTCTCAAAGAAGTGTAGAATTTTTGAGTCAAAAGGGACTTTGAAGGTCACTTGGAGAGATGACTCCTTACCCAAGGTAATAAATATAAATTTTAAATAGGAATAATTTTGGAATGTAAGCCAATACAGTTAAAATTCTTAACTAATCCAAATAAGTGTAACTTACAATATACCTGTTAGATAAAATCGTAAGCAAAACTTTATTGAATGCCCACTGTGAACTCAGAACTCATTCTTACGAATATGTTGCCTTACTCAAGGAAGATCCATTTCTAGATAATATTGCTAAAATTAGCTATATGAAGTCACATTTTTGGTAAAGCACATTATTAAAATAGCTTCTTGACAATTAATCTTTCTTTTGTAATATCAGTAATTACTCTTTATTTATTCTTCTTGAATTTGGTTTTCTGAAAAAAGAATAAACCTCTGCTAGACATTTTACATTGGAGGATTCATAAACAAGTAGAGAGAAATCTTCAAGATTTCTATCATTTCACCTATAAAGCAAAATACTTGGTTAAATTATAATTAAGCACCATGTACTTTTTTTAAAAAAAGATGAAAATAGAAAATTGTTATTTAGAAACCAAATGGTGCAGCCCTAAAAAACATACAAGAAAATCCAGTCCCTTTCAAAAGAAATAAATGTAAGAGGAGACATAATTTAAGGAAATAGAGAGTTTGGACTTGGTCATCTTATATTGGACTTGGCAGTGAGATGTGAGAATGACCATCTACAGCTATCACTAGATTAAATTCCGGGAAGGTTCAGAAGCTGAAGAGATGATGAGAGTCACCAGCAGGTAAGTAATGGATAGTATCTATTGCCTCTTCTGTGATGAGTGGACCAGGGTGCAAAGAGTTCAACTGATTTACTTAGAATCATGAAGTAGGTTGTGCCAATATTCTGGGTGACACAGGACTAAAAGGAGGAAATCTAATAACAATCTAGAGGATGTCTAAGTCTGGCTAAACCTTTGGGCCTGGCTCCATGGGCACCCTCTACAGACCCCTCTACTGGCAAGGACCTGCTGAGTGTGGTCTGGCACCCTGAGGTTCAAAGCATTATTGGTTCAGTTACTTGCTTTTCTGTGGTAGGCAGGTCACAGTTGGATAAAACTCATGATCTGAGAGACTCCAGGTCACTCTCCCCACTGATTGTGAGCCTGATTTCCTAGGTTCTAATGCATTTAGGGCTGATTTTTGAGATGCCATTTGGCCTCTGAGGATTAGAACCAGTCATAATAATATCTGATATGGTTTGGATGTGTCCCCACCCAAATCTCATCTTGAATTCCCATGTGTTGTGGGAGTGACGCAGTGGGAGGTAACTGAATCATGGGGACAAGTCTTTCCCATGCTGTTCTCGTGATAGTGAATAAGTCTCACAAGATCTGATGGTTTTAAAAAGAGGAGTTCCCTTGCACAAGTTCTCTCTCTTTGCCTGCTGCCATCCATGTATGACATGACTTGCCGCTGCTTGCCTTCCACTATGATTGTGAGGCTGCCTCAGATATGTGGAACTGTAAGTCCAATTAAACCTCTTTCTTTGTAAATTGCCCAGTCTTGGGTATATCTTTATCAAACAGTGTGAAGATGGACTAATACAATGTCCGTAGAGGATATCACAGAAAAAAACTAGAGCCCTCCCTTCCAGATTCCAACACCCTAGAAGTAAATGAGATAAAAGAATGATAGCTGAAAAAGAACAAGTGTAATGTATGTTACAACATGAAATAATTATGACCAAAGGGCAAATATTCTAGATTATTCTCTTTGAAAGTTAAACTAAGTTAACATTAAAAAGCCCTGTGATTTCTGATTTTAATTGCTATGTATATTAAAACTTTATAGATTTTAATTTATCTTTAAAGAAAAACGTTGGGTTGGGCACAGTGGCTTACACCTGTAATCCTAGCACTTTGGGAGGCCGAGGCGGTCAGATCACAAGGACAAGAGATTGAGGCCATCCTGGCCAACCCTGTCTCTACTAAAAATACAAAAATTAGCTGGGCATGGTGGCGTGCACCTGTAGTCCCAGCTACTTGGGAGGCTGAGGCAGGAGAATTGCTTGAACCCAGAAGGCGGAGGTTGCAGTGAGCCGAGATCATGCCACTGCACTCCAGCCTGATGACAGAGACTCCATCTCAAAATAAAAAAAAAAAAAAAAAAGAAAGGTTACTGAACTTTTAAAATTAATCCTATGTGATCCAATTTCAGTTCCACTCACATTCTTTATAGGTAAACTCTGGATGTTAATAAAATGAAAGCAATTTTATGTAATCTGACTTAAAGGCAAGTCATTGTAGAGGGCAACCAGAATGAAAATAAGTGTTCTTAAGTCAAGCGTGCGGTTTGTGCCTCCAGAGGCAAACACAGGCAGCTTAGTTCTTAAGAGAGAGCTGCCCACTTGGAGTTCTCCCAATTAAGAAGTTGGAGACAAAAATCCATTTTTTTCTATAGTTGCGTGAGACTTTTAGGTATGAATCAGCTTCATTTGAACTACCTTGAGTTTTTAGCATGGTGTAAGGTAAGAGTATATTTATAATACTGTAGGATGACTATAGTTAATAATATTATGTAGTTTCAAATAGCTAGAAGGAGGATGTTGAGTGTTCTCAACATAAATGATAAATGTTTGAGATGATGGATATGCTAATTACCCTGATCTGATCACTATGCATGATATGTATCAAAACATCACTATGTCCCCCATGATACTGTACAATTGTTATTTTCAACTAAAAAATTTTTAAAACTTTGAAAAAGTAAATGTAGCTACAAAAGACCAGAATGACATGCTAACCTCCTTTCAAATTAACTTTAGATATTAGACATTATATTTTCAAAAAACATATCAATAATAAGTATTGTGACAAATCATTGATGAGATAGTGTGCCTATGTCACTCAAAATTTCTCTGCAATTGAAGATATGTTATCAAAGGAGCCATTGATTTTCAACAGCAATTGCTGCCAAACTCTTGCTCAATCAATCTCTTCTTGTTTTCCTATGGAATTACTCCTTTACTGCAGTATGAATGACTTATTTTTTCCTTTTAAAACAGTTATTATGGATCCTGTTAGGTTTTCTAAGTACTAGACAGTGATTAATCTTCTTTTTTCTCATAATTACTCCCCTGAAAATTGACTAGCAATTAAGACACTCTGAAGGGCCTGAGTAATTTGAGTTTTTGTGGGCTGGTGCTCCATGAACCCTTAGAGGAGTTTAGAGAGCATCTCATTCCAGTCTAGTACAGGCAGGACACTATACACATGAGGTCTCTGAGGCCTCAGGAGAGTCAGCAATCTCACAGAGCATCAAATATGAGTATTTAAAGCAAAGCATGATATTAAAAGTTATTTGTCTTTTTGTCTCTAGAATGTCTAACTAGTTAGGATTTTTGAAATATAATAACAGCATTCATTGCTGCTCTGGTACTTGATAGTACTGATGCTTCTCAATGCTGTTCTGTTTGATGATAGCAATACCCAATTTCTCAGTACATTTCCTATATGAATACAGTGGCATGGCAGCTGTCTTCTGCATTTCTGAATATGTAGCCAAAGGCTATAGTCATATTTCCTTTTGTTAACAATCCTGGGTCACCCAATATTCATATCTATTATTGTCTCATAATAATAAATTGGGATCAATAGGAAACAAGATTAACTTATAAAGTAGTTGCTATATTTCTTCCAAGTGACGAAGAAGTAACATGGCTTGTTTATTGTTTATATGTGAAAGTGGAATATGCTTTATGTTTTCTGGGCACATCAAATGTTTTACTCATTTCTTGATATCATTGTATCATTTCTGAAATAGACATTTGGGGTGTTTTCTGCTTTGTGAGAGGCATTTTGAACAAATGACAGGTTTTAGTCTTTGTTTTTATGATTATAAACCACCTCATTAGTGAAGAGCCAGAGGAACTGAGCTCTGAGAAAGCTCCCAAATCTGTGTGCTATGTGCTGGCTGCCTAGTGACTATCTGTGTCCATTTTACTCCACTCCAAAACACTTGCCTGCTTCTTGCTCATCCCTGTGCCCTGTGCCAGTACTCAGAAGGGGTCTGTGAGTAAAGGTATGTCCTTTGTCTACACTGCGTGCTTGGATGACTGTGCTGTCAAAGAAGAAATGGAAAAGCCCCTCTGCCTTACTTTGTTTATCTGAATAATACAAATGATTACATAATGTGATCATCTGCATCACATTATGAATTTTCATAGAATGCTGCAATGTATTTGATTCTGTTTAATTCTCAAAATAGCCCTCTAGAATATTATTTCCATTTTAGAAAGACGGAATTGAGGCTCAGAGGTGGCAAGTGACTTATCTGAGTTTATTTCATTGTAAATGGCACTTCCAGGCCCTTAACTCAGAATTTCTGCCTTTCTGTCGCCTTCCTCTGATCACAGCTGCCTCAACTTGTTGTTAATTTTATATTAAGCTGTATTAATTGGGGCTAGGAGTCTTCATAATGCTAAATGTAAATTCTTTGTTTTGTTCAATGTTCTTATTTTATGGTTGGCAAACAAAAACAACAAAACAACACTGACAACAACAGAAACAACCAGCTGAAGCTGCAGCTTTTAATCTTTCTAAAGACAATAGGCTAAAGTGAGGTCCTCATAATAAGGTGCTAGTCACCAGGAAGGAAGCCAGGGAAAATCTCCTCCTAGGTGGTAATTGATCCCTACTGGCCTAACACTGCAAGTAGCACTGAGTTAGGAGGCTCCATGGAGAAATGTCTGCTTATTTTCCTCTGCTGTCAGAACAAAGTTCACAAACACCTTTGTTTTCCCCACACCCTTGGTGTTAGCTAGTTAGGGCCCCTATTTATGTCCAGGGGACAGGACCTGGACATTCGTAAAAGAACTGAATATAGATGGATAGCTAAGAAAAAACCAAATGTTAAGATTACCATTATTTATAGCCCAATGATTTAGTATTCTAAAAAAAATCCAAGAACAACAAAATAATCCCTAAGAAGGACAAGAATTTTAAAACATGCAGTTTAGAAAACCAAATTAATCAGGCCTAGGGCTCAAGTAAAAGAAAATCTAAGATATGAAGTCTGGAACACTGGGTCTACATTCTGCTCCTGACTCTGTACCCTTGGGTAAGACACTCAACTTCCCCACCCCAGATTCATGTGTCTAAGGAGGGTGTAGGATTTCATAGCCTTCCTAGTGATGGCATACTATTAATCAGAACCTTAACCAGCTCTATTCTCACTATCCCAGTAAAATGATGTTGAAAATTAGACCTCGTGACATAAGAGAAGAGGAGAAATTAATTACAGATTACAAAGAAAGTGTGGGATCTAAGTTTAGGGTGAGGTGTTTTATTGAACCTTTAGGGTTGGTCATAACACCTACCATATAGCAGGTATTCAATAAATGTGGGTAGACTGATGGAAAGGCAGGCCTTCCCAGTGATGGTAAAGGACCTGGGGCAAAAGAGACCTGTGATTGAGTCCTGATCCCCACACATTAACACAGTGACTACACAAAGTTATAAGCCTCAATTTCTTCCTGTGGAAAATGGAGATAATACCTCATAGGGTTATGAGGATTAAATAAGAAAATGCTTAGCTCAGTGCCTAGAACATAGGAAGCACACTGTGAATATTAGTTGTTATTATTACTAATACTGTGATCATATCTTCCATCCAAAGACTTCTCTGAGGAGCAGGGAGGATCCAGAGATAAGAAGCCTGCAGGTGAGAAATCTATTAGCCTTCTAGGACTTTAGACTTCTGCAGAACTCTGCACCTCCTCCCTCTCCTAATTCTTCAGAACAGAAACTCTCCAGGGACCTGCGATGAGGTAGCCTGTGGGAAGATGAGGGGCAGAAGTAAGGTGGGCCCTGCGAGCCTCAATGTCGGCCTCTTCTGCGCTGAGACCCAGGCGGATATTGCTTGGCCTCTCTGCGTTACTGGGGGAAATGGACGTGGGCCTGAGCGCCGCAGGCGCTGCCCCCAGGCCGACCACCCAGCGGGGACCCTGTAGCTGTCATTACTTCTGCAGGCGGGTAGGAGAAGCGGTGGCCAAAGTGGGAGTCGACCGCTCAGCGCAATCTGAGTGTTGGCCGGGAAAGTCTAGGCTCTTTCTGAATCTCGCAGCCAGACCTGGTGACCCATTCGCATGTATTTAAGGCGTTTGCACACAGAACGTTATCACAGAATGCAGCCACCTTTCTTACGATCCGGGAAACCAGAGGTCTCTCCAGCAACTCAGGGTAGAGGAATTTCTCCTATCTCCATGTGACATCTTCTGATTTAGAAGAACTAATGTTAGATTTCTCTTGGGCCTTTCCACCTACAGCGATAGTCTTCCCTTTGTTTAGCTAAAATTGAGGCAGGCAGGAAAATATTATTGGGGGCATGAGCCTATTAGTGTGTAAACGTATTTATATGAACTGTGCCTCTAGGGAGCCATTCAAAACCGACCTCTCAACCACAGAAATAGATAAGATTTTGAGAACATTGAGAAGCTGCTTTTTGCAAAGTAAATTTACCATGGTCCTTGACGAAAGGGGTCGGGGCGGGGAGAAGTCCAGCCGAGAGAGGAGCTCATTCCATGCTGTATTTTTGCAGTTGAAAAGCTGCCTAATCATCGCTAACCGCTTCCCGCATAAGAGTTCTGGGAAGACTTCAGAAAAAAGGCAAATGAAGACTTTCAACTGCCTTCTTTGGGCTGCTGCTTCCGGAAGCCGAAGCCCTAGCACGCAGAGCAGCAGGAGAGGGCTGCTTTCAGGCAGTTCCACTAAGCAAAACAAATTCATTTAATGGCATAACGTTCTGGCTTAAAATTTGGAATTTATCAGAGGCAAAAATATCCTTCAAGAAACTATGGACACTCCGCGCCCTCATTCATTTCCATGGCAGCAGGGTATCTGCATCTTGAGCAACCTATAGAGATTCATGCCTCGTATCGCTCTCACCTCCTTTCTTTTTAAAGTAAAGCCCTTTCCAAAGAAGGCGGCCAGAAAATGGACCCCACCGGGGGAAAAAGAAAAATGAAACGCAAACCACCTTGGCACTGCTTGCGTCTTCCAAAACGCGGTGGGAACAAGGCTATTGAGAGTCTATAGGTAATTCTTTTATATATATAAATGTATACATATGTATATATTTTATATACATAAATTATATATATATATAGTTGTATGGAGCCGTGAAGCAATTATCCATGCTTTTGTCGCCCTCAAGTTCCCCAGGTGGAGGCAGTCATAATCATTATAAGCCGCCTTAGTGACCACCAGGGACGGAAACCGTTAATTACCACGTCTCCTTTGATCTCCACACAAGATGCTTTGGTATTGGCGCTTTCCAAGAACTGGACCAGAGGAGCCAGTTCAGAGTCTGACGTCGGTTCTGCATTTAACGTACACACCGAGGTCTGGATCAGACTCCCCCGATTTTAGCGAAGTGTGTTAACTGCTGTGCTGCTGCTAGAGGCTAGCAAGCTCCCTGTGCGCAGCTGATTAGTTTCAGCAACTCGCCACCTGGGCGCTTTTCTTTAAATGTGGGGAGTAAACTGCGAAAACAAACCAAAAAATCTCCACGTCCACTGGCTCTCTCCCCTTCCCCAACTTCCTCTCTCGACTCGTTTGTGGGAGTTTTCTCCTCTTTGCTGGAACTATAATGCGATGCGCAATCGTTTGTGAATGAACAAAAGTCACCGGCAAGCAGGGCGACGGGGACAGATCGCTGACGGCAGATTAAGGGTGGGAGCAAAGGCCCGGCCTCCAAGGATAATGGGGAGTCGTCTTCCCCCACGCCTGGTCTCTATGGCCTCCTTCGTCTTCCAGGTAAGATGAATGTTCCTTCATCCATCATCCGCAGAGTACCCTCCCTCAGGCGTGTGTAGAATCTGCTGATGAAACCTATTAGCCCCTACTGGGCAGCTTTGTGGAGCCAACCGACGCTCTCCATTGTGGTCTTTGTCTGCAGAATTTAAGCATTTACATAATGCATTAGCACGGAACTCAGCACCGGGTGGGGACACCGCGTGCCGAGCCTGGCGGGGCTAACGCTTCAGCGGCTCCCTCACCCGGCAGCGCCCTAGGACCACCCTCGAGGATATACTGGAGTTGGGCTGCAGGCGCGCGGCCAAAGAACTTAGCATCTCATCCAAGTACTTCGCCTTCCTTGGCCATCTCCGGGATGTTGTGCTTAAAACATAAAATAAAATAAAGCGGGGGGCAAAGTTTCGGTGGGTGAACTGAAGCTGGGTCCATGTGACCCTGAAGCCGGAGAAATAAACTTAACAGGAATCTTGCTTTCCTGGCGGACGTTGGGACCTCACCGTTTTTCATGCAGACCGTTGGAAGCTTCGTGCTCAACGGCCACAGGTGCCTAGGAGCGCAGAGAGGCCTCGGGTTCGAATGGCCGGCAGGCAGGGCCTGGACTCGCGGGTAGCGACCCCCGCCCCCCTCCCCCACGCGCACCGGCTGAAAGCATGGGGGATTCAGGGCATTTGAAAAAAGAGGGGCTGGGCGCGGTGGCTCACGCCTGTAATCCCAGCATTTTGGGAGGCCAAGAGGGGTGGATCACTTGAGGTCAGGAGTTTGAGATCAGCCTGGCCAACACCAGCCTGGCCAACATGGTGAAACCCCGTGTCTACTAAAAATACAAAAATTAGCCGCGCGTGGTGCCTGTAATCTCAGCTACTTGGGAGACTGACGCACGAGAATCGCTTGAACCTGGGAGGCTGAGGTTGCAGTGAGCCCAGATCGCGCCACCGTACTCCTGCTCTGGGTGATAGGGCAAGGCACTGTCTCAAAACAAAACAAAACAAAACGAAAGATTCGGTCAGGAAAGAATCCGCAGGCATTCGAGGCGCTCACACTTCGCAAAGTAAATTCAATCTCTTTATTAAGCTGAAGTCCCGGATATCCATCCTTTCAGAGGGAGGTGGTCCAACTCAGAAATCTCGCCCAAGAGGATTTTCCACCGAATACGACCCCGAAGTGCCAGGAACTCGCCCCAGTCGCGACAGGTGCAGGACTTTTCGTCCCGCCACACCTTGGGACTCTACCTTTCCAAATAGAGCGCTTAAAAGCCGGTAGCGCAGCCAGGATCCCGCGTCGGGAAAGAATCACCCAGCAGAACCCTGGAGCTAGAAGGCGGCCCGCCCCCCTTCCAAAGAAACCGGGATCCCGCGCCCTCCCCGCCGCGAGCGCCGCGCGCAGGCGGCGTCCAATCAGTGAGCTTTCCGGGTCTGTGACGGCCTTCGGCTCCGCCCCCTCGACGGCCATAAAAAGTCACAGCAAAGCCTGCACCTCCGAGCACCGCGCGCAGTCCTGCCCCCGGCACGGTTCCCAGGGGCGCTTCTCCGGCTGCTTGTAGCACGGGTCTCACTGTCCCCGCCGTCAGCCACCAGTTCCTTATCAGTCTCATTCCCCATTGTGGCTTGGCTGAGCCCGTTCCCAGTCCTCGCTGTCTTCTTTGCCTTCTTCCTCTCTCCTCCTCAGCGGCCGTACTTTGCGCCGTACCTCACCTGGCCTGCAGGTGAGCAGTAGCGCAGCGCCCCTGTCCGGCGAGCTTACCTTGCCCAGCCCGGCCCTTGCCGGAGTGGCACCGGCACCTCTCCAAGACTCCCTCTTCCCAGCAGGATGAAGAACCCCATGCTGGAGGTGGTGTCTCTACTACTGGAGAAGCTGCTCCTCATCTCCAACTTCATGCTCTTCCGTTCGGGCGCCACGGGCGAAGACAAAGGGAGGAACAGTTTTTACGAAACCAGCTCTTTCCACCGAGGCGACGTGCTGGAGGTGCCCCGGACCCACCTGACCCACTATGGCATCTACCTAGGGGACAACCGTGTTGCCCACATGATGCCTGACATCCTGTTGGCTCTGACGGACGACATGGGGCGTACGCAGAAGGTGGTCTCCAACAAGCGTCTCATCCTGGGCGTCATTGTCAGAGTGGCCAGCATCCGCGTGGACACAGTGGAGGACTTCGCCTACGGAGCTAACATCCTGGTCAATCACCTGGACGAGTCCCTCCAGAAGAAGGCACTGCTCAACGAAGAGGTGGCGCGGAGGGCTGAGAAGCTGCTGGGCTTTACCCCCTACAGCCTGCTGTGGAACAACTGCGAGCACTTCGTGACCTACTGCAGATATGGCACCCCGATCAGTCCCCAGTCCGACAAGGTATGACGTGTGACTCCCAGGGAAGTGGGCTCCGCGGGATGCCCCCTCCCATCCCTGACCTTTTCTCTTTCCCGCGAGTAGGGATCTAATTCCTGGACACCTACACCACTACTTCCATACCATTCTTTCTTTTTTTTGAGACGGAATCTCGCTCTATCGCCCAGGCTGGAGTACAGTGTCACGATCTCGGCTCACTGCAAGCTCCGCCTCCCGGGTTCACGCCATTCTCTTGCCTCAGTCTCCCGAGTAGCTGGGACTACAGGCGCCCACCACCACGCCCGGCTAATTTTGTATTTTAGTAGAGACGGGGTTTCACCGTGTTAGCCAGGATGGTCTAGATCTCCTGACCTCGTGATTCGCCGGTCTCGGCCTCCCAAAGTGCTGCGATGACAGGCGTGAGCCACTGCTAGGTCTTCCATACCATTCTTAAAGTTCTAGATTAAGTAAGGAAAGTTCTAGTATTCCTAAGGTAGGCTAAGTAAATAAACAAATGGCAACATGCCTTGCAGGATATCTCGAAATGCACAGAGAAAGGGTGTGGCAATCCAGGACTGCTTCCAGAGATTCCAGAGCTGCCCAGTATTGCTGCAGAAGTCATCAGGTGTCCACCCACCATGTAGTTCAAATGACAAAGGGCAAGTGACGGGGGCGGGGTATACAAGAAATCAGTCACCGCTGCTTGCAACTTTAACCAAGAATTTCACTTGAAAGGAAGAGGTCCAGAGTTTATATTTAATCCATAACACTATAAAAACAAAGTGTGTGACTTTAAAATAAGCAACCACGCAGTTTTCTCCCTTTGAAAGCTGCATAGAGGGATTTTTCATTGCTTGCTATAAGCTATCAAAATTCACAGTAATAGGGGCTCCCTGGTAGGTCCCTTATTCTTGTGTTGGTGCTTCAGAGTTGTATTTTCCTTGGTGTGCTGAATTCTTTCTGGGTTGGCTTTAATCCCCATCTAGACTTCCTCATTGTTAAGCATCCTTTACCCATTAGCCCTAAAGGTAGATTAGAGTCTTTATGGATTCCCCAGAGATCAATACAATTAGTTTTCAAGAAGAAATGTTAAACATTAGAAGGTAATTTTTATGAGTATTTTGAAAACAGTATTAGAATTTAAGATTATTAAATTAGCCACAAATCCAAAGGGAAAATGGATTTTATTTCCTTTTAAAACCTCTTAATTTTTAAAGATAGTTAAGATTTTAAGCCTGAAACTTTATTTACAATTGGAAACTTTCTCAGCCTTCATTGTACTTGTTAAAGAAGTCATTGTTAATGTTCAGTCTTTATAATGGAAACCTGGGCAGTAACATAATGAGCTTTAGTGTTACTCTTCAAGTTTAGATATTTTGGGACCAGAAAATCTGAGTCAGTTTTTTTCATGTAACCAGTTCTTAACTGCTCCACATCTTGGTTAATTTTTTTGACCCATTTGGGAACATCTTTCTCTATCCTCTGTGGGAGAACATGGAAGTATTTTGCTTTTATAGATCGGTGTATGAAACTCCTTGTAGATTTTATAGAGCCACAAAAGACTCAATCTAGGAATTCTTTTCCAAGTAAAATAAAAATACAGTTAGAGCACTGTGCAGCGATTCAAGAATCACAGCTCTAGTCCAGGCCTGTTTAGAAATGAACTCCACCACATTTACAAACACTGGCTCCCAAAGTGTACAAAAGGAAACATGTCAGATTTACTTAGGAACCAAGCAAATCATTTCTCTAAGGAAAAACAGTATTTCTATCAGGTAATTAGGAGTTACCCTTTCATGTAACACATATAGTGCTGCATTATATATTTCTACAGAAAAACAGTAACTAAGGCTTTTGTAAGGTAGTAAAATATTTAATCTGCATAAATAACTAGTTGGAGTAGTTTTTCATCTTTGGAAACTTTGTCAGGGTCTACAGAAGTAGAGAAGTGTTTTAATTGCTGTTGCTGCATAGCACCTCTTGTGAAACTGAGTTTTGTCTTCACTTTGAATGGTCTAACAAACAATTTGGCCACAGAGTAGATTTCCCGGGAGAAAAAAAAGTTTTCATCCCAAATTTCCTAATTCTACAAACTGTTTTTGAACATGCGCTGAGAGAAGTAGGTCATTAATACTGAAGGAAGGACTGGTTTCTACCTTTTGGAAATATAAGAAATTATTTGATTCTGGGTCTGATTGTTGAGTTCTTCATATATGCAACTAATATTAACATGAGAGTTACAAAGTTGCCTTTCTTAAATTTGAGTTAATAAAAACTCTCAAGAACACACTACCCCTAAGGAAAACACTGCAATTAGTTTGCAAATGAATGAACTGGAAAAGAACATTTACTCCTTTGTGGTAATACTCTTTTTTTTTTTTTACAAGTTTATAAGTCATAAAATTATGGGATTTTTATAACGCTGTTGACAATCAGTATTTTGTAAACTAGAAATTCCTTTGGTTAATAACTATTACTATTCCTTATGCTTTTACTACTATGATTTTTTTACTTTGTTAATACTGCTCTTTCATTGCCAAAAATGATGGCAAATGCCCCTTTTAATTTGTGTGGATTGAGTGCTCACAAAAGTGTTCCTACAGACTTATTGACCCCTTCTAGAAATTTCCTACTGTTGAGCACCACTAAAGATGCCTGCTGGTCTGCTGACCAAGTGAACAGTAACAGGGCATTAGACATGCGATGCTTCTTGAGAAAAATCTGCATTTGTGGGAAATACAGTCCAAAATGATTCCGATTGACTTAATTATAAATTATCAAGGAAAAGAAAAGGATAACTGTATTTACAACTTAGTCATTTACCAAAATATATGTCTTCCATCAACCTCCTTTTCTCTCTGTCCTGAAAACTTCAATTTGATCTTCACTACCTTAAAATAGTATACTTCTCAATACCTTGCTAGTTTATTAAAAAGAGACAAATAGTATGATAGAAAAATAGGCCAACATCTAGATAAGAGTTTCACACTTGTTTAGGTATTGTGTAAAAGTATGGATAGAGATAACCATACTGTCAGGATGGTGTATTAAAACTTATTGAACTTGTTCATTGTATCCCTTAAGAATTTGGAAACCTAGCTGCCCAGTCCCATGTAAGCCACTGTAGAAAACCCTAAAAGCACATACAATGCCATGTCTAGAAAAAGAGCTTAAAATTAGTATGAATAGCAAAACCCATATAGATATGACAATCACTGCATTCTGGCATCGATGGCAATATGGTAGAGATAATTGTCAACAAAGACAGTAGTAATAATAATCAGTGTAATACCTTACATTTATACAGCACATAGAAGAATACAGAGTAATTGTGCATGAAACATCTCAGTTAATCCTCAGAACAATTTGAGTGTTCCCATGGAGGAGCAGAAGAGAGTAGCCTGGACAGGTTAAATGACTACTTGAAGTGACACAGCCAATAAGAGCTGGAGCCAGGACTCAGACATAGGCCATCACTTCTGAGTAAAATTATTTTTCTAAGGAAAACATTACACATATTAGAAAGATGCATTCCTCAGGGGTAGGGACAATATTTGTCTTTTTTTCCAGCAGCTGGTTATGTGTCACATAATCGATCCTGAATTTAGCATATTTAGTCAGGAAATGGAATTTGACAATAAAATTAGACTTTCTATACCTGTAGATTTTGAGACTTATAAAAAAAGTTATTATTGGTATCATTAGATTTTAGAATGGCAAATTGGAGGAATTGAATCTACCTTTAATTGGCCAAATTCTATTATTTTTACTCAAGATTAGAGATACCTCTTTGCTCATCTAATTTTAAAATATGCTATTGTTATTGATAAGCACTTTGATGTTTTAAACCTTTAGTCCTGAATAACTACGTGGTTACACTTTCTATAGTTTTCTATAAATGCTGTATTTACATAGGCAACTGCCATTATTAACTTAATTGCCTAAGGGATCATTTCTACTACTATATTGTATAGAATCAGAACTGGCCTCTTAACATTGTAAATTTTTTTGTAAGTCATAAGAGAATTTCTAATTCTTCTGGTAGACAGAAAATAGCTTCAAAAACTGATTTACTGTTTGATATATTCTTCTTGGATTTAGCCACCTTTTCTAATTTTCCAAAATTTTATTTTCCAGTTTTGTGAGACTGTGAAGATAATTATTCGTGATCAGAGAAGTGTTCTTGCTTCAGCAGTCTTGGGATTGGCGTCTATAGTCTGTACGGGCTTGGTGTCATACACTACCCTTCCTGCAATTTTTATTCCATTCTTCCTATGGATGGCTGGCTAACTTCATACCCCCATGTCAGTGTGTGTATTCTGTATGTAAATATTTTATATTTATAGAGCATCAATCAGTATAAGCATTATTGAGAAAAATGTGACCTGTAACACTGTGTTCTGGATAAAAATGTGATTAGGAATCACGCAGAGTGCTTACTGTGTAAGCCCAAGAACAAAGGCTTTCTGAATCTTCTCAGGCAGTTCAGATTTAAAGCACCATCCAAGCCTCGGAAATATGACAGGTTATGGTAGAATTCAGCAATATGAGAAAACCAGCCCCTAAGATGATAGCCACAGGCAATTAATTGTGTTTTTTTTCTCTTGTAATCCTTGTATTGTTAGGCAGAATTTGGAGACTGGAAGACTTATATTGAGACCAGTAACTTTACTGTAAATTTACTTTGTTTCATTGAAAAAACAAATTGGTAAACTTATATTAAACTGGAAGAACTTTCCTTATTCAAATGAAAACATGTTTGATGACTGGTCAAAAAATAAGCTCATAATCTATTTTTTTTCATGTAGTATATAGGTCAAGAATGTTTTATCGTCATTACGTGAAACCAATATTAACAAATAGTACTTTAATGATATTGGCAAATAGTACTTTACGATAAAGTAAATGACCAGAATGATAAAGTAAATGACCAGAAAGTATAGAAATCTGTGTTTTCCTGTAAAAACAGCACCACAGTATCACTTGAATAATTGGATTGGGCTTTACTTACTAGGAAGCCTGGAATTCATCATTTTTTTCCTTTTATGTGCCACTGTGGTTACTTTAAATCACTCTGAGAGGTAAATGGATATGGGATTGAAGTTATGTGGGTATTTGGCATGTGTGTGTGAAATAAATATGTGGATAGTCACATATACACAGACTGAGAGACAAATTGTTCTTGATTGCTTTATTATCATAATACTAGTGTGGTATAGAGTATCTGTAGAAGTGAATGTAAAAGTAAGTCCAATCTATTTTCTTATGTCCTTGAATTTGTAGTGTTAACTTGTATATATGTTATTGGATGGGTTGTCTTTTAAAGCATTTACTAATGTACTGTGAAATTTTTAAAAGCCTTCAGATTTGTTTTCTAGTCACTTTTCTCCATATCATTTCTAATTATAGTTTATATCCTTAAAAGAAGGATGCCACAGTAGTATGTAAAATCCAAACAAGTAGAACCCAAACAAATAAAATTGTTTAAAATAATTTTAAAGTGGCTTAGTACTGCCAGTCATGTAAATTGATTTTGCTGAGGGTCTTATAAGAATTGAGATATAGCAATGGTAAAACAAGTATTCAAGCACTTTTACAAAATGACCAAATTCTTAAAATGAAGCCACAGTGAGACTTGCATTTCTTAACTGTCTAGAATCACAAAATAACAAATCATATTATGAGTGAATATGGGGAGGGCGGGGCCCGTCAATGATAATCTGAACAAATTTTAAGAGCAGATTTTAGATTAAATAATGTTTTATCACCACTAATTTGCCCACAACAAACTTAGTGTTTAATTTTTCAAATTAAATATTAAATTATTTAAGTCTTATAAATAATTAAAACATTAAATGGCAATATCACAGAATATAGGCGTTCTCTGGACCTATTCCAACCACTTAAAATTATCTTACGTATGCATATATAAAAGCAACAACTATGAGAGCTACTGTCTTAGTGGTTTTTCACTTACTATATATTACCCTTGTAGGAACAGTTTAAGTAAATTCATTTCTTAAAAATATAGTGTCCTCAAATAATTAATTTTTTTGCAAACTTTAGTTATTACAGGCAGCAAAAACCACTGTCTGAAATTAAATCTGTGTTCAAAGACCCCTCATTAAAAGTTAAGGACGTTCTTAAGATTGGAATTGAAATAATTAGTCTTGACTTACTTCATTAAAGCAAGATTCAATTCCTTGTTCATTTGAGTGTTCATTATATGCCAGGCATTGACCAGTTGCAATTTTATGATCCAGAATAATATTATTATTTGTAAACTAGCTATAATAGAGTATGTACAGTGCTGTGGGAACAGAGGGGAAGAAGCAATTAAATCTGCCAGAAGGGTAAAAGAAATCTATATGCAGGAGGCAATGCTAGCATTAAGCCAAGAAATAGTGTGAGGTGATCTTACCACACTGATGTGTTCAACTGTTTATGGGAAAAGGAAACTAGGATGGTTTTATTTGTGAAATGATCTACAACACTAGAACTGTTGAACTTCTTGGGAGAAAAGGAGAGTCTTTGTTTTGTTGTGCTGAGTTTGATTAGTTGCTTAACAAAGTAGAAAGAAAAGCATATCTTCCTGATCACAGTTATAAAAGAAACCCTGAGGCCAGGCGCGGTGGCTTACACCTGTAATCCCAGCACTTTGGGAGGCCGAGGTGGGCGGATCACGAGGTCAGGAGATCGAGACCATCCTGGCTAACACAGTGAAACCCCATCTGTACTAAAAATACAAAAAATTAGCCGGGTGTGGTGGTGGGCGCCTGTAGTCCCAGCTACTCGGAAGGCTGAGGCAGGAGAATGGCATGAACCCAGGAGGCGGAGCTTGCAGTGAGTGGAGATCACACCACTGCATTCCAGCCTGGGCGACAGAGCGAGACTCCATCTCAAAAAAAAAAACAAAACAAAACAAAAAAAACCCCTGAGCCATTAATGTGTCTCCTAATTTGAGGAAGTTCACGAATTGCTCTGGGCTTCATCAGTTAAGATTCATCCTTATGCTTCTGCAAGTCTCTTGTATTTATGTATTTCTATCCTGATTTCTGAATTGATAACCTAGTAGTGTCGGATGAAGTTTTTTTGTGCTTATTTTATTCTTTGTCATAGATGAAGGCAAAATAGGACTAACTGGGGCTAAGATGAATTAATGTAAGTGTCAGATACTAGGCAGGTGTTAGGGATGAAATGATGAATGAGGCATGGACCTGTTTCTCAGAGTTTATGGCCTAGTAGACATAATTGTATTAAGTAAGATTTTCTGCAGTTGACATTTGCATAAAGCTGACTGACTGAAGGAACAGAAAGTGTGACAGTTGATTTTAACAGATATGACCAAATTTATACAAACCATGTACCAACACTTGAAAGATGGGTGGATATTTTCCAGGAAACAGATTTTGGGCAGGACATTCCATGCATTGGAAATAGCATGAGCAAATGCATGAACATTGCCTACAACATGCCTGGACATAGCTGTGAGGTACCGTATGAGTTGTTGACTTGAAAACATGGAACTGCACAGGGCATTCAGGCAAGTGCAAGTGGTTCAGGGGCCAGAGCAGAGCAAGAGTGATGAGTAAAGATGTCAGAAAAGGAGAGCAATGGTCTGGTACAAGTCTTGTGTAGAACAAGAAGTTTAGACTTTTGAACTGGCAATCGCGATTTGGGGTTAAGAAAGATAAATCCCAAAAGTATGGAGGACAAAGGGACTCATTTTAAAGGACTAGCTAAGATGCTGAATCTCTAAAAGAAAATAAAAGGGTCTGTAATCGTGACAGTAGAGAGAAAACTTGTTAAGGAAGAGTCAACAGACTTTAGCAAAATCCTTTTATTTGATTCATGCATAACTCTTGATGGAGTGTCAAGGAAGAGTTATTCACTTTTCTTTCCTGCCAGAAAGTTGGTTCTTACAAAATAGATTAATTTGATGACTATGTGTATATTGGATACTCCTAATTTTAGCTCTGTTAGATATGTTTCTTTCTAAGGACAAGCAAGTATGTATAGATTTGTTGTTTAATTTTTTTTCAGTATATATATGTTTCTTGTTTTTCCATTTTTCTACTTCATACTGTTAATGTCAACTATCAAAAGTGTTTTCCAGCAATATCAAGTTATGGCAATGGCAAAAGTCCTTGTTGTAGATGAGAAGCATATAAGAAATGGTTGCCAATCTTAGTTTCGTATGATCTACTTACAGTTTTAACCAACCTAGATCTGTCAGCTAAGCTAATTTTATGTTTGGTATACATGTATGTCAAATAAAGTGAATTTTACATACTATCCTCTCTTGTCTTTGAATTTTAAATACATAAATGTAGATCACAAACTTTTTTTTTCAGCATGGTAGCCTGACGAATTTTGCCTCTCCAAGCTTCCTTTACAGATTACCAAACATAGTTTTATGCATTTGAATTTAAAACTTTATGTGGATTGGTCTTCAGACTGATAAGATCTATGTTATCCATATCTTGAAGCCTACCTTGATTGTGTAGGAATAGGTTCTGTGCAATGTTAAATGACATATCCCTTCTCCATTGCACAAAATTAAGTAACAATGACAACAAATAATTAGTCATAACATGAACTCTATACAGTTGACCCTTGGGCAAAACAAGTTTTGTTTGTTTGTTTGTTTGTTTTTGTTTTTGAGACAGGGTCTCTCTTTGTCTTACAGACTGCAGTGCAGGGACACAATCCTAGCTCACTGTAACCTCAAACTCCTGGTCTCAAGCGATCCTCCTGCCTTGGCCTCCGAAGTAGCTGGGACAACAGGTGCATGCCACAATGCCCAACTAATTTTAAATTTTTTTCACAGAGAGGAGGGGTCTTGCTATGTTGTCTGGGCGTGTCTTGAACTCCTGGGTTTAATTGACCCTCCCACCTAAGCCTCCAAACGCACTGGGATTATAGGTGTGAGCCACCAGGCCCAGCAACAGCACGGGTTTTAACTGGGTGGGTCCACTTACACGCAAAATTTTTCAACCAAATGGGGACAGAAAATAAAATACTCCTAGGATCTGAAACCTGCTTATGTAGGGAGGACCAACTTCTGTATATGTGGGTTCCAGTTCCTGCAGGGCTGACTGCCAGACTTGACTATGTGTGGATTTGGGTGTATATAGGGGTCCTGGGCCAATCCTCTGAAGATATCGAGGGAATACTGTAACCAGATTTATGGGTGAGGAGGGGATGGGATGTGAGTAGAAGCAAATTCCAGGGCCAGTCTTGAAATGCATTCATAGCAGTGCCAAGGACCATAGAGGTTACTGAGCTTAATGCTTAGCCATCCAACGACAGTTAAGATGTGGAAAATCAGGCACTTAGGGGTTGAGGTGCTTCAGAGCAAGACCCAGAACTTTGTGCCAGATTTCATTCCATTATACCATATGGCTCCCTGAGGTCTCCCAGGGATTAGACAAACTTTTCTCCAATGAATGTATTTATTTCTTGCACACCTTCTATGTACTTTAAGCAGGATCACACAAGAATAAACTGGTTAGAACCCTAGTCCTGGAATTGCTCAGACTAATGTAAAAGAATGGCAAGATTTTAAAATAATGGTAAGCTTGTACAAGTGTCAGGAGATATGAAACCCTTACCTGTCTGATGGGGACCAATGAAGGACAGGGGTGTCATGTCACAGAAGTCTTCATTGATGCCTTAACTGACCTGTAAAGAATATGAACACTTAAGGTGAAAAAGACCTCCTTTTTCCAGGTCTTTCAAACGCACAGGGAGGAGCAACTATTACACAAAGGGATGGAGTCAGGAGAACCCATATTGCAGTTGGGTTACAACAGGGCGTTAAGAACAATCACTTGAGATTATATTGTTGCTTTGAGAGAAAGGTGCCAGTCCTGCCACAAAGAACTCACCATTCCTTTGGAGAAGAACAAATCTGACTCAGATGATGCTGGAGACAAGAGGCGAGTTCACAGAGGACTTTGCATTGTGAAAGTCTGGAGTGGAAAGAAAGCATTTCCCAAACTTTTCAACTGGCTCCGGTGAGTATTAGGAGCATGCGATTTTCTGAAACACAGAAAGAAGAGGTGTGTAGTTAGTTTGTGAGGAAAAGAAACACTTTTTTTTTTTTTTTGATGGGGTTTCATTTAAAGTTACATGAGAAGTGGAAAGTAAAGAAATCACTTTAGCACTCAGCAGATGAATGGTCACTGCTCCCTGCTCAGCTCACAACTGTTCCTGTGTCCTCAAACAACTCTAGTGATATCTTCTTGGGCCTAGATTCTGGTGCTGCTGTTTGTTCCCATTTAGCTTATGATGGCTACTCGCATGGCAGCCCACCTACTGCCACTAACTCACACTGCACCACTGTTTCTGCTGCCTTGTGGTTTTCATTATACTTCTACCCTGTTACTTTTAGCTTCTGCTCCACTCTACCTGGTTGCTGTCTTTCATTTAAGATTGCAAAGGGATCTAACCAAGCTGACCAGTCACTATGCAATATTTGTGGTCACAGTAAACAGTTTCTAGCCTGGCTACTGCATGGACCATTGATTCCCCTGATGGCCTTTAGGTCTGGTACCTTCAGATCAGGTGACATCCTTGGGCTAATCACTTGTTGCCAAATTGCATGACCATGTGTTCCCAGGCATGGAGATCTACTCTTATTCTTAAGGAGCTACTCATAACTGATGTCACTTGGAGGATGGCTGTCTGCTTTAGTTTAAATGGGAGAGCTTTATCTGATGATCACTTTAGAGAGCTTATTCTGTAGCAATATACAGAATGGATAGGATGAGGAGATGTAAATTAAAGAATATGAAGTCTATTACCAAGATGCAGAAGGGAAATGATGAAGACTAGATGGAAGTCAGTGTCAGTGGAGATGGAGGGGAGAGAATGGATTGATTTGAGGGGTGTGAAAGTTGGAGAGTGTTTCATATAGGGTCCAACCAAGGAAACAAAAACCATTCTAGGTACTGTCTGGTGGTGTGTGTGCATAAGAGATACCCTGACTTCTTTCCTTTCCTCTTACCCTCCAATCTCCTGTGAGAACTTCACATCGGGTAGCTAATGCAGAAACCAGCTAACAGGAGAGCCTGGAAAACAGCCTGCTGAGCAGGGTAAAAAACGTATCTGAGGGACAATAGGCTGAGGCAGGCACCAGATTAGTGTGACTGATTGTACTGTGGCATCATGGCTAATTTAGGGAAATTTTTTAAAAATGAGGCTTGGGAGAAGTGTGCATCTGGATTTGGATCTATGATGTCTGAGTAGCCCAGGGTCTCAGAGTTCTCACAGGTAGACAATAGGAAATCGGAGTCTCGTAAGACAGAGTTCAGGGATAGGAATGTATTTAGGAGTTATTATAACAGTGGTGGTTCAGGCCAAGGATGTGAGTGAGCTAGACCATCCTGGGGAAGTTTAGGAAGAACTTTTTTTTTCTTTTTTTAAGGTAAGGATGGAAGACTAGGGTTACAAACGAGGGTAAGGAAGAATGATCCAGAATAGTTCCAGGAGAAGACTGCAAAATAATGGTACAAAAAGTTAGAGCAGACCTCATACAGGAGAGATTGTATGAAGAAGCCAAGGGGGAGTGAGCTTTTGAAGGTATGGGTGTGAACAGCATCAAGATACAGAAATGAGGTAAGAACTGATTAGTGCCCACATTGAATTTGGCAATAGGGAGACTGTGAGTGACCTTGATTAACAGGCATTCCACTAACTTCAAGTATGGAGGTGTTAGGGATGTTGTGGTTGTGGGGAGAAGGCAGATTGTAGGTTGATATGTAAATGGAAAACGACTATGAACTTCTCTTTGTAGCAGTTTGGAGGGAGAAGGAAGAAACAGATAAAGCCCAAAGACTCAGAAAGCAGTACAACATATGATATCTCTTACTACTTCAGCATGCTTTAGAACAAAATGTACTGTGACCTGTCGCAAGTTAATTTTTGTAATTATTTTCTGAGGGACAAACACTCTTTTTTGTGACATTATCACAATTGTACTTTTTTTCCAAGACTGATTACTATCAGAGGTTCAGTCTAATCAATGAGCATTCCCATTTCTACTGGCTTCTTTGAAAATAACACATATTCAGATTCAGAGTCTAACAGGCTCAGAGGATCGGGAAAGGGTAGAGATTAAAACCACACTGCACGGGACTCTCGATTCTTGGGGTTTCATTCAAACAACCTGTTAAGGAAAGTCCATTACCATTCCTTCCCTTTCACGGAATGATAGAATAGAGCGATCAAGACACAGTACAAGACTCAAACTCTTTCGGAAACTTTTTGACCAGCATGACCTCATAAATACTTCAGATTCTTTATAATTAAATTATTCATTGAAAAATATAATTGAAGGTTAAATAAATCCAGGTGGCTAACAGAGCCAATGACAATCAGATAAAGTAATGGTTTCTTATCCCCCCTTTTTCCTATACTAACCCAATTCACGTAGCATTTTGAGACCACTTTATCTGGCAATTGACTGAATCACCATCCTTTGAAGAAGAATATGTTAGTATTCCTGAGAAAACCTTCTTGTTTATCATGAGCCAAACGATGATTCCACATTGAAAAATTTATCAGATAAACAACACTTGTCTGCTAAGCTTGGCTCAGCAGCAGCTGCCCCCAAGAATCTGTTCAGGCAGAAGAATCAGAGCTTTTTAAGCTTTATCTTGGTGCAGACACCTGATCTGACCATGTGTCTCACTGCTGGGTAGAAACCTAAAAGGCAGCAATTGCTACTTGCTTGATGAATGTCAAGATTTATTTCTTCTTCAATTCCCCCATGCCCCCAATTCTCTTCTTCACACATCACATCCACACACATCTTTCTCTACTTCACCTCTGACAAGTCACAGAAAAATGACTGCCAGGGAATTTAACCATGGTAAATTTATTGCACACTACATGCAATTTTTCTGGATGGGAAGTTGAGGTGACAATAAACTTTACATTTAAAAATATAAAGGCATTTCAAGAATAATTCAAGATGGGAGAAAATCTGAAAACGAGATTGAAGGCAGTGGATTTGCACCACCTCAGTATGTTTGAGGGGCAACTCCTCTGTGAAGTGAAGCAGCAGGCAACCATCAGGTTGCTTTCACTGCTGCAGCAGCAGCTGGTGCATTGCCACAGCTCAGCCAGATTTCTCCACTTTGCTAATGCTCCTCCTGACCACCTTGCAAGCCAGTGCAATGGGGATCCTCCCACATCAGAGACTTCTGAGACAATGTTCATTTTGCATTTATTCTCGATACACCTCAGCTGTAGGATTTCTGGACTTCTGAGGTGGAGAAACAGAGACTTCCTTTTAGAGCAGTGACTCTCAAAATATGGTTCTTTACTTGGTTTTCAAACCAAACTTATCCCCGCAAAAGGAAGTCCATTCTTCAATTTATACTAGAAAGTGGGAATGAATGGCGTGGATTAGTTGCAGTCTTTTTCTTCTTCTAATAGGGCAGAAATACAAGTTTCAGTCACTATTTTGGGGTACTGTGGTTTGAATGGGCATCACTGAAAGAACTGTCATCATGGCTTCACCTGAGAGTTTGGATGTTTACCCTCGTACAGTGTAATTAATTACATAAAATTTGTCAACTTGCCGGTTTCCCCTTTATGTTTTATTATTATTTTATTTTTATTTTCTTACTTAGAGAAAGATGAATCAATCTTTATTCTCAGAACTTGGTCTTTATTTTTTCCAATGTAAAAGAAAACTTTGTGCTCATGTTCCCATCGCGTCTAGGCTCAGGTGCCTTAGCTCTCAAGGACTTCACCTGCTCTTCTGGACTTTTCCATGCAAGGTGAACAGATGCAACATGCAGAATGAGCACTCTGCAAGAGACCAGAGCATGAAAGCTTTATTAATATACTGAAACTATGGAATGTCACCACAACCTTGCCAAGCTGATTTATGATCAAAGTGCAGTGAAATGCAATGCTATCTTGTAGTTATGTGCCCAATGCTGAGTATCATTCATAATAGCACAGAATGGGATCACAAGTTTCTTGAGAAGCCATGGATGCCCAAGTGTAGGGGAGAATCTTTAGATCATGAACACTCCTGAACTCTAGTAATGATCAGTCAGA
Organism: Rhinopithecus bieti; assembly: GCF_001698545.2. Lineage (NCBI taxonomy): Eukaryota > Metazoa > Chordata > Mammalia > Primates > Cercopithecidae > Rhinopithecus > Rhinopithecus bieti. The sequence continues at coordinate 3,473,585 of NW_016805059.1, read as the reverse complement.
AGTAGACAGCCATGGCAACCGTTGGTGTGATCATCTACTGAAACAGAGATGATAACACATTTAGAGCTCCCAGATGATGGGTCTAGAGAGGCTTAGGCCAGAACCAATCTAATCCCTTCTCTTCATATGCAAGTTAGAGACCTATAATAACATAGGAAACTCCAGGAAATTTCGTAATAGAACCAGAGCAAAAATCTGATTTTCCTGACACTTATTCCCCGTTCTGCTCTGGAGATTCTATATGGATGTATTGTTTGCAAGCTCGCCAGCTGGTAAGATTCTTATTCCACACTGGTAACATTAGTAGCTTATTTGTAGAAAAAAACTTTGATTTCAAAGTTATTGTCCCACCAAGACAGCAGGGCAGACTCTTAGAAAAGTAGAAAAGGTCAATTTTTATCCCTTCTGCCCCTTTTTTGGATTGCTTGATTCTTTTCCTTGCCAGGCTCAAATAACTTGTACAAATTTTGCCTGGTATGGGAGAGACCTGGTAGAATCAGGGAGTTCTTCCAAGAACCCAGAGGATCTGTAAGGTTCCACATATATAGCCTTAAAGCATTAATTTTTTCCTGGGCAGGGCAAGGCAGCCAGCTTATTCCCATGACAGAGAATCCAGTTCCTTCACTCCTTTCATTCAGTTCACATGTATTCACTGTCCACAATATGCTAGGCATTGAACTTGGCAGTGGGGTTACAGAGGTAAAGGACAAAAGTTTTCATTCTCATGGAAAAGGTATGTTGTGACCATAGTGTTATAATTATCTGAGTTGAAAACAGCTTCAGAAAATATATAGCATTTTAAGATTTATTATTTCATAACATACTTTCACATAAGTTTGCTCATTTAATAACTGTCACCCCATAAAGCAAAGAAGAAACTAAGCCTATAAATATCAAGTGACTTAGCTTTTCATATAGCCATTTTAACCAACAAGGTAACTGTGATTCTCATTTTACAAACAAGAAGACTGAGGCTAAACACAGTAAATGTTTTATTCAAGATCCTATAGTCAGTGATGTTATATTAAGACTCATACCTCAGTATTTTCACTCAAAATTTTGTAATATATCACACTGCCCTATTTGCAGGGAAACCAAGTAAATATAGTCATTACTTTCTTTCCAAGATCACACGGTTACATTTAGCCAGTGGCCACCTGACATGATGAGAAGGCAACACATTTATTTCCAATAAATAAATGTGCTTTTTGGCTCACCTCACCTGTGCTTTTTGGCCATAGAGTTTAAAGTTCAATATGATATAACACTTCTTAATTTCTTAAAATCCTCACCTAGGGAAGCAGTATGGAAAGATATGGCAGTGTCTGCCCCTGGAGCCTGAAATTTAAGCTGACACAATTAATGCCTGGTTTTAGTTTTGTTAATGTATCTGTTATGGGCTAAATATCTGTGCATCCCCTGAATTCATATACTGAAATCCTAACACCCAATGTGATGGTATTTGGAGGTGGGACCTTCGGGAGGTGATTAGAGTTAGATGATATCATAGGGTGGTATCCCATGATGGTATTAGTGTCCTTAGAAGAAGGAAGACCAGAAATCTCTCTCTCTCCCTGCCATGTGAGGACAGTAAGAAGGCCTCCACCAGGAATGGAATCTGCCAACACCTTGGTCTTGGACTTCTCAGAGTCCAGAACAATGATAAATAAATGTCTGTTAAGTCACACAGTCTATGGTATTTTCTTATAGCAGCTTGAGCTAAGACAGTAGCCATGCAAGTTGCACCCAATTACACCACACACTTTTCATGTTCAGCAGTCCCAAATGAGGACAGTATGGGGTTTATGAGCTGACACCATTATGAACAGTCTATATTCCACAGTGAACTGTTTGAAAAGCAACTTCCTTTTGTGAAGCAATGTCACAAAATGTATTAAGATAAAACAAAAGCCTGTAATAGTAAGAGATGTGTCCCTGTATCTTGTTTGTTGGTATACATACAGATGTACACATAGGTTCCTAAACTGGGCATCTTGGTAACTGGGATTTACTCTCTAGGTTTATTAGGAAAAGTTATTTCTGGGCAACAAAATTTGCATTCCAAATTATAGTACTGAAACTCACCTGGTCCAATGCTGAGAAGCTGGGATGCAGTGGTGGCAAATGGACCACCCTGGCTCTCCACCAGTGGGGAATGGTGCAATCCTTCTCAAGGCCTCCAGGCCTATTGCAATGACAGGCCTGGTTACAAATCAAAGGACATCATTTACATGACATGTGATGTATGTAATGTTGATTCAGCAGAAATCTGTCTTGGCCATTTTCTAAGAATAGACAGGCCTTAATCCTCCTATAGTTTTCCCTCAGAATCTTTAGCATTCAGAAACCAAGCCCTGGAATCTTTGCTGATGTTGTTGAGAAGCCAAGAGCGAGGCTACTGTCAGGTCAGAAGGGTGAGGTCCTGAAGAAGAAATTAGCCTATGAGATGGGAAAGTGGGAGACAGGCGTGGTTGACAGTGCCTGTTGGAAGGCCATGTGGTCCAGTCTATTCTTATACAGTCCTCCCAGCTTCACATGGCCCCTCTAGGCACCTGCTAAGTGCCAACCTGAATGTTTGCAGCAGTGTGGAAAAACAGACCACACCAAGTGCCTTCTGCAGATGAGGGATCAATTGGTGGATGCAGGCCCAGTACCCTTCTTCTACCAGGGATTCTAAAACGGGGGATGGGAGGCTGAGCACAAAGGCTGGTTCCTGTAATCTCAGCTACTTGGGAGGCTGAGGCAAGAGGATGACTTGAGGCCAGGAGTTTGAGACCAGCCTGGGCAACATAACAAGACATGTTCTCTAAAAAAATTAAAGTTAGCCAGGTGTGGTGGTGTACCCCTGTAATCCCAGTTGCTCAGGAAGCTGAGGTGGGAAGATCACTTCAGTCTGGGAAGTCAAGGCTGTAGTAAGCTATGATTGCGTCACTGCCCTCCAGCCTGGATGACACAATGAGACCCCATCTTATAGATGATAGATAAAATGGGCAGTGGAGGGAGGCAGAGCTCAAGAGGCTAAGCCATTCCAAAACACCTCTGTGTCGAAAGTTTGAAGTTGATGAGTTTGCCTTGTTTACAGTTTGTCTTACTCCTTAACAAAATTATACACTTTTCAAGAGAGTTTCTTAGTGTCTAGTAGTCACAGTGTATATAGCACTCATAAATTATAAAGCGTGAATACAATTTCACGGTCCCCCAGAGTTATTTTATTTTTTAGAAAATTCTATAGACAGGCAATCAAGGTAAGGAAGATCTTTCATTTCTAGCCGCTCAGGAGACTTAAGTTCAAACATTTAACCAACCATTCTTTTTCTTTTTTCTTTCTACCTTCCTCCCTGCAACAAGTTAATACTGAGTACCTGAGCACAAAGCAGGTGCTGTGCCTGTTTCTGCTCTGGTTTGGAAGAAGAAACACCGAGTCTTCCTCACAATCAGAATGCAGAGGGTAGGTCTGTGTGGTCTCTCAATCTTACGCCCGACAGTATTAGTGGTGATATTATTCAGGCTGTGGCTTACATGTGTGCATAAACTTTGCACTTATCTCCATGCATTGTAAATTTCCTATTTACCCATTTGCTTATCTCTACAATCTTATCCCAGAGTTTGCAATCTCTATTCTTAAGAATGGCTCTGGGTTTAAGGTACAAAGGATTTTTCCTTTCTGTCTTCTTAAATTTCTTCTGTTGCCCAGATGACTATCATACAAAAAACCATTTTGGTGTGTACCAATATGAAGTGGATTTGACTGGCTCTGAAGAACACCACAGTTTTCCGGGATGTTTGCCCCCCGCCGACTGCCTGCTTGTGGGAACCCCATCAATTCAGCATGTGAGCTTTTAGGTTGGCTACATTACTCGTTTCCATCATTACTTTCATCATTAAAAAAATAAATATATAAATAAAAAAATTTTAAAATAACACTGCTCCTCTCTTGGATGTTCTTCTGTTTCTCTACCATCTAACTTAACAGGAGACTGTCAGAAAAATTTTCTTATTTCTAGATTTAATGGGAATATAACTAGTTAAACTGGAAGTTTTGTTATTCAATTCTCTAATTTTTCTGTGTTTCACAAACATGATCACATTTATGTGCAGTTCCTCACCATAATTTCATTATTCTCTGATGAGTCTATTCAGTCTTCACGGGGAAGTCTCTGTGATAAAGCACAAAGACCTGACTTTGTCTTGCTCCATTAAAATGATCCCCATTGGAAGTTATTATATCCACTGAAAATTATCTGTTTTAATTTTCTCTGGTATAAATGGGAGTATTACTACTTACCTCTTGGGATTACTGTGAAGGTTAAAGTATGTTGAGCCCTTCAGTGGGCTTGGCACATAGATGTTCTTAATAAATGTTAACCAAGAGGCTATAGGTAGTATCACCCCCTTCATATTCTGAACAGTATTTCTTTTTTTTCTTTTTCTTTTTCTTTTTTGAGATGGAGTCTCGCTCTGTCGCCCAGGCTGGAGTGCAGTGGCCAGATCTCAGCTCACTGCAAGCTCCACCTCCCAGGTTCACGCCATTCTCCTGCCTCAGCCTCCCGAGTAGCTGGGACTACAGGCGCCCGCCACCACGCCCAGCTAATTTTTTGTATTTTTAGTAGAGACGGGATTTCACAGTGTCAGCCAGGATGGTCTCAATCTCCTGACCTCGTGATCTGCCCGCCTCGGCCTCCCAAAGTGCTGGGCTTACAGGCGTGAGCCACCACGCCCGACCCTGAACAGTATTTCTAGGCTTATAGTTCCTCCTATTACCTATATATCAATTCTTTCTGCTAATGTTTATTAAAGAGATCCTTGTATCTTCTAGCTTCTGCACCACAATTGAGCTCTCAGAATCAAAGCAGCTGCTTGGCCCTCCTGCTGCCAAACTTTGGGAAGCATGTCCAGGCCCTGTGGTTTCTGGGTGGCACCATGAGCCCTGGGGTGGCTGTTAATCCCTCTAGCCACTCCATTCGACTGATCTGACTCAGCTGCTGAACTTTCGGAACTTTTGGAAATTCCAGTAGTGGCCAGACTGGCTTAGCTTACAGCAACTAGATGTGATGGCTCTTTTAAAGCAATGAGTTTATGAAGAGAAAGGATATGGGCTGTAAGGAGATTTTCTTTTCTTTTTTTTTGGCAAAGCTGCAGAACAAGAAAGTTTGTTTGTCAGGGAAAGGAGGAGGGAGGGAAAAGGGAAGTGTGGCCTTAATAATAGAAGCCAGGAATACAAACGAAAGCATGTTTTATAAACGAGCACCTCTTTTTCTGAAATCAGAACTTAGAAATGTAAAATAACTGTTCAGTTATAATTAGCAATCATACTGATAATTCTGAGGTTTTACATCGTTTAAGATTCCACCTGAAAAATTCATTTGTCTTTCCACCTGAAAGATTCGCACAGATCAATCTGTGTGTGTGTACATGTGTGTGCTCAGTGTTTCTTCTAAATATTTGGAAATAATAACACACATATAATAAAGCAATACTTAATTAAAATTTTTAATTAACACTGATACCCAATTTTCCAATATTCTTTATAAAGGAGAGTACATTTTCCTTGGTGCTTGCCTCCATCAAATAGACTTTAAAAAACCACCATAACATCAGCCAATTTCCCCCTTATTCTGATTTCCTATGGTACTGTGACTTAATGTGCATTCCATGAGCCACTTGCATCGGAATTTCTCAGGAAACTTGTTACAATTTCAGGTTCCTGGGGCAACATTCTACTTCTACTGGAGCTTAAGAGTTAGCTACCCTAACATCATAGTCCCTTTTCTCTTTAGTAAGATGATCTTGACTTAAGTGGAATTAGCCATACACTTGGCCTTCTTTTCCATGTGACAAAGTTTTGACCAATCAAATAAAAGGAGATATGCTGTGTAGGAATTCCAGGAAGCCTCCTTCAAAGGGAAAGAATATGAAGTTTTCTTCTCCCATTTCTCTTGCTGCTAGCCTGGAAGTAGACACCATGGCTAGAGACAAGAAGCCATTCCAGATCATGAGGTGCCTCTGTGGACGGAAGCCAGGCACATATGGTAGTAAAACAGAAAGAACCTGGGGTCCCTGTGGTGCCAGTAGGTCAGGTTTGGACTGTCTTCCTCTAGAGGAAATAAGCTGCTAACTTATTCAAGCAGTTGAAGTTATTTTAGATTGTTATCTTATATGCAGCTGACCTAATGCCACTTGCTAATTCTCCTGATTTAAAATATATGAGGGTTGTGAAATCTGCATTTTTGATAATCACCTAGGACAATTCTTGGACACAATCAAATTGTGAAAAAACTGCCATGAGATACGAGATCGATATATAATTTTATAATTATATCTTAGAGACAGATCAGAGACAGGGATTGTATACATTATACCTTTACTTGTATTCTGCAGGATTCGGTACCATAACAAATAGTGGAGGATGGTCCATCAAAGTCTGCAGCATAAATAAATTGTTAAGAGAAGTCTTCTTTTCCACCCCTAATTTTTTTCTGTAAGCTACCAAGAAAATGTTTCTTAGTTGTTTACAGCCTTGAGGAACACTTGGCAGATAATTTTTCTATTACTTTGAAAGGTCTAGGTATATGACTCAACCACAAAACAATGAGCAGCAGCTTTGCAGTGACAATACGGTTTCTCAAATATGGTGGCTATTTTGCCTCTGGTGTCTCCTCCAGAGCTTGCTACCAGGACAGCGTGAGTCCAGTAGGTGTACCAAGTCCTTCAATACTACTAGTCTCATGGGGAGGAAAACAAAAACCAGTCCTACACACCAAGCAATTAAGTGTTCACTGTATTGTTTCTATGGTATCTTATTTTATATATATATATACACACACACACACGTATATACCTATGGACAAACATATATGTATGTATGTGTATACCTGCACACACAAGACATCACTTTACAAATAAACTTCCAACTTCTCAGATATGTTTTCCAACATTATGGCAATTCATGACTGTGATAATTATGCTAATGAAATACCAGTTACTTGAATGAGAAGTTGTTTGTGGTGCTCAGAAATAAAGGATGATACCTGTTTGTGATCTATGGGATTCTCACTATAAATTTTGGAAACAGTCACCTGCATCCTTCAGCACATTCATTATCCAACATTTCTAAAATAGGGTTAGTCAATTTGGCTGTTTGCCTGAGTTTCCAGATTCCCTATACAGTCTGTCAGCTTACCCAAGTTGACAGACTCTATAAGTCAATGAACTGATTGCTGAAACAATACAAAACAAAGAAACCTAACCTCTCTAAGTTTTAGTTTTCTTCTAGGTAAAATGGAGATAATAATAGCACTTTTCATAGAATTGCAGTGAAGAATAAATGAGATAAGGTATTTAAAGTTCTTGTACAGTGTCTAACAAAGTAAGTGCTCAATAAATGATAGTTATGATTTGTATTTTCTCCTTTTTGCTTTTTTAAGATGGAGTTTCACTCTTGTTGCCCAGGCTGGAGTACAATGGTGTGATCTTGGCTCACTGCAACCTCCACCTCCCAGGTTCAGGTGATTCTCCTGCCTCAGCCTCCCAAGTAGCTGGGATTACAGGCATGCACTACCACGCTTGGCTCATATTGTATTTTTATTTTTATTTTTTTTAGTAGAGATGGAGTTTCACCATCTTGGTCAGTCTTGAACTCCTGACCTCAGGTGATCCACCTACCTTGGCCTCCCAAAGTGCTAAGATTACAGGTGTGAGCCACCCCGCCTGGCCTGTATTTTCTCCTTTTATTAAATGTTTCATCTTCCTTGTGTGTTTCTGTCCAGAAGATAAAACATCTGTTAAACTTCATAAAATACATTATTTTAAACCTATTCTTTTAGGATTTTAATAAATGGGAAAAATAGGATCACTTTTCTGAAAATAAGCCATTTTTAGTTACTTCTTCAAACATCATCAAAATTAATAACAGAATGAAAACCCAGTGCTGCCACGTTTGTCCAATGTTTACCAGGTCAGTTTGTTGGGGCCAGGGTTATAAAACCAAATCCATAATCAGCCTTTCATCCCCCCTGGACCCCACCATGCCCACTTTCCGGTATTCCAGGTCACCCTAATTACATCATGGGAAAAGAGAAAGAAAGAAAAGCAGAAGATGGTTATAGAAGCCAAGTTCCATTTATAGTCTATTTATATTTCTTCCATTAAACTTCCTCTAAGGAGATAGACTGATAAAAAATGGGAAGCCTTGGAGTCTGTCCCTACAGGTTGGTATGTACCATTAGCAAGAAATGACAAAATAAGTTTATCAATTGAGTACTTCTGAGGGATAATCTTCACTTACGTTATGAATTGTTTATTTGTATTGTATCAAAAAAGTTATCTTCCCACTTCTGTATTTATTTAACGACTGAGTCCAGGGTTTCTGGTTCCTCATTAGATGGCTACTTTGCATTGGCAGCAAGCAGTTTCCCAGTACCAAACCCTGGAGATGTCACAATTTCAAGACAGACCTCAAAGGATCTAAAAACCTATTGTTAAAATGTGAGAAACCCTGAGAATACTAAAATGTTTTGGCATAAAACAGGAAACTTACAATTATGGCAGAAGATGAAGGGGAAGAGAGCACCTTCTTCACAAAGCAGCAGGAGAAAGACAGCCCAGGGGAACCTGCCACTTTTAAACCATCAGATCTTGTGAGAACTCCCTATCATGAGAACAGCATGGGGGAAACTGCCACCATGACCCAATCACCTGCCACCAGGACCCGCCCTCGACTCACAGGGATTACAATTTGAAATGAGATTTGGGTGGGGACACAGAGCCAAACCATATCAACTACTGTGCTTACGTAAGAGAGGGGGACCTTCACGACTTGATCTATTCCTGCTTGGACAGAGTCTTGGTTACCTCCTTCTTGGCCTGAAGCGGCTCCTCGGGGCACTCCTGTACTTCCTTGGTCTTAATCTTGGGGGCCTATCTGGTTAGCCAGTAGCTTTCTGTAGGCCTTCTCTGCCTTCAGCCTGTGGATGTGTTCCAGGAGAATCTGTTTGATTCTCATTTATCTAAAAGATAATGTAATTTTTAAGAGAAAAAATCAGGTATGTTATTTTTCTTTGAGTACTGTGGCCACAGCCATGCATATTGCTCAGGCAACTGAAGAGGCTTGCCTCCAGCATCCTCTGCCATGACAAAAAAGCCTCATAGGATCCCAGTGAAACCAACCAAACAGCCAGCAGATCTGGAAGTTGATCAGAGATGGGCTGATCATCCACCAGACTATGATTGTCCATTCTCAGGTTCCCTGCCAGAAAGGGGCAGGTACATGGGTACATGTAATCCTAAGGGCCCTGCAGATGCTGGAATGTCCCAGAAGGTAACCTGCATGAGGAGGAGGAGGACCCTGCACCAGCTTCTCAGAATATATGGTGAATCTGAAATTGACCACCACCTGTATCACAGCCTGTACCTGAAAAAGACTTGCCATTTTAGAACCTAGCACTGACTTGCCCATGTGGGATCCTGCAGAGTCTCCTTTCTCTCTGCCATGGCAACCTGCAATGTAACAACCAGTGATGCTCCATCAGTCTTGATTCTTGAGTAAAGAGTTGAAGGATAACTGCTTGGGATCAGAGCTACAGATAACACAGCTCCAGAGAGAAATACACTTTGTTGTTTTAAGCTGGATTTTGTGGAACTGTCTATTATTGCAGCATAACCTGCCCATCATGACTGACACAGTATCTTACTTATTCCAGACAACAATCACACAAGGTAGACAATATTGCTTACAAAAAAAAAAAAAAAAAGTGACTGATGTAAAAGTAGAGACTCAGGAAACTAAGTAATTCATGTCCGAAGTTACACTGCCAGCATTTGACCTGTCTCATTCCAAAGCCCACTGTATTTCCACCTTATCACTTTTCAAAAACTGTTTTAAAGTACAACTCATTAGACTTGCTATCATATTCAGAAATCAGAAAGTTCCAGATTTGTTGAGCAATGTTGAATACGCCCTTGAACCACTCTTCCAGTAATGAAGAAGATGAAGTCCTCTGTGCCAGTTAAGAATACTTCCAGAGGCTAAAGAGAAGGCTGGCTGAAAATTTTCGTTTGGGATCTGCAGGAATTTAAGCTTCACCATAATTTCCATCAAGGGATAAATTAATGAGAGCCGCACAGACTGTCTAAAACCAATTTTAGAGTCACATGCCCAACAATTTCAACATACTTTAGCAAAGACTGCTCTAAACTCTCGACATTACAAATGTCATTCCACTCCTATTTTGAAAGTTAAGTATTCTAACTTTTCTGTAGAAGCAGAAAAATGGAAATGATGTCTATATATTAGTAATTTGGGAAATCACATAGGAATTAAACTTTCATTAGGTCACTTCGAGGATTAAAATTTGGGAGGAAAATAAACTGCTCTGATTTTTCATTCCTTCATTCATCTGACAAATAATTATCAATGGAACTGTACTGGGCACTGGAGATAAAGTGATGAATAAAATAGACAAAAATCTCCACCCTCTTGGGTCCTATTTTTAGTAGGGGAGACAGATAATAATAAGATAAATGAAATATAGAGAGTTAGATGTACACATCTAACTCTCTAGGTGGAGTTAATAAAATATAAGAAAAATATTGCAGAAATAGAAAAATAATGCAGAGATAGACCTTGTATGTGTGATACAAAAGAACGATGTAATTAACATAATATGGCCATGGAAGGTCTTACTGAGGAAGTGAAATTTGAATAAAGCAAAATAGCTAGCTACTTGACTATGTGGAGGAAGCACATTCCAGGATCTTGGAAAAGCAAGAATATTAGTTCCAAAACAGAATTGTGCCTTGTATAGTGAGAAACACTCAGGAGTCGGTGTAGCTCGAGTAAAGTGAAGAGAAAAGAAGAATTTTTGTCTGTCTTGATCACCATAAATCCCATCCTAGCAACCAGCACAGTGCCTGGCACACAGTAGGCCCTCTGGCACATAGTAGGCACACTGTAAATACATGTTGAATAAATGAACGAATCAATGGGAAAAAGGAGTGAATGGGATTAGGGATGATGGCCAAAGGGAGAGTCTAACTTTATCATATGTATATCATATCATACACTTTCTTTTAATAAAAAAAAAAGTAATTAAAATGGCTTATTTTCAGAAAAGTGATCCTATTTTCCCATTTATTAAAATCCTAAAAGAATAGGTTTAAAATAATGTATTTTATGAAGTTTAACAGATGTTTCATCTTCTGGACAGAAAAAAATAAGGCAAATATGGCCATATGTTAACAATAGTAAATTTTGGGATGTGATAAAGTATGTGGTACTTTACTTTTTAAATTTCTAAAATTATTGTAAACAAACAATTCAAGAGACACTAAAAATCTCACATGCCAACAATGAAGTGGCTAGTACAGAGCTTAGTATTTTCACCTGCTGTTTCCTGTTATCCTCCACACCTGTGAGAGAACTGGTTTCTGTTCACTTTACGACTGTAGAAACAAGCTCAGAGAGGTTATGGGAGTTGACCAAGGCTATGCACAACCAGGCAAGAGAAGAGCTGAAATTTTCATATAGCTTCTCTGACTCTAATTCCAGTGTTTGTTTTTTTTACATTACACTATTCTGCATGTAACATATATATGAGGCTTTTCTACACCTATAAACTATAAAATATATGTAACTATTTGCTACATTTAGTAAACAAGTAGTAAGAAAAAAAGCTATGTAAAATTTTAATGTAATTTTACGCCATTGATATCTGTTCTTAAACAAAGCAATCATTCTGAATTTACATCTTATAGTCATTCCACTTACCACTTCCCTTCTTAATCCTCTACTCACCCAATCTTTACCCCACTAAATACATACTACGGAGTTATTCTATCTCATAGAATAACATTTATTAATAGAACTAAAGACCTCTATTGGTTCTACACAGAGCTACTGGACTGCACCAGAGAAGAAGTTCTAACTCATTCTGGTTAGCCTGCCCCACATACATAGGGCTACAGGATGCAGTCTTAATGAAAACCAGAATTACAGATTGTAGATGTTTTGAAAGTTTACATTTGAATTAATTATTCTGACAGCAGAACAAGATTGCTTTTTGGCCTTTTTTCTTTTTTTCTGTCAGAAGGGTTTAGTAATTCAGTGTTGTTAAGACATAGGTTGAGAGAAATGTATCTAATTTAGTAAGAATCAGAATTGGAGTGGAATAAGTAAAAGGTGGTAAAACATAAAAAGCCAGTGATTTCAGGGATGCCCCAGTGACTGTGCATACAAGCTGACCAATGCAATTTAAGAGAGATATAGTGATTCATTAGAAATATCTGATGCTTAGTTTAGAACCCAGACCGCCTTATGGGTCATAATGGCATTCCTCCTTCCCCTTCGAGTTCCATGGACTCTCCTTATTTCCTGCATTTGAGAAATGCAAGCAAAGTGCCCTCTTGGGCACCAAGCAGGAGTCTCTCTCTGCTTCCTCTGCAGTGATGAATGACAGAATTAGAATGTCACGGCTAGAATCATCTAGGGAAGATGCCATCCATTGAGTGCTAAGAGAGAAATGTCATTTCTAAGAAAGTGCTTTGCCTCACACATCCTTCATGGCCTTTTCCCATAAGCTCAAATAATCTTAAAACAAATCCTAATTTGGAATCTGTTACTGAAGAATTCTAGCTGATAAAAGTGTTTTGGATCTTTCTCTGGCAGCCTTGGGAAATAAAGTTAAAGGCCATTTCTTTAATTGTACATGCAGAATTTAGTTTTTATAGCATTTGAAAAGTATACCTATTAATAAACTTTTGGATAATAAAAACTTAGAAGAAATCTAACCAAAATGACATACAATGTTAAGTATGGGAAGGGTCTTTAAACAACACTGTCTCATCTATGGCAAGGTTCTATGGTCTGACTATAATGCCTGTTGAGAAGCCCTTGTCTATTTGGTTTTCTTTACACTTGAGGAAAAAGAAAAAAGAAAAAAAGGGAAACAAGAAAACCAGCAATGTTCAACAATCCTTCAGGCTATTTCCAAGAACAATCTTTGTACCTCACAACATCTCCACCTAGTGACTCCTTAAGGATCTTACAGCAATTCCTAGAAATTACTCGTTTTAAATTTACAGTAATATGCCTAACCTCATTTCAGCACAGCTAGTTTAACCTTAAACACACGTATTTAGAATTAATTACTGGGAACTGAGAAGGTACTGACATGAAAATGAAGAATGAGGAGAATCTTTTTCTGGAGAAATAAAAGAGCAGCAACAAATAGTAATCAATACAACAATCACAGTTTCCGAGGTAGAGAATTGGTGACAGTCAAACAAAGCCAACCAGGTCTATCAATCTAGGTTTCCTAGTTGCTTTATTTTGAATGCACACATCTTACATAAAATGACATTTGTATTCATTGACTAAAGGGCAGATAGCTTACAAAAAATATTTGTTGAGCTTCCAGTGTGCATCTAGTATTATGCCAAGTTTTCCACTTGTTTCTGGACATATTTTGAGACAGTATAGTATAGTAATTATGTCTGTAGGTTTCAAACTGGAGCCACTTACTTGCTATACGACTTTGTCCAAACTACTTATGGTTTCTGCATCTGTTTCCCCATCTGCAAAGTATGGCTAGTAACTTTACCAAAGTTACTGTGAGAATTAAATGAAAATACGAAAAGCCCTTAGGATTGTTTCTGGCATCTAAAAGTGCTCAGCATTTGTTAATATCATTTATTATTTTATCCTCACAATCCCCACCTTACACAGGGTCTGTCTGGCTCCAAAGTCCCTGCTAATTCCTCACTGTTGTAGCATATTTAAAAATTAAAAATAAACTTTGTCAACAAAGTTTAAATTGGTAGACATTCATTGGCTCCTTGAACATATGGAGAAAGTACATTAGTAGTTAATGTGGAAGAAATAGCCTTGAGGTTGGGAACAAGGAGACCTGTGTTACTCGATGATTATTCTGCACATGAAGTTCCTTGTTAGCGAGTCTACATGAGCTAGGTTCTTTATTGTCTAATATTCCATGAATCTAGTATTATCTATAAAGAGTTGGTTCCTGAAGGTGTTTTTTTCTTTCCTTGACTGCATTCAATCTCGAGCTGTCTTCAAAGGAAGCAAAATTGAAGTTATGCATACAGAATGCCAAACAACCCTATCTGTGAAAGTTGGTTTTACGCGAGCATAGAACCCAGTTCGGCAGTTTGCCTCTGCCAAATAAGTCTGCAAGCTGATGAGTGGCAGCGTCGGGCCTATTGCTAGGTCTCCTACTTTAACCCATTTTCTTAGTCATTTAAATCACTTATACTTTATACTTTCAGTCCTATTTGCAAATCCATCTTTTAGCTTTATAACCCACCTCCCCCCAGCCCCTAGTTTCAAAGGTCCACCGGATATACGTGGTTGTTTTGCGTCAAACTAGCAGTTTAAGACAAGAAAACTACATCAAACAAGAAAAAGAACTATTACGATGCATCTATGTTTCCTCTTAACTACAGAATTTCACATTATAGCCTTTGTCTTCAAACACCTAAACAATGCACGCAGGACCTTCATTTATTATTCCGTGCCCACCCACACCCTAAAAACCGCTCTCTTCACCCCAATTGCTCGAACTGCCTGTCACTCCAAGCACTTCGGCTAGCTTGAGAGCCTCATTTAAACTTTACCCCCACTCTCCCCTCCTCGCCCCGCCCCAAAGCTAATTCCTGATTGGCCGAAGCACCACTCCTCGTGGGGCTGCTTAGGCCACTGCGCGCGGTGCGCGCTGGGAAACGAGTGGAGACACGAGGACTAGCGCGAGCGCTCCTGGTGGGCTCCCCTCCCCCTGCGGCGACTCCCCGCTCTGACCGACTGGTCCCCTAAACGGTGGCGGCAGTTTTTGGTCGTTGGTCCCCGAGATTTAGGACCAACATTTGGAGACCCGAAGGGGTGAGGAGGGGAAAGGGGAAACGGGGTCACTACCAAACCACTGCTAACGGCTGGAGACAGTGCCCGGCTCATTCTCACGCCGAATACACAGTGGGGGCTGGAGGCGGTGGCTGCGGGCTTCTCCCCTCGTCCTTCCCCAGCCCCGTCGAGCAGTGGGAGAGCAAGTGTCCGAGACGCTGCCTCCCGCCCCGGCAGCATCCTGCCAGAAGGCGCCCTCGCAGTCACCCAGGCGCTGCATGGTGAGGGCCCAGTGGCCAGTCTCTTTGGGGCGTCTGGGGGCTTCTTCCGCTCCGCGGCGCTGTGCGCTCTCCGCCTTATTTCCGCTCTCCCCCGCTGCCTTCCGGCCGCTTCCCACCTATGCTACCTTCCGTGTTCTTCCCCTGACACGCTCCAGCCGACGACCAACGACCGCTGCAGGCCCGGGCCGCCGCCTGGCTGTTGGGCCCGCGCGTCCCCTGGAGGCTTTGGGACGCCGTTTGGGGCGTCCCGACGGCTGGGTGAGATTAAGCAGTCTCGTTTCAGAATTGAATTCAGGCTGGGTCAGCTTTAGCAGGTTCCTCGTCGTTTTCATGGAGTTCTAGACGGGGCTTAGCCTCGAACTTTCCTCTGCCGTTGTCTCTTTTCTGTCTCTTCCCCGAGTACCTCCTGTGTGCTGGGCTGTGGGCAGTGGGAGGCCGCGGGTGTTTAGGGAAGATAGCTCGCCACTCCCCCGACATACGGACGGCAGTACAAGTCGTGGCACCACCTTTGTTTCCTTACATCTGGTAGTTTTTAAACCACTAATTTAAAATGTTTCTTTTGAGCTACTGGAAAAACCGCAGAACCCGGCGTCAGGAGGCGCGGGATTTAATCCTGGCGTTAATATTCTGAGATGTTGCGAAGCTTCTTGATTTATTTGGGCACCAGTTTTCTCCTGTGTAAATTTAGCTTAGGTAATATTTAAGTTCTTTAAGCTTTAACTGTCTTTACATTCTTGATAAATTCCCCGTAACCTTTATGTTATATGGTAATTCTAATATAGGCAGATATCAAAGAGGAAATATCATAAGGAGTTTTTTAGGTTTTTTTTTTTTGTTTGTTTGAGACGGAGTCTCGCTCTGTCGCCCAGGCGGGAGAGCAGTGGCAGGATCTCGGCTCACTGTAACCTCCGCCTCCCGGGTTCAAGTGATTCTCCTGCCTCAGCCTCCGGCAGTAGCTGGGACTATAGACGCGCGCCACCACTCCCAGCTAATTTTTGTATTCTTAGTAGAGACTATGTTGGCCAGGATGGTCTCGCTCTCTGGACCTCATGATCCACCCGCCTCGAGATCCCAAAGTGCTGGGATTACAGGCGTGAGCCATCGCCACGGAGTTTTTTAAGTCTTGGCTTCTTTTAAAAATTGGCCTGATTTTGTGTTTGAGAATGGCGTTATAACCAGGAAGCAGGATATGTTGCATGTATAAGGAGAATAACATGTAAAGGTCGTGTTCAAGTGTCGGTAGAATTTTGCTTATTTAAATAATGGGAAGATATTTTCGTTTCAAGAATCACCATAACGTATATACAGTTTGAGAGACTTCCGTTTGGATCTCCTTATGGGGGTCTAATGATGGATTTGTTTTCAGGGCACACATTTAAAACATTCTACTTTGTTTGCATCTGTCTGCATCTGTTTGCATTGTTAATAAAATTTGTTTGCATCTTTATAGACAAAGATGACTATTAGTGCTGCAATCACTAAATATTAATGCTTTCTGCTTAAGGCACTGCTTTGATTGCTAATTTTCACTTAGGATGGAGTAATGGACTTGAATATTATTGCCAAATATACATATCAACACTTAAAATATGTGCATTACTGGATATATCATGAAATAAGAGTTATTGATAACGAGAGCAAAGCCAGTTTATGGACTGAAATTAAGCCTCAGGTTTAATGGTGGTTATTTTATTGTTAGAAGGAAGACATGTCAGTTTAAGTAGAGTTTGTGAATATAAATCAAGTAATTGCTGTAAAAATTGCCCAGATTTGCATATTAATGCCGAATATCATTTCTCATTTTACTACCCGAAGGTTGATAAGGCAAGAAAATGTGATCTCTGTGTTCAAATTGGTAACAGATTTAAAATAACAGATTATGAAAGACCTTGTGTGAAGAATGGTGCACTTATTTTGGACAAGAATATGTAGATATCCTTATCCTGAATTCAAAGAGCCTATACGCCTTTGTGTTCAAAGCAATATTTTTTAAAAGTATTAGTTACAGTTTTTTAAAGTAGCTCAAGTTTTAAGTCATTCCAAATTTAAACTTAATATTAAAACGTACCCATTATATATTTAACTTCTAGCAATAAAATGTACTCTCCTTCTTTAATAAAAACAACCTAAGATGGAATTGAACTGATCCATCTATACATTTATTTCAAAATAACTTTAGACTTCCATATCCACACACTTTTGATTAACTCTTCTCATTTTCCAACCATGTTGGCTGTAGTGCAGTCTTTCAGTAAAACGAATTGCTGCTTAAAAACAAACCGAAAACCTCCATTGACCTGGCAACCGTGGTTTCCATGTACTATATATACTCAATGACAACTGAACTTACAAATGAGGAGTTTAGTACCATGTCATTCAAGGAATGTCATAAAGGTTTAATGTGCCTCTATAAAGGCACATTTTGATATTCTTATTTTGTTTTCATTATTACATTGAGTTTTCAAAACCAACAATAAGATTATATAATGTTCACTTTCACAGCTTTCTAAATTTTTACAGTAACTTGGAAGATGAAGTTTCAATTGAAGTAGTTTTAATACAGCTGACACAGTTCCTTTAAATATTTTTCATTAATATTTTCCTAAATTGTGCTTGTCATTTTTTTATTAATATACTTTCTATTTTTGAAAGGCAGTACAAATTTGAAAATACATATTTTGAGAATTATTAAGAAGGTTAAATTAAAGGAGATATAGTGAGCACTTAAAGAAAAAGGCTTGATTCAGATTGTTACTTCAATAACTTATGATTTGCTATCCTGTCTTGGCATTTTGCTTCATACCTTAAAGAGGTTTTTTTTTCCTTTCTTCTATTTTTTTCTTTTGAAAGTGAGCTAGAGAGGAATCTTTGAAAGTCCACAGTTTAGGGGAAAAAATACATATCTGAAAGCTGGAGTTAAATATGGCACAACTTTTAATTTCTCATTCCCACTTTGTCTGCAAAACCATTTTTGTCATTCTCTTACTCAGGATCCCTCCTTACTTGGATTACTTGGGTCAGCAGGGTAAGGAAACAAGTTTTTTAGAATGCTTTGGAGTGCGACTCCACACCTGAAAGTGGCAGAGGACAAATTGAGTCTGGAAGCCTCAATTGATATGTCAGTTTGCTCTAATGTATAGGACAGATGTGCTTTGTTGGATATTTAGGTAACTCTCAGATTGATTCTGGAGTATTTTAGAATGAATGTATTGTATGCTTGTTTTAGATTTGATTATATTTCTCTGGCTATTCTTGAATTTTGCCTCTTTTAGAAATATACTTTTGTTAAATTAATAAGATTAGGTAATTTTGAACTTGTGAATTATACACGTGCATATGTTTTGTTTTGGAGGCTTTGAGATAACACTTTTTTATTCTAAAGAGAGTATAGAATTGGTGACTCTTGAGTGTGTCTTTTACTTCTGTAATTTCAAGCTTTTATAATAATTTGATTGAGATTTCTTGAGATGTACAAAGTGTAGCATATGTTTCTAGTCATTCTCTAGTAAAAGAAGCCTTTAATGTGTATAGATTGGCCTGTTATTTCAACATAAGAACCTAGATAATCTCTTTAAAAATATAACTTTAGAGATATGAATTAACCCAAAAAATAGACCTGTAAGGTAATTGTAGGGATGGGTTGGATTGCAGAAATCAGCCATTTGGAGCTAGCCATGAATTGTAGTTAAAAAAAAAAAAAAAAAAAAAGTCTTGTTCATTAAGTTAAATTCTACATTTTGGATAAAATGGGAGCATATTTATTGCTTCTATAACCAGTAAGTAGCATATGTAAAGAACCATATTAAGGCTGGTGCAAAAGTAATCGCTGTTTTGCTATTACTAATGGTAAAAACAGCGATTACTTTTGCAACAGCCTTTTAAGTAGATTCTTGTTTTTTCTCTCGCTGTTTTTCCTGTAGCCTGTTTAAAAAATATAAATCTCACAATCCCTATTCACATTGTATCAACATGATCTTTAGTGTAGTGGGCCAGTATGATGTCCTGTGGGATGTCGAGGCCATTGAAGACTCTCTAAACTAAATTATGGAAGAGAGTTCAGAGTTATGAATTTCTGAGGCTCCATTGTTTTGAGCCCTTGGTCTTTTCGATTACTAATTTTGTGACTTTAAGCAGGACTCTTCATATTTGCTTTTGGTTTTCTTGTCTACAGTATTGGAGGTCATCTAAGGTCCACTTGCAGTTCTAATATTTTCTTACTACAAAATCTTCAGTAATGGTATATGGCAAAACCTAGAGTCAAATAGTGTTAAGTTGAGAAAAGTAGTTATATCATTTAAAATGCTCTTACTTTTAAAGGAATGGTGACAGAAAACATTGAATTTTTTAAAAGACAAAAGACTGAAAGTTGGTTGCTCAGTCAGTCCTTATCTTTTTTTTTTTGAGATCGAGTCTTGTTCTGTCACCTAGACTGGAGTGTGGTGGCACGATCTCAGCTCACTGCAATCTCCACCTCCTTGGTTCAAGGCATTCCCCTGCCTCAGCCTCCCAAGTAGCTGGGATTACAGGCACATGCCACCACACCTGGCTAAATTTTTTGTGTTTTTAATAGAGACGGGTTTCACCACGTTGGCCAGACTGGTCTTGAACTCCTGCCCTCAGGCAATCTGCTCACCTAAGCCTCCCAAAGTGCTGGGATTACAGGCATGAGTTACTGTACCTGGCTAGTCTTTATCTTTTTAATGGTTCTGATTACAAAAAATAACATTTCTTTTATCTGAATCTATTAATAGTACATTGTTTTATTTGTTGCATTTGGTGTCACATAAATCTTCCATGAAGTGTAGTGTAAGATACACAGCTGATAATACAGACATAAGACTTTTCCCTTGATAAAAATTATTTTCTACTCTATATTTCTGCCATTTAATAAATGTGTGAGGATATTCATCTTAAATCTTCACTTAAAAAAAAACAGTAGGCCGGGCACGGTGGCTCAAGCCTGTAATCCCAGCACTTTGGGAGGCCGAGACGGGCGAATCACAAGGTCAGGAGATGGAGATCATCCTGGCTAACACAGTGAAACCCCGTCTCTACTAAAAAATACAAAAAACTAGCCGGGCGTGGTGGCGGGCGCCTGTAGTCCCAGCTACTCGGGAGGCTGAGGCAGGAGAATGGCGTAAACCCAGGAGGCGGAGCTTGCAGTGAGCTGAGATCTGGCCACTGCACTCTCCAGCCTGGGCAACAGAGCGAGACTCCGTCTCAAAAAAAAAAAAAAGAAAAAACAAAACAAAACAGTAGGCCAGGCACGATGGCTCACACCTTTAATCGCAGCACTTTGGGAGGTCAAGGCGGGTGGATCACGAGGTCAGGAGTTCAAGCCTGGCCAACATAGTGAAACCCCATCTCTACTAAAAATACAAAAATTAGCCAGGCATGGTGGTGCGTGCCTGTAGTCCCAGCTACTTGGGAGGCTGAGGAAGGAGAGTCACTGTACTCCAACCTGGGTGACAGAGCGAGACTCCATCTTGGAAGACAAAAACAAAAACAAAACAATAAATGTGTGAGGTTGGTAAATTTTGAGAACCTAAAAACAATATAAAGATAAATGAGATAGTACTTATCATATTGAAATGAACAAGAAAGGAGGAAAGCTGAATAGCAATTTTTCCTTCTCCGGAGATAGATCTTTATAATATAGCTTTATTATTTTTTAATAAGTGAGTTTCTATCGCTTCTTGGCCTTTTGGCCAAGATCAAGTATAGTATGTGTTATTACCAGTTTAATATCTGATACGTCTTTTGAGGACAAATCTTTTTTTTTTTTTTATTACACTTTCAGTTCTAGGGTACATGTGCACAATGTGCAGGTTTGTTACATATGTATACATGTGCCATTTTGGTGTGCTGCACCCATTAACTCCTCATGTACATTAGGTATATCTCCTAATGCGATCCCTCCCCGCTCCCCCCACCCCAAGACAGGCCCCAGTGTGTGATGTTCCCCACCCTGTGTCCAAGTGTTCTCATTGTTCAATTCCCACCTGTGAGTGAGAACATGCAGTGTTTGGTTTTCTGTCCTCGTGATAGTTTGCTCAGAATGATGGTTTCTAGCTTCATCTGTGTCCCTGCAAA